>NW_004797356.1:1521121-1548621 GCF_000002075.1 Aplysia californica | reverse complement strand
AATCACTGAAAAACCCTTAGAATACCTTTAATGGTTCGTTCATAACTATTATGACAAACTTCAGTTTTGACCTAAAAATTAATATTTTGACCTGTCATTTACTTTAAAATTTTATATTAAATGAAAGTTTCCTCATAATATGTATCAGTGTACATGTTTTTAATGTTTATCAACTCTGGAAAGCCCTCAGAGTACAATATGTAGTTCGTTCATAACCATTACTACAAAAGTATAATACTAATTAAAATCCATACCCATACACTTAAGATAAAAATCAAAATATCAAAATGTATGCAAGGTCTATTCTGTCCTTTAGTTGGGTTAAAATTAAAAATACATTCCAAAACAACTGTAAATTACAAGGAATAAGGTTTCGTTCATAACCATTATGACACACTGTCACGTTCATAACATGATGACAATCCATTATGACAAGCATATTTTTGCCTTTTCTTCGCTTCTCTTTTGAGTCATCAGCATGCTACTCTTCCATGTTCATTCCACCATGTAAAAGGATGTTGTGAAACAGTGGGAAGTCCCTCCAATGATATTTTGCAGAAATATCATAAAGTGTTTGTTCATAACATCATTATGACAAACCTGGATTATCTCAATCAAAGTCATATTTAAGCAAAACCATGCGATGGAGCGGAAAATTACCCTTCTGATGGATCAATGTCAAACCAATGTTTAATACCGGTCATTCCCCGGGATGATATGTTTAACGATTTGGGTTTTCTAGACCTTGGAAAGTCTGATGATGTAATTATGACACGAGTTATGAACGAACTTATAAATTTTACTCAGCAATAACATCATCAATATAAAAAAATAAAACCCTTTTAATGGACACGTGCTGTTATGATGGTGTATACAAACTATTTTCAATGTTTGAATGCACTACTGTTTGATAGTTTAAGATTAACAATATTCTGTATTTAACATACAATTACGTGTGCACTCAGGTTGAGTAAAAAATGCCCTATTTTTAGTACTATTATCTTTCTACGAAGAGATATAAGATGCACACATCAATCTTCTTGCTCATGCAGCTTGACCAACTTATTTCCTTGCCATATGCATAAAGTTTTCAGAAGAAAACATATTTTTCTATGAGTAGTGGTTGATTTAAGAAGTCCTCATGCAAACACCCCCACCACTGAATTTGAAAGATAATTTATGAAAATTCATGGGTATTGTCACCTGAAAACACATGCGATTAAACGTAGAAAGACACAAACTATTTTTAGGTAAGGCGCCCATCTTGTATGACGTCGGACCAAGATACCCCTCCGATCACGTGACTACATTATCTAAGTATAGCCAACCGTATGGCACCAAGCCAAAGATGGAAGTGTCTATATATTATATAATGCTTAATCTACACCTCTCTCTCGGAAGTTCTGATGGCTGAATAGACAGCGCGTCTGCGCTTGAAGCCGTGCAATGATTTTTGGAGCGGTTCGATCCCGGTCCCGGACAGTTGTTTTTTTCTCTTCTCCTCCTCCCGACTGACCAACAGTCCCATAAATTATAGGCCTAATTTGTAGAGTCGCTTTGAAGTATTTTTTTTTTGTTTTTAAAAATATATTTGATTAAAAATGCAGGAGGGGGGGGGGGGGGGGGGGGGGGGGGGGTGGTAGATGTCTAGATCTAGATTTAGATATCTAGATCTAATCCTCCTCCGACTTTACGGCAATTTTCGTGCGGTCTTCCATCATGTCCCACGTCGTTCCATGTGAGTATCCCAGGAAGTGATGACATCACAGTACTAAAATTAGCAGCCAATCAGATAAGATGCGTCTTTTCTACGTTTAACGGCATGTCCTGAAAAGTGTTGGACTTTGAACAAAAATATAATTATTCTCTTACTATGGCTACACTTGAATGTGTAACTTATCAATAACGTTATAAGAGTGAAGTATACTTGTTTATTTATTTATTTATTCATTTATTTATTTATATATAAAACATTCTCTTGCGTTTACTCTAAGAACAGCACTAGATCTAATTTCAAAATCCAAAATGCTGCACGCTTTGTTGTTTTTGCTGAACACAAAAGCGCCAGATAATAGAATTGGGCAGAGTCCAAAAAAAAAAAAAAGAAAAAAAAAATGCTCTCTTACCTACGGAGAGAAGCAGGTTCAGATTCCTGAAAACCAGAATTTGCATTATATGGTATAATATATACAATTATTCTGTTTTTCACTTTCCTCAGTGTACATGGAGTCAGCATGTGGCACGACTATCACCTTTACCGAAAGTTTCCAGATGGATTCTAGCACAGGAATTACCTACAAAAACTTGCTGGATTGTGAACTGACTGTAACTGGACCTTCAGGCCATTTTGTCGTTGCTCAGATCACTCGCTTTGAGCTGGAGGCAGCTCTGACAGGTTGGCAGCATTGTAATACTAAACTATTTACAGAACAAATCTTTTAAATTAAGTACAGAAGTAAGTTTATCCCTGTTACGTAAAATAAAATTTTTTTACTCTACAGTCATGGGATTTTATCTATTACCCATTGTCAAGGAGAAAAGTGGCCGTATAAGACAGGTGGCCGTCTTAGGCAGGACTGATCAAGATGAAGAAAACAAACCCCTCCTTTCTGAGGTCCCAACCGAAAATAGCCGCATATTGTTGTTGTTTTCCCTGAGTTTTTTCTTCTTCTTCTTTTTCCTTTTATCGCTGCTTTTGTGCAAGGGTGACAATAAAAAGAAATGTGTCAGACAAGGAGGGCCGAGTGCTATGGTAAAACAAACACATGGGTCGCCACCACTTGGAGAACGAGCGACGCTTCTGTCTCAAGTTCATGCTGACGTCCATTGTTACTTTGTTACAGACTGGGTAAACAGTGACCACTCATCTCACTTACGATTTGTGTTTGAGTTCTGGGCGGGGCTTTTGGGTTATGAGTGATCACACGCTTACCTCACCAGCAGCTGAGAATTTGTTTCCTATTGGTCAACTGTGGGAGGGGCCTTTACATGATCGGTTGGAGGGACTACCTGACAACAACGACAGGTGATTGAATTTTGACGGCTCGTCCACAACGCCAGGGGCCAATGCACAATTTTATGACAAAACATAATGGATCATTAAGGTGGCCGTCTAAGACAGGTGTTATTTCTTGATGTGATAGGGGTTATGTGTTAAAATATGGTGGCAGCGGCTGTTTTACACAGTTAAATTATATAGAAAAAAACGCAAGGGGGAAATGGAAAGTGGCCGTTTGTACAGGTGGCCGTCTGCGCAGGTTCGACTGTATGTATATATCTACAGAAACATGTTTTTTAAATTCAAAACAGCAACCGTTGATCTCAATGCACTTTTTCATCCAATGTATCCAGCAGTCAAACTCAGTGACCATGTTCACTTTGATCCGTCTTTAATTGGGAAACTTAATTAACTTCTGGGTTAGACCTGGTATTGCTCATTAAATGAATGTGAGCTATGCCTTATTTCAAGGTTCAGTTGTTAGCTGGGAACTCTTCACTTCAGGTTATGAAGCTAAAAATAGTACACTGAATAGGCTGTAACCCCCCCCCCCCCCCCCCCCACAAGAAAAAAAACAACAACAACAAAACAACAACAAAAAAAACCTATTTCCTCCTCCATGAAAAAACCCTGAATAATCATGACTTATTCATTCTAACATCTTCATGTTTTCTGATAGGCCTTATATAAACTCTTATATCCATATATATATTTGAAGGGTCTTGCACAGACTATCTTGATGTTCATGATGGAACCAGCACTTCAGCCACAAAGTTGAACTCAAGTCCTGTTTGTGGATCTGGAACCAGCATTCCTTCCAACTTCACCTCCAGTGGCGATTCAATGACTTTACATCTTCTCTCAGATAGTTCTGGAGTTTACACAGGATTTAACATGGTTTTTGTTGCTGCAACAAGTGGTAAGCAAGCCATTAAAAAAATATTTCACTATGGTGCTTATTAACTGCCGAATTAATACAATATTATGTTGGTAATGACTCAAGTCTCGATCACTCTTTTATAAAGAGCAAACTTGTATTGACAGAGTGTCTAATCGATTTATTTTTAAAAGCATGGTCGATATGATTTGTTTGCTGCGTGTTCCTCTCTTCCCATTGTAAGATCATTGTGGTCTATAGGTGTGATTTTCGCCTCTCATTTGATAGGGTCTTGGTTTCAAAAACTGACAGAGGCAAAAGATTTTTGCTCTAAAATTTACTCCTTTTACCTCCTTTCCTGTTCTTTAGGCATTTTGTCATCTGCTTTCATCTCCACTTACAGTACGTGACTTACTGCCCCCCCCCCCCCCCCACCCATTCTCTGGACTCTTTTTACTGCTACTCCTGGCTCCTTCTACCTGCTGTCTGTCAGTCACATCCCTGATCTAAGGGTAGGTGAGATCTAACATCTAGCCTTCTTAGATAAAAGGGCGAAAAATCTTAAAGGTCCTATGTGCAAGTTGCACATGTTAAAGATCCGTTGAAGGTCCTAAATTCGATAAGAGCAGTCTTTGGCCGCTACCCGTGCAAAATTTAAAATTAATTTCTACTAAAACTTGAAATTACTCTATTCAGTATAAAAACATATATAGAATACCTACCTTCGAAATCAAGTGTGGCTGCCTGAAGGCAAGGGGCCATATACTTAGTAGGAAAGATGATAGCGTACGTTAAAATCAGTGTGAATACCATTAAGACCTATCAGGGGAACGCAAAGATGAAGACCTCCAGAAGTTGACATCCATCTCCTATAGAACCATGATAGAACCAGAACTTGGAGAGTTTTGAACACTGCTCACTTTTCACTCAGCAACGTAAATCAGCCGAGATAAAGCTTCAAAGATTTTTTAAATATAGTAGGCCTATAGATGAAAATCTGTTCTAAAATGGAAAGACTATAAATTATAATAAACTAAAAAAAATGAAGCATCAGCTGTGGGTTGTTTATTATTTTTAGGGATCAAAATATATTTGTGATAACTAAGAAGGTTTTTAATTGTACTACACTCAAGCACACACTTGTTTCGCTCTAATGTGGCAGAGTCTGACAACTTTTTAAAGTAGTTTTTTAAGATCTTCAAATGACCATCAGCTCTGCATGCCTAGGTCCAGAACAATATTGGGTGAAAGGGCCTTTTCCCTCTGTGCCACAAAACTTTGGGACAATTTGGATTTAGATGTTAAAATGTCGCTTTCAATTGATCAATTTAAATCAAAGTTGAAGACAATGTTTTTCAGGAAAGTATATTTATAATGCTGGAACTCTATATCTGAAATATCTGTCAGGTTTTTTTTTTTGGTTGGGTCTGTGTGTGTGTGTGTGTGTGTGTGTGTGTGTGTGTGTGTGTGTGTGTGTGTGTGTGTGTGTGTGTGTGTGTGTGTGTTTTGAAAGTGCCACTGAGCAGTTTTTGTGAATTCTGGCACGTTATAAATTAATTTATTATTATTATAGTTATTATTATTTAACAAACTACTTCAAATGCGTGAAGGGTAAATAAAATTTACATTTACAAAACTCTATATTGCAGAACCATGCTCCAGCTCACAGCTTAACTGCAACACCTCTGTGTGCATCCCTTCATCTCTGGAGTGTGATGGCTTTGACCAGTGTGGAGACTCTACAGATGAACAGGATTGTGCAGGTACAATAAGACATGAGCAAAATATAACAACTGCTTGGTGATTGATATTTTAGACAAAATAGATGTCTGATCATTTGAGTGTAATGAATTTCTTTCAAACCAATAGATGTGTCCTTGAAATAGGTTTAAATTTCCCCTCTGACTGAAACGCCACCTCAACATGAAGTTCAGGATTGGCAACCCTGAGCAGTGTTAGTATAGAACCGGTAGCTAAACTGGAAGCTTACTACAAGCCTGCCCAATGCTCGAGGTACCATACTTCAAAGAAAATATTGGCCCAACCCTGGACAAAGAAGCTCAAAGCTCTATGGAAGCCAGAAGGACCTGCGGAGAACAGTAGTCTTCACACTAGAGACCGGGACGTTCATTTAGAGATGAATGAGAAGAACAAGATTCACTCTCTCTCAAAAAATTTTTTTAATCTCATTGAAAAAACTGGAAGTACAAATTATGAGATTAAGATATTCTTCAAACGTGTTCATGATTACATTGTAGGAACATTTTTAGGACCTCCAGTTAGAGAATTCTGTAATCAATCAAAAGGAATTTTTCAGGAAACAAAAATTAGGTTTAGCTTCTCGTTGATTGTCACATCTTCTCAATGTTCTTATTTAACATATGTGGGTTTTATTCTTTGTTTGAATATAAAGATCCTTCGTTACACACGTCGTACGAACACAGCTCTTTTAGTTGGCTTGGCGATGGAGTGACCGGGTCATGGTGGGCCGGTCAACCAGAGGTCACTAACCCGACCTCCTGCTACCTGCGTCAGTCGCCGTGAAATGAATTTTTCAGCACATGTTTTATTGTCTTACACAAACAAAAAATATCATACGTGAACACAAGTTTGTTCTTTAGAGAAAGCAACTAAACTTCTTTATTGGTACGAAAAAGCAATACCATGGCTGCTCACGTTTTGAAGTTAGATGCTCTTAAAATGTATGTCTATTTATAGTTAGTCAAAACAACAAACACATTTTGCGTGGCTAATAACTTATAAGCTTAACGTTAAATATTTACAATACTGCCACTTAAGACAGGAAAATGAGTTTAGAAATTGACTCACTCAACATTTTGTTTCCAGCACAAACATGGAACTTGTCATGAGCATGATAACCAAAACGCTTCCCTGCATTCATGACTTTTTGAATCCAATGGAATGTGTATCCTCCTGAATAATGATATACTGACGTATCTTCAATATACAGCACTGATTTCTTTTCACAAAATGAACATGTACAGAATAAAAGTATGAATACAATTTTTCTTTCTAAACATATCCAGCAGCACGCAATGAGGGTGTTATTTGCAGGAGATGCGACACAACAATAAAACGCATTATGTCTATCTGGTTTGGGATCCTTTGTGCTCTGTCTTCCAGTTTTGAGATCGCTTGGTGGCTGTTTTCTGTGTCTTGTTCTCCCAAAGTCTGAGAGCAAACATGTGTTGTTGTATGTGTGGAATACAGTGTTGCTATGATATGTGTTGCTTTGGGATAACTTTGCGGGGAAATAGCGTCTGAATGCGGCTATATAATTGTCGATTGCTACGAGGATTTCAGGAAGTGAAAATTGTTTGACTGGTTTGAGATGTGATATTGCAGTGTGAACATGGCTAAATCTTTCTTTGAGAAGATTGAATATTGCTTCCAGTCCACTTGCTTCCTCAATTTTTGCAGTTTCGCGGAAGTATTTTCTTGTTTCTGCGCATATTGTGTTTGTTAGTTCCTTGTATACATGGGGATGGAGGTATGCTTGGGGTGTGTTGCGAGGTTTGCTTGAAATGGGTCTTTGTATGCAGCCACCCAAGTGATGCCGACAAACGGAGCAGGAATTCTCATCTATGTTATTGTCAAATGCACACCACATGTTCCTACTAGCGTCAATAGTTTTTTTTGCGGCATGAATTGGCGTGACATAACACCATATCTCCTTTTGATAGTTGAAATCGCGGTAAAACAATTGATACAAATGTTCGCGGAATACGACTGTTCATCTTCGTCCCTCACATCAATCCCGTAAATCAAGAGAATATCTCCTGACATTGTCTTACATAATCGGGGCTTTCTGTACTTTTTTTGTTTGACAGTTAAATTTAAACGCCAACACACCCGACAAAGTTCATTCACAGACTCTCTATGCCTCTCATATGTGTGACTGACCCATTGCAGTTTAACAATTTTTACATAGGAACACAATTCACTAACTGATTGCCAGTCACTGCAAAGTGCTGGAAAAACAAAATTCACATCATTAAAAAATATGATTTGATGGCTATCACACTGCGCAAACAGAAATAAACACCAATGTTTCATTTTGGAATGATTTGTAATTAAATTTGAGGAGATCACATTATTAACGGCGCTTCCGATCTCTTAACACTCACAATTTAAAACTGTTATTATTCCCAAACGAATCAATGAAAACTGTTGAAACTTTCACAAGATACCAAGAAGACGTAGACGAAGCGAAATTGGTAAAGAAATAGATTCTAGGGGTAGAGTGAGCATCATTTTACAGCTCAAGAAATTAGGGGAAGAAACGCGTTTTGATAAGGACAAGATAGGACAGTGCAGTGCACGAGTTGACCCCGGTCAATCTCCGACCTGATGCGTGAAATTGCAGGTCACCTGCCGCTGATTTATGGCCTACCGCGGGGGGACCGGACTAACTAAAAGATCGCTGAGATGGATTTTTGGATGCCGTGTACAGCTCAGGGATGTGCTACACATGTAAACAGAGGTGCTAACAATCAGATTACTGAGTTTTCCTTGAGACAAGTTGTGGGGTTCGTTTCAGACTAACATGGACTTGAAAAACTGTATTAATGGCCTGATGGGTGTATGGTCTCTCTTTTTATACTTGAAGTTTACAAAATTGAGGATACTTTTATGGTTTGATTTTCTGATTTATTGCTGATTTCATATAACCATAGCCATGCAATACCACCAGTAGTGTACCGAGCGGTGAATGTGGCAAACCTGCACACATTTGGGGTTCAAATTCAAGTGCAGTTTGCATTTTTATTGAGGAATATTTTTACTTAGAATCTTAGTCAACGCTCCTAACAAGTCTGGGTAGGAGTTTTTTTCAACTTAAACAACAGCAATCAATTTTTCAACTAAAACAATAGGAATCACAGGTATTCATGGGCACTGTCTCAAAATGACATAACTTTGATCATAATTTTTTTTGTTGGTTTCTATCTTTCCTCAGCAAAAGCATCAAGTGATGGTCCAGATGTAGTGATGATTGTACTAATCACACTTACTGTCCTTGTTGTCATCGGTTGTGTTGTAGCCTTTGTAGCATACAGAATATATGATAGAAACAGGTGGAAAAAGTTCCTTCACGGAAAAATGGACGATGACGATGGGATTGTTGCACCAGGACCAAGCTACCCTCTCACATACCAGTACTACAAAGGCATTCGGGGACATCCTGTGTACCAAGCAAATTCCTCTCATTATACTGATGTGGAGAAGGATACTACTACTACTATGACAGATTCTGGGCACAGCTTTGACAATAAAGCTCAGTCTTCTGTGTCAACATAGGGACAGCTTATATGCTTTTATCCATTTAACCGGCTACCTTGTGTTTTAATGAGATTTTATGTTTTAATGAGATTTTACGCTTTTGGGGACTAAACTTTTCTTGCCAATGCAAATAAGATGTTGATTGATTGCAAAAGTTTAAGGTCCCATAAACAATTAAGATCATGAAGGAGATGGGTTATTTCAACCCTGCCTATCAGAGTAACCCAGCACACAGTACAAAACAAATATCAAAATTGGTTCTCCAGTTAGGAATCTAGCTCACACCTTCTGCGTTCAAGGCTAAGAGCCAAGCCATTACATCGCAGATGCCAGTTAGATTAACAGCTATAAAACTTTTCTTGTATTTTATTTAAAAAATGAGACAGCTTGGAATCTAAGGATTTGATCGCTACATTCGTTCCCATAGTTAGCCTTAAACATGTAATGGTACAAAGATGAGAATGAAGAATAATAATTGGCTCTTTTTCCCCCCAAGTTCCATAACACAAACTGGCATGAGTCAAAGATGAACAGAAGTTGAGATATACGCCACAGGGGAGCTGGGCTTTTTTTTAATGGATCCGGGGCCTAACAAAAAAAAACAACTTTTGAAACTGTGGTAACTACGCTGGCTCCTTGTGCCTGTGATTCCCACGATGTGCACTTATCACTTTTAGAAATTAGAGGGCCAATAATGAAACTTGTTGAGTTGGTGAAAAATGGTGAAATGGTATTGGTTTAATACCCCTATCAACACTATTAGGTTATTTAAGAGTCGGGACATCCGAGTTTAATGTCCATCTCCGAAAAGACCGCTTGTTGAGTTGATCTGATTGCAGATTTCATTTCTAGCACAAAAGACTACACAATTTTTATTGCATGTATTCAAAGCTTTGTTGGAGTTCTATTGGCACGACTTATTGTTGGAGCTGGATATCCGAGCTGACGACAAAACTAAAATTTGGGATAAGCAGAACTCTTGAAAAATTTCCCACTCTATGGCATTAATAGTGGGAAAGTAGGCAATTGAAATTATTATCAAAGTATAACGCAGAATGAATGCACAGGATCTTTTGAATTTGGAGAAGTCAGAAAATGTTGATTCTCACTCCCCATCCCACTAAAACATACAATACAATCCTAGCAAAATTTCATACTTAGACTTAGAGCTAAAAAAAACCCTGTCAGTTGAAGCACCATCTTGACAATACAATACAACAAAAATACTAGCAAATGTGTTTATTGTATCTCGACTAGATTATTGTAATTCATTGCTGAAAGCTGGCCCAGCGGGTGAAAATCCTGAAACGGCAATGCATTCAGAACAACACAGCTATATCAAAAAGTAAGGAAATCAAAACTTGAGCATATCACTCTGTTACTAAAAAAAAGGCTAAACTGGTTGCATGTGAAAGCAAGGATTAGCTATAAATCGGGCATAAATGTGTTTCAAAGCTCTTAGAACCAAATTTCCATCGAATACCACTGACCCTGACCTTCTTGTCCCTTATCATTCATCAAGAAGTCTTAGGTTATCAAATTCAAACTTGCTTTCAATACCACAAATTCATCTGAAAAAAAAATAAAAATAAGGCGAACAAGCTTTCACATTGTCTGGTCTGCCTGAAAAGAGCCCATTGCCTAATGATGTAAGATCTGTCATTAATTTAGAAGCTTTTAAGTAAAAGAAATTTCAAAGCTTGTCTTTTTCAGAAATACAGCTCCACCACTGTCATGCCATTTTAAAGAGAGGTGGCGCTCTTGAGAATCTGTTAATTTTGATGTATAAGGAACTAAAGCAATTGTGTGCGCATCCATGTGCTTGTCTATGCATGTGTATGAAATTGTGTCACTATAGTATGTGAGGCAGCGTGGTGAAATCAGGCGCCCGTCAAAATACAGAGAAACAGGCATTTGTTTCCGCCATTTGGAAATTTTTATCAAATCTTTATTTGTTGGCTCAACCTCTTTATGCCCGTATAGAAATACATTTCCATGTGAATTTTACCAAAAAATATTGATTTAAAGGCACAAAATGTCATTTTTCAGTTTTCATAGACTCTTTAGCTAGCAGTTACCTAACTTTGGTGGCCATTTTCTCGCAAATTTCTCCACTGAAACTAATTGACCTCACTTCCTTCAATCACAAATATCTTGAGTTCTATTCAAGATAGATGAATATCTATTTCATTGGAAGCAAGGCAAATAAATCAGTTTTCAAATGATACCAATAACTTCACATGCCCAAAAATTGACGAGCGCCTGATTTCATAGTGTTGTGACACATATGTGTGTTCTCACATTGACTGCTCTGTGGAAGACTCTGTCATACGTCATTTTTGTAAATGGCATGTGGCAGAGTCTCACACTTGTGTATAAATGTGTGTGCGCCTAGATAAAGGTATTATAAAAACAAATAATGAAAACTGCTTTTCAAAAAGTTTTAAAATCTATTCTTGAAGAATGTTTTCTCTTCCTCCATGCTATGTTTTTTCATTGAATTACATTTATGATATTGATGTCAACTGAATGCCAAATTGGAAATGAATTTTCCATGAATAAATGCATAAACAATAAAAAAAAAAAAAAAAAGTTTGTATGTTTTCTCACGTTTGTTAAACTTAAAATAAGTTAAAAGCTCATTTTCTCAAAATTATATTTTTATAGCCTATCTCACAAAATGTGCAATATCTCAAAAACTACTTGAGATATCTAAAAAATTCAAACACCCCTGCGTTCAACATTGAATTTCCTATAAGGTACAACCCTTAACTCAAAATGGTCAAAATGTGACTTGTTTTGGTACGGGTCGGTACCTTTCTTTAGGCACACTCACAAATGAATTATATCAATGATTTCATGAACTCGAATCTTGCTTGAATGACTGATTTCTTTGTTTTTGTAAATGCCTGAAGCCTAATTAGGGACTGGGCACTGTTGAAATGTACTAATTATTATTGTTATTATTATTATCATTACTACTATGTTTGGGCCATTGCGGTGGAATCAGGAACTCGTCAATTTTTCAGGGAACGGAGAAAGCAGAATTTTTCTGGTTGATGGGTGATTCTCAGCAATTTTTTATTTGCACAGAAACCTTCTCCATCCAATAAGGAACACATTTTTGGATGAATGGACATGTGAAAGATAGACTGTAATTTTTTTCACCAAGTTCAAGAAAAACTAACAAGCTTCTTTGATAGCTTCATATGTCCAAAAATTGATGAACATCTGATTCCACCATGTCATGACATGTTTTTACACATGTTCTGTATTTAACTTCAAATCAACATGTTGCTGTTAATAGTTAATGAAAATTTCCAGTCAATTTTTTACAAAATGCATTTCATGAAAATATAATATACCTTTCTTTACACCAGTTTACTGTTTAGACTCGTACAGTTAAATTATGAGATGGAAATGAGATGGGAGCCCCGAATCTGTGTAAATTAAATACATCCGTCACTTTGCTTTTATTTTTCAGTAGAATACATAGACTCACCTCTGCAGTCAAACACAACACATTACACCCTAACTCGCCCCAGAATTTCCTTACACGCTCCATCCTAACCTGCCCGCAACCTAGTATCTTTAGTAACGAAGTCTTGCCTTGACTCAGGGGCCGTTAGTTTTAGTGTTAGAGCCGATCGAAGTACAGTCGTGTTTCCGACACTCCGAAGGTGTCTCGACTTGTTGAAAACCAACACAACTTGAGTTTGAAAAAGGAAATAACGATGGGTTTGAGCTAAAACTAGCATATGAAAAATCTGATGAATCAGATAACGATGAAAACGTTGTAGCAAGAGTTTGGGGCGATTCAGATTTATCAGAAGTAGAATTTAGATCTAGGGCCCGACCGCGAGGCTGAGAGTGACGGGTCGGACACCCCGATCTAACTAAAGTTAGAACATTTCCAACAGTTTGCACATATATTAAGTTACATTTTTCTGAAACTCTATTCATTTTTCTTTCTAACTTTTATTTTTTCAGGAATTTCAGAATTTGTTTAGTATTTTTAAAATGTGTTTTTTAACCACTTGTATTCACGGGAGGTGGTTCCTTGCCCTTGCTTAGGATCTAGGAATGGACTTTCCATCCAGACCGTTAGGGTGTAATGTGTTTAAACACAATAAAGAAAACACATCTTTATTCATTCAAAACAAGCATCATTTATTTATTTCTATGACACAATGGCAAACAGAATGCTTTTGATAAATAAGCAAATAAAAACTTTCACTGCATATCCATGAAAATTATGCCACAACACTTCACACATTACAATTAAGCCAAATATTCACAAATTTCCGCAAAATATGGTTGTTTATGTTCACTTTCACATCCCAGTTTGTAATGATGAGAAGTAACCTTCCAACATCATTTTGCACTGTATTATCCACAAGTTTTGTTGGGGGGGGGGGGGGGGGGGGAGCTGGAATAACTCACTCACAATTTACTGACCTTAGTTTCAGGAAAACAACTCGCCTAAACAGAACAAAGTTCTTCCTTTGGATTTTTAGAGCCTGAGCGAGGGTGCATTGACCGATTAACATCTAACACTTATGCTGTACTTCATTCATATCCCTGGAATGAAAACACAAGTACAGTCAAACCCTGTTATATACTGCCTACCTTGAGACGAGCATGAAGTTGGCGGTACATAATGGAATAGCACCGATAGCCATCTTGACTACTGGTAGAGTGGTACACGTAAAAACTAGAGATTGGAGACAAACGGTGGCCAGTCTTGCCTCATTCTGATCTGTCTTGTGCAATTGCCACACGCAGGGGAAAAAGCACTTTGCAACCAATTACATGTATGGCTCCAACTAAACTTTATGTAAAATCAAATAGAAAATTTTTGCCGGACATGAAGCTAGGCTATATTAGTGTCAAGGACCCTGACAAATTTTTTTTTCTCTCTATCCAATACTCATCAGTCCTCCAGTCACCTCTGACTGGTCATGTAAACCTGAGCGTGAGTCCTCACAAAGTAAAAGCCTCATGGGCACTAACTAGCCTTTTGTCATCAGGCTGATATCTGGCAATGCCAGACATTTTGCTGCAGTCTGAAGTTGCACAGTTCCTTTGAAGTTTATTCAAGCCAATTATATGAGCATTCCTTTCCGTACATTGGCAGGCAAAGGCTGGCGGTATAATAGTAATAGAGGGTGATATAACAAGGTTTGACTGTACACTGATCACAAGTAACTTTCATATATAGAAATCTTTGAGATGGAAGGTCGAGATGTCAAATGAGAATTCTGGGAGGCTTGAGCCACAGAATAAGGATGAACACAACTTGAGCTAATCTGTGATATATGTCATAAATATTTCAATGTAATATATAATCATGTTTGATTATCAAAACTGAAAAGAAAAGGCTTAATTTTTGTAAAGTATATACTGATAGCATTTTCTGTGTCTTGCTTCATTTTATACAACTTTATTTTATTTTACATCTATCCAAGCTAGAAGATCTGATTGCCAATTCATGTCAAATAAAAGAACATTGATCTATTGACAAAAGAAAAGAGTAATGCAATTGTGTTGTGAAGATGTAGTGAAACAAGTGAGGAAGTTTAAATAATCTTTTGTCTTGAATGAAGTAATTTATACCCATATCTCTTATACTATATAAAGATATTACCCGGCACATAAAATAAAAAGACCCATGAGACACAATGAAATCATGTTCCAACAGGGCTGCTGCACTTCCTTGACAGAACATATAAATAAGTATTATGCTACACCATGCACAAGCATTCAGAACACTACAGGTCCATCATGAAGAGCCCTGAAAACACACATGATTTTTTTTATTGGTGTGTGGTTTAACATCTTATTTTTTAACCAAATAACCTCATGTTTAGACAAATAGGTGTACCACTTTGGGAAAGGGACAAGCACTGTGTGATCATTACGACTTGCATGCTATTATTTCCCTTACTTTTCTCTCTTCACCATACTAGCTACCTGCTGTAGCTAATATTAACTGTAGCTAATATTAACTCACTGACTACCAACATTTTTGGGGGTATTTTCAAAAAATCACTGAGACCAACCTATTAAACATAGAAGAAGCTTCAAATTTTCACTGATAAGAAAAAACATAATAAACTATATGTAAAACAAAACAGATTTGTGTTATCTTATTTCAAAGATATTCGCTCTAGCAGACTGTTGACGTTTTGGTCGAGAGGACGCCATTTTGCTGACTGAAGAGTGACTTTAGGAAACAATTCACTAAAAAAATACCTTTTTGCTGACTGAAGAGTGACTTTAGGAAACAATTCACTAAAAAAATACCTTTTTGCTGACTGAAGAGTGACTTTAGGAAACAATTCACAAAAAAAATACCTTTTTGCTGACTGAAGAGTGACTTTAGGAAACAATTCACTAAAACAATACCTTTCGCGCTAGAGAGCAAGAAGCGGTCTCAAATTAAAGGGAAATGACTCATGATTTAATACCGCGAGCCGTTCGCACCACAGTGGCTACCCTTTAGCGGAAAAAAAATTCCAAATACGTTCGTGCCAAGGCCGGTAGCCAGTGAGTTAATAAGATCTACAACTTTCCTTCCTCCTTGGAAGCCATCATCAGTTTTATATGATGGACAAACTGTTATTATAACATCTTCTTAAACATGGTGTTAGCCCCTTTAAAGATCGCTGCCTATCGACACAAACAAGACCACAATGAAATACTCATGCGGGTAAAGAAGTTTAGACCTCCAACTTCCATATACACTTCTACATTTTCATCTAATTGCTTACTCTTATTGTTATGACTACGACGTACCACTTTCAAGAATGCAAGTGTGTGTATGTAGTATGGGTATGCGTAAGTTGGTAGGGAAGGAGAGGTGTAGATTGGGGGAGCTACAGGTGTAGGGGAAGAAAAAAACCCACCAGTGGAGAAGAACATGATTATATTGTGAAAAATTACTGACCCCCAAACAGCAGCAGAAGTAAGTAAATACAATAAAAATACAATAACACATTTTACACTTGTAACTTAGGCTAACAAGTGAAGTTTAATCAGATCAATTAATCAGTCACAGGACGAATTCAGGGGTCTCCCTACGTTCATTCTATAGAATATAACATAGGTTCCACCTCTCAACTACACAATGTGGGTTGAAACAGGTACAGATTAGTTTCAACAAATGTATATGTTCTAAATTACTGCAGCGTGCAAGTACGATTTTTAAAAATCCCTTTCCAAAGCTCAGCAGTTTTCCAGTTGAGAAAACCTGTTCTCTTCCTGAACTGAGACACAGTAGTACTTGTACATTGACAAAAAAAAAAACCCATGTCATTTACTGCTACAAAAAAGGTGGACAACAGATACAGAAAAAAAGTGAAGAGACAAAATCCTTTATTCTAAAGCATTGAGAAGAACAGAGCATATTTATATATATAACTCTTGGGTAACAGAAGAATCTACTTTTCACTTCCAAGTAATACGGGTTGGAAATTTTAAAAAAGGAAAAAAAATTCAAATGAATATTGCTCCTCCTTATTGATAGGTGGTAAGCACACACACACTTTATGTTACCAGTCAAAAACACAAAGACACCAAAGGCTGTACTAAGCTGCTCCTACTGTGTAAAGGTTAAAATTAAGTCTGCAAACAGTTTTTAAAAAATGTAGGCCTACCTTGCACAGTAATACACAACCAGTCTACAACACTATTTGTTATAACATTTTTCAGCCTCCATATTGCAACCAAATTCATAACCAATATTACCACTCTTGCTATTTGCATATGCAGAAGTCCATTTGATTAAAACAGAGGTCATCTTGGAAGTGATAAAAGACATGTGCTTCATCCTCATCAGCTCCAAGGTTCGATCCCTTTAGAATCATGCAGGACAGCCTTCGTGGACCTCCCTTTGTTTCATTCTCATCACAGCCTTAAACGTTAAAGTTTTCTCTCAAAATTTTTTTTTTTTTGGTACGTGTTTTACGGCACTCACAATTGCATAAGGTCATATGAGCGTGCGGGATACACCTAACATTTTCAGTTGGTAGAAAATTTTGAATTTTGTTCGGCAGGCAGCCAAAGCCTAGTCTTATCGATTTTGGACGTTCAAGGGATCTTTAATGTGCGCAACTTGCACACGGGACCTCCGACATTTTTCACCCTTGTCCGAGAAGGCTAGGTGTAGATCTTTCCTACCAGAAGATCAGGGGGTGTGGCTGAAAGACAGCAGTAAGAAGGAGCCAAGGAGAAGCAGTGGAAAGGCTGTAGAAATAGTCAGGAGCCTAGAGGAGGGGGCAAAGGAGATGAGGGGGTGGGGGCAGAAAGTGGAGAAAAAAGCAGATGACAGCATTAAATTGCTAGAGAGCAGGAAAGGAGGTGAAAGGAGAAACAAATTTTATAGAAGAAAATTTTTTCGTCGCTACCCGGATTCGAACCCGGGACCTTTCAATGAGAGGGGAACACCTTAACCTCTAGGCCACGAGAGCCCCCCTCAAAGAATCTACCTATTCTGAAAATAGCCTTTAACAAGAGCACACCCCCCCCCCCCCCCCCATCCTTTCTCTTCACACAGTCATGACATATATACACAATGATATTCACTAGGAACGTAATCTCAATAGCATTTAGCGGTCATATCGAACAGCATATCAAGAGTTAGTGAACTTGATCAGTGCAGGTCAACCAGTTCATGGCAACAGAAAAAGCAGGACCAAATCCACATCTATAGAGAGCAGTGAGTCTGCTAACAGAATGGCACATATTAAGAGGCACTTGCATGTGTATCTATTGAGGAAAAAAAGCAATATATATATATAAAAAAGCTTTGAGAATGGGTTCGCTAAAAACGAAATGAAAATAATGTAGATCGCTACTGCTACTATGATAGGAAAAGTAAAATAAGAAAAGCACAAAAAAAAGGGCTTGGATTTTAGAAAGCTGAATTCACTAAAAGCAAAATATTCCAAAGGCATACAGAGTTCAGAAGAGTAATTTTCACACCAAAAATGGTCAGATAGAAGACAGCAATAACAATAGTAAAACACAATAGAGCAGATGTAATAACTTTTAGACCTGATAAGATAAAAGCACTTGGATGTTCCATTCCAAAAAGGACACATCCTCCGTCTATGACTTGCCTTCACTTCAACTCTTTATCTCTGGAGGGGGTTTCCCCACTATGCCGGAGACCTCTTTTGGTATGAAACCAAATAGAGACATACATGTCACTAAATTGGTCATTAAATCGAAAAAAATAACCTGTCTTGGTAGTTCTTTATCAATTGAAATAACTCCTGGTCAAGGAAACCTGTCTCCGGCAGTTGCCAAAAATTTATTTAACATCAATGATTTAAAGGAATGTGACCAAGCTGCTGCCAGCGGATCACCGGTACAGCGGCTCTGACCGCAAGCCGATGGCAGCGGCTTGCCAGAGATAAGGAGTTTAAACAGTGAACAAGAAGCAAAAGTCTCATCTCTCAGTCACCCATATCAAGCTTTCAAAGAGTAAGGAGCCAAAAGCAAACACAGTCTCATTTTTCAGTCACTCATATCAAGCTTTCAAAGAGGAAGGAGCCAAAAGCAAAACACAAAAAGAATGGTAGCAGACGTGACAGCACACAGTGAAATCCTCATACTCATAGATTGCCCCTCATGACAACAGAACTTCACAATACATTCCTGTCTCTCAAAACTGTCAAACACCTCCCACTCAGATATGTGAGCAAAACAAACAGTGCATGGAATTCTTGGCATATATTACAAATTTCAAAAAGAGTCTAAAGGAAGACAAATAAATACAGTTTGTCCCACTGAAGAGCAATACTCTGTCATTAAAAAAAAATCCTCTTCTATTTAAAGAAGAAAACGTGACCATGTCCTGATGAAATGCTTTGCTTGGTAAGCCCTTACCAATAAAATGCATCATGAGCAGCATGAATAATGTATGAAAATGCATAAAATGAGCTGAGATGATGACGATGAAAAAATCTTGTTGACAATACCGACATTTTTATGGTTATTGAATATGAAGGATGCAGAGGTCTTTATGGTAATTGAATCAGTTTAAGGGCGAGGGTCTTCATGACCATCAAACATGGTTTAGTGTCTTCACATGGAAAACACACACCTGTGACTTCGAAGCTCAGCTCATTATTATAACCATAAACAGAGCTCATGACCAATGGTTTACACACCTAGTCCACAGACAAGGACGGTAAACAAAACCAAATAGGGCAACAGGCACACGCCTTTGAGACTGAGAGTACAAAAGAATAGAAAGGCTGATAAGGAGGAGAGCAAAAATATGGGTAATACAAAATGTTACAAAAATAATACCTCGACGTAATCAATGTCACATGAAAAGATTTTCAACATAGAAATATATTATAACTATAAACTACATATAATTGCAAAGAGTTAATTGAAACGCATGGGACTTCAGAAACCCATGGAGTAAAGCCGCCGAAAGGACACAAGAGACATTTATATCCACTTAGTCTTTTCGCACAAAAAAAGGAGTTTGCTCAGCAAAACTCAGGACTGTCCACTTCTGCATGTAAATTTTGGCCATATGCAGTTTCATTGCTACATATTTTTCACAACCAAAAGGCCATTCTTCTATCCCGTCACACTTTTAAAAAATAAAAGTGAAAATCGCTGCACTCACACCTTTGGATCAAGCTTAAAAGAAGATTAACTATACTCTGCCAGATGGTTCACACAAAGAAGAAGACATTTCATTATCCATCAGTATGAAGATCAAGAGATGCAAATAAGATGAAATGAGAGGTGTTTCTAGAAAAACTCAAAGAGTGGATACTGACACCGGTAGAAAAAAAGAAAAGATTTGCCAAGCCTTTTGTCTAGACTTTTTTTTAAAGCTCAAACACTAACTGTGCCATACATAACTGCTGGTGCTGACCTCAGACACACACACACACAAAAAGAGTCAACTGTAGAACACAGAAAAAGTAACATTACAATTTCCGAAAGTTTCTACAAAATTTGCTTGTCCAGAATGTGCTGGTGTCTTGACAGAGTTAATAATGGAAACAAGAGTGGTATATCTTATACAAAACCTGAGCTTCATCCCTTGAGCACAGACCTATAGTCATCAGCAAATAAAATACAAAGCTTTGATCAATGAGACCTGACTAGATAGAGGTACAAAGCGGTATAACATTATGTCTTAGGTAAAATAATAGTCACAAGGGGGAAACATATGAGAATTTTGTACCCAAGAACACCAAAATAACAAAACTGAACAACTGAACTTTCATTTATATGCACTAAAAGTATAATGATGTTTTAAAACAAAGAGATCTTTAAAGTCGGATGTCACAATGTCAAGGGTGTGGCAGGACAAACATAACTGTAGTCAACTACCCTGATTCCTAGTAAATTACACTGGACCCAAAGCCCCAAAGAGGAAAAAGACTCAAGAATAGTAATTAATATCTTTATCAGTATTCTGGGAAAAAACCTGAGAAAAGAATAAAAATAACTCATAGCATTAAGATTGCCATGTGCAAACATAATAAGTCAAACAATCAAACCATTAATAAACAGCATTAGCCCCCCCCCCCCCCCCAAGGGGAAAAAACCCAAAGTCCCCAAAACAAGAAAGGTCATTTGTTAAGGTTGTCTGTGACATCATTATTCAGGAAAAAGTTAAGACAGTTATTTTCCAACATAAGAATTGTCCTTTCATTTTTACTTTACAAAGAAATAGGCAGAAACTTAATATAAGAATAGGGAAAATTACTTGAGTGTGCCTAAACCTTAAAGTCTTAAAGCTTATCTGAAAAATGAGAAAAGAAATAAAGCTGTGCCCATTTTTTCCGTGAATTCCTCCCTAACATATTTATGACAACCTATTTCAAACTATAGCCAGTAAAAACTAAATATTGTCCGAGAAATGAATTTAAAATGTAATCACATCAATGCAGAGTATATTGGAGAAAAAAAAAGGGTAAAGGTTGGAATGTCATCATCTTTTCCCAGTGATTACACTGACAATATATTTACTGATCTCAGGAAGAGAAAGAATGCTCATGTGCTCTGCTCCTTTAAAGACTTTATGCTTCACGGGGTACTTCTGCTTCCCTGACCACCTCAGACAGCCCAGCAAGCTGCGCTTGTTCACGGTGCCATCACCATCTCCTACTACTGTCTTTGGATAGGTGTCAGGGAACCCACCGGGAGGGAAGACAAGCGCTGCAGGGGTGTGCACTCCCAGGCCGTGCAGGCAGTGGACGGGAACACCTGGAGGTGTCACCTCATGGATCAACTTCTCTGTGTCCAGCCGCAGGTTGTAGCCATCTGTGTAATTCATGTCATTAAAGAAGTCCTTGTAGTCCATCACTGTGTAGTTCCTTTTCTCAGTTTGAACCAGGACCTCCGAAGGTTGCCAGAATTGGTCGGTGGGCATGAGAAAAGCTGTACTAGGCATTGCTCGCTGCTCAGGCCGCACCTTCAGAGGGTTGACGATCACTACACCTAGGTCATCACCTGTGGGTACGGAAATGTTTTGAATACCACGTCTACGGGTTAAGAGCAGCATCTAATTAAAACACCTGAAAATATTGCTAAGGGCAATATCCTGTCACACACACAGAGAAAGAATATAAGTTAAAAAATCTAAAAGAACAAAATATATAAAACGAATGCATGCTTTTGTTACACAAGGTACAGCTATGAAAAAAAAGAGTCTCTAAGGGCTGTGGAAAGCCATAAAGGCTAAGTTAATCCAGCCCACTACCAAAACTGTATCCACCACTGGTGATGCCCCCCCCTCCCGCCAAATTCCCTTACTCCATCGAAACTGCTCCCCTTCCAAAATATCTTAAATGTCTCGAGATTATGCTAAGATAATAAACACATGGTCAATGACAAAACGGGAACAAGAGGGAGAAGAAATTGAAACATGCCCATGCCGTAACAAAGCATTCTAAACTTAAAGTCTAACAAACAAATTAAATTAAAACATATCAAATTAAATATACTGAAACAAGCATTCAATTCAAATTTACTTGGTTGTCTTTATTGACATGTTTTGCAATAAGCCACCACTGTTCAGAAATATGAAAGTTTTTTCTCAAATGTGTTGAACTATTTCAAGGGACAGTATTTTAGATGGGTTTATTTAACCTGTTTGTTTTTTAGCTATTCGATTGGTTGATATTTATTACGAGTTGAGAAAGCTTCACAGTGGATGTGTTGCAACGAAATTGGAACACCCTACCCCAGCAGAGAATGATAAACGCACCTGAGCATTTATTACGTAAGAGGAACACTCCAATCAGCATCCAAACTCCCGGCTAGTGCAACTAAATAATGAGTTGTCCTTACAGAAACTAGGTCTTCTCACAACTAAGGCACTGAACGGCTAATTTATGTGTAACTCTTTAGGTGCCGCAATGTCTCAGCATAAGGTCATATTTGTAAAGACTGGATATGATATCAGATCATGACACTGATAGAGTTCATTAAAAAAATTACCTGAAGACATCAGTCTTAGGGTCTTGACAGCTCCCCCCCACACTCCAGCAATGGTGATGAACGACTGAATGTACTGATCTTTCCACTCCTGGGGCTGCTTGTTGAGGAAATATAGAGTGACTGGGTTGCCCATACTGTGAGCGACAAGGGCAACTTTGGAGTTGTTGTTGATTCTGTATGTCTCTTCAATCAGCTTCTTATAGTTCTCATAGAATTCACCAAGCTCATCTGAAATCATAATGGAATACAGTACATGATAAGGAAGGAATAAACTTATTGGAATGTTCTACAATGAACTACTATTGGTAGAGTGAAAAAAACCCCAAAACAAAAACCAAAAACCCCCCCCCTCCATACTCTTTCTGAGAAAACATCATCCTGCCCAAAGTTGCTCCATCCATTCACCAGCAGAATGGAGAGAGAGACTGTACTGAATCTTTGAAAACAACCCACAGATGTTGTTGTTCATGCAATTTCATACTTTACAACAGAAACACAGGAGTCTAAAAAAAATACAAGAGGACTCATTTAAATGGTAATAACTCAAGTCAACTTTGAGCCAATTTTAACAAAATTTGGCACAATTAAAAGCCAACAAAAGGGATGTTAAATTTGTCAGAATGAATAAAAATCAGTTCACTTGTTCAAGAAGTATAAAGTTTTAAAAAACTGCTACCAAAACTGATAAAAATGCAAAACTTTGCCATTTCTTAAAAATCAACTACAATGTATACTTGTGCATTGAAGAACAAATTCAAAATAAACTCAGGGAAAATGAAGACTATTTAAGCATAATAAACTGTTGACCATTTTTCTCCTTTCAAGTTTGAATACGTTGCTAGAAATTTTGAATAACAATGCCGCATGCATTTTTTTTGGTCGGTTCTTTGGATCTCACGTTCAGCCTTGGCTTCAACTTTTGATTTTCTGTGGGTTGAATCCGTAGGCTCTTTTCTGTTTAAAAAAACCCCAACAAACCCAAATAAAATAAATGAAGGGGTTCAAGTTGGGGGAAGGGGGGGAAAGTGGTGACCATTCATTCGTCAGCTTTCTGCTCATAAGGTGTTCCCCAAACCTTTCTGGCAATGCAAGGGCCACTCTTGATGGGGAACCTGGCTTCCTTAGCACATAACCCGTTCTCCTCCGCAAATGTCTCAAGACTTTCTCACCATGGAGAGATGTCCATCTAATGTGACAGTCATGGCGTAACTGTCTTTGCCTTACAACCAGAACGGGCCAATCACACCCCTGTGGCTGAATATTTTTAAGAAGTCGTAAAGTTTTGCGTTTTAAACGAATTTGGTTGAAATTTTAAACACTTGATAACTTGAACATGTTAATTATTTTTCTTCATATATTGATAAATTTCATGTTGTCCCTTTGGTTGAGTTTAATTCATTTCAAGCTTTGTTGAAACTGGTCTAAAGATGACCGAGTTACTGGCCTTTAAATAGATCCTTTAAAAAAAAAAAGACAACCTACGGTAGTTGACACTTCTAACCATGCACTCATAATTCTCAATAAACATGTTCACACATACCCATGATCCTACTGGCATATAATATTTATATATATACTTACTTGCATGGACCCCATGAAAGTCTGTGCTCCCCCCGCAAAAACAACAACACAAAAAGAAGCATCAATTATTTATCTCTCTCACACACACATAAACCAGCATACTTTAGGTGTTTCCAAAGACAGCATATTTCTTCATGATAGGTCATCAAAGTCTGTTGAAAGCTAGGTCTAATGTAACACGATCATATGAACACATCAGATATGAGTACAGTCAAACCTGCCTCAGCAGTCACCTGTACTGTTGGCCACTGTTCTGTGGTATCCTTGCATTTTTCCTACATTTTCAATCTGTCCATAGCTGTCTCTGTATAATGCGGCCACAGTAAATCATTTTCTGTGACAAGTCAGCCTGAAAACCTGCTCATCATGGTCACTTGCTACAAAAATTTTCCTCCAACCTCTTCTAAGACTGTGTAAGTTCTATCAGTGAAAAGAAGCAACTGGGCTTATAACCTAGAACGACACTCCCTATCAAAAAAGAGAGTGCAGGACTTGATGCCAACGATGGGCGAGTGTTCTGTGAACTGAGCACGCAGCTGCTGACCTTTGTAAATGCAATGCAGTCATAAGACAAGCAGTGTGGCCTCTGTTTTACACTGGCCATCAGCTGCCTGGGTTAGCGTTTTGTTTGTTTGTCTGTTTTCTCTTGGGTGGTTTTGTTTTGCGAACGGCCGCCATGCTGTGGGCATTTGAATCTTTTGGCAGTATTTAAAAAGAAAAAATGTTCTTAGTTCTTATACCTTTCTAGGCCTGCAAACCAACAAAACGTACAATGTTGGGAACTCAGGGACGGTTTCCCTTTAGCCTGTGTTGTTGTTAGTTATTCGAGTACATGTGCCATATCAGAATTCATCTTCATAAGTGTGGGTAAGTGACCATAACCCAGACCTTGTCCACAGCAGCTATAATTGTCTCTCTCTCTGTGATCTTGAGTGACCGCTATCAACAGGTTCGGCTGTATTTCTGTTGAACTTACTTGGCGCTTTACGAAAATCAAAAGGAGCTCCTCTGACAGACTTGCCCCGAACGTAGCCCAGGGAGACCAAGTCCTTGACTATGGGAAAAAAGTACTGAACTGTGGAAGTCAAGCAAAAGTTATATTAAAATACTCACACACACACAACACAACCCCCCCCCCAAAAAAAAACAAAAAAACAAAACAAAAAACAAACCCCTTCCTCCCCCAAAAAACAAAACAAAACAACAAACAACCACGCACATAAAGATAGGATGTGAAAGAAGAACTAACATTATGCATGAGAAATGGGAGCAGCTATCAACCTGCGTGTCACGGCGTGGTGGAATCAGACCATCGTCATTTTTTGGCCATATGGAGTTACTGGTATCATCTTAAAGCTTGTGCATTTGTCTACCTTTCAATGAAAATAATACCCAGCTATCTTGAATAGAATTCAAGATACTTGCGATCGGAAATGGTGGGGGGTCACATGGTTTCAGCAGTAAAATTAAGAAAATGACTGACAAAGTTTGGTGACTCGGTGACTTCCAGAGCTTGAGAGTCTCTATAAACTGAAAACTTACATTTTTTGTCCCTTAACGTTTTTCAGAAAAATCAATACAGAAATCCTGAAATGTGTTTTCAAATAGACATAAAAGGTTGCCAAACGGTCAGCAAAAGGCTGATTTCTTTGATTTAACTAATTTGAAGAGCGCCTGATTTCACCACAATGCCTCACATATAAACAAGTCTTGATTTAGTGTGATATCAAGAGCCGTTATCGAGCCAGCCATGTGCAGTTCAGCATGTTGACGTAATATGTGCACTTGACCTTGAAATGATCTTAGATTACCCTATGAAGCTGCTGAATATGTTTTCTGTACATGACGCCGAGGTGAAACCAGTAGCAAAGAATAGGCATTTGCTGGATCCGAGTACTTACATTTATGGCGTTATACTCTTACTATATGACTGGTTTCTTGAAAATTTTAAAAACAAAACCCTTTTGATTTAATGATGAGAGAACACATTAAAGTCGGACTTCAGAACTTTAAAACTATTTATAGTGCACGCTGACTCCTAATTATTATGAAGGACCCGTAGATCAACCCTTGCAAAGGTTTAAGAACAGAAAGACATAGGTCAAACCTAATAAAAACAGACAGGTCAAAAAGCAGAATCAGCAAAAGAACTTTACACAATAGTGTTCCAACCTTTGAATCTTACATGCCTTACAATCAACTCATTCTTTTTTTTTTCCTCTAAAAAATGAGACTCCTCAACAACTGCTGAAAGTAACCAGTGATAAAAACTAAACCTTTAGTAACAAAAGCCTCTTCTAACATCAGCATGCTGCTTTCAGACTTTAGGAAAATTAGCAGGATGGGTCCACTTGACAATCATCAGTTACTTAATCTATCTCCTAAATGACAAAGCAATTTGCTCAAATGCATCACTTGCATACTGAAGAGTTTGCTACACTCAAAGCAGAGCAAGATCCCCTTCAAATTCAAGGAAGGCTATCACTTGAGTGAAAATAATGACACAGACTTTGCGCAAAAAGTTGGCATGAATAGAAACTTCTTTACCATGTATCTAAAAATTTAAAAATTCATGATAGAGCGCCTTGTCAGTAATGTTGAACAGTACAGATTGCTTGGTTGGTTAAAATTCAACATATTTGGGGTCATTGTTTCTATATGTGATGTAAATTTCCATTCATTTCAGACACAGTTGTTATTACATTGCTCTAGCACAGAGGCAGTGAAATCAATCTATATTTTCACAGTTCATCGAAAAAAGGAGCTAAGGGCTGAACTACAGGAACACCGAAAACAGCCAAGGAGCAAACAAATTAATGTTAATGAAAAGAAGGGAAGATCTAAAGATAAAGCAAACTATTGACATACAATTATTAGCACGACGTCAAGGAAGGAGGTGTTGCAAAGCAGGTTATCAATGTCGTAGTGACACTACATGTCACATTTTATCAATGCCAAAGGATAAAAGCTGATAAAACAAGTCATTAGAGAAAAAAGAGCTTTCGGCATGAATAACAAAGAAGCTACATGAACAATTTCTGTCTGACAAGTTTTCCTTTAAAAAATGGAATAAACACATCTGACAAACACCCTTTTCGAGATTCCTTTATAATTACTTTGTCTTTGATATAGTACAGTATGTATGGTCCACAATTAGAGCCAGAGTACAAATCTGTTGAAAAATGCAAAATCCTTTTGAAAAAATAAAACCAGAGCTAAACAACTTGGGATTTAAAACTAAAAATACATTTACAACTT
>NW_004797356.1:1512309-1520964 GCF_000002075.1 Aplysia californica | reverse complement strand
AGAAGGAGAGATAAAGCAGCAAAGTGCAAGTGCTCGAGAGTTGTATATTGTATTGACAGTACACAAAACAGAGTCATGGCAACAAGTTTTCCTTTTTTCTTAAACTGATACAGTAGTCTCTGCCTAAACGTATGGTGCTCAGGAGGGTCCTTAGCGTGTGCTTTACGGAGCGTGCGTTTACATAAACCTTTGCAAGGGGAGGAAATGACGCAGTCATCTCAATTCTTTATTACTTTAGTGAACTTCTGTGGAGGGAGGGGGTCATTTTGGCAGATAATGTGACGACACGTGACTGTTTTCTGAAGGATTCCCCATCTGGGGTTAAGAATATAAAGGCGTTGAATGGGGGGAGGAGAAAGACAGACTCAATGTAATGAATATATGCACTATAAACACCGGGAACAGATAGCCTAAGAGAAAACTTTTGGTGATTGTCATAGTCATAGAGACGACAGCTCAACCACGTGGCTTTCCAAGCGACCACCCCCGACCTTAAATTCATGCAGAAACATTTTCTACATTCAGAGAAATATTTCTTTTGTGATTCATTGAACAAGTATGTTATAAGTTCTTCGAGTGCAGTTGATTAGGCTTACTTGGCTAATCTTTAATCCCATAGAGGCCAGTCTAGTGTTTTACGGCATTTAGATCTACGCGTGCTGCTCATCAGGCTTAGATCTAACTAAACGTTACATGCAGTTACTCACACACTGAAACACCAGTCAGAAACCTTCTCTAAAAGATACATTTCCAGTGATCAATAAAAAAAATATTTCAGTCCCCCCAATCCCCCCAACCAACTTTTCACCAACCAGTCCAAGACCTATGTGTCAGTGGAAAGTTGGACGTGAAAACGCTGTCCATCACTCTCTTTGTTCAATGCTTGTCTTATGCAGGCTGTGCAGGTTGATGTGAACATTTCCCCTTGTCAAGCTTTACCTTTACCTGTGGGCTTGTGTCGCGGATCAGAGCCTGCATTTACAGGGAGTAACCGTGCATTTAAGTTGTACGGTCTAAATTATATAGCAAAAAACCCGTCAGATGACGAAAGCGTGCGTTTCAGCGGAGCATGCTTTCGTATGGTGGGCGTTTAGGCAGAGACTACTGATTTTGAAAACGTAAAAACTATTGAGTTCAAAAGCAATTTAAAGTTAACAAAACAGAAATCCCTTATTCTTGGATCTTCAGGTTTTTCTTCATAAATAAAAAAAACAAAAACAAGAGAAAGGTGATCGTGACTCAGAGATAAATTATCAGACCTTCTCCCAAAATGCCTAACTAGAGATGTCATTTCACTGAATATTTGATATGCACATGCAAATGACCTTTGTGTACTGGTTTCATAAAAAACTTTTAATTCACTGAGGTTACAAAATCCTTTAAAAAAGCTCATCATATAAATTTCAACATATTCTGTTCTATATCCTGAAAATCCACCACAAAACACAAAACCAGCTGTACTTATTTTGAAAACTCAAAACTAGAAAACCAACAGCCCTGGAAACTTGTTGATGTGTAAATCCCAATAAATACAAATCTATAATATTATAATGCTCAAATACAATACACAGAACTCACGAGAGCTAAAATGTGAGTAGGCATCAAGCCACTCCACAGACGAGGTATTTCCAAACTGGGGTACACGAATGTCCACTCCTTCGTTGTTTGAGGTTTTACGAGTGATGGGATTGTAAAGGAGTCTTAAAACACAAGAAGCAGAAAGAAAAGAACCTGATAATGATGGGTTTGTTGAAAGAACCAGTTAGAGCTGAAACAAAGCATTTTCAAAAGAGAAACAGGTTTATATCCATTCTCTCAACATTTAAAAGCTGGCTGAAAAGCCAATTTCAAATTACAATATACAGTAGTCTCCGCCTAAACGCATGGTGTTCGGGAGGGCTCTTCAGCATGCCTTAATACGGAGCGTGCGTTTACATTAACCTTTGCAAAGGAAGGAAGGGACGCAATCATTTCATTGCCTTGATATTCTAGTGACCCCCCTTTGGGGTGAGGGTCAATTTTTGCCGATAATGTGACGACACGTGACTGTTTTGTGAAGGATTCCCCGACTGCGGTTATGACTACAAAGGTGTTGAATGGGGGGGGGGGTAGAAAGACAGCCTCAATGTAAATTAATGTAATGAATATGCACTATAAAACGTCGGGAACAGCTAAGAGGAAACTGTTGGGGATAGCCATAGATCTAGCCATAGAGACGACGGCGCGGGCATGTGGCTTTCCAAGTTGGGTGTGAAAACGTCCATCACTCTCTTTGTTCCGCGTGAGGGGCACTCTCACCCAGTTTTCTTGGCTTATCTATGCAAGCTGAGCAGGTTGTAGTGAGCATAACCTGTCAGTGTGTTTCGCGGATATGAGCGTGCGTTTAGAGGGAGTGACCATGCTTTTGTACGTCTAAATTATATAGTAAAAAACCCGTCAGATGACGAAAGCGTGTGTTTGAGCGGAGCGTGCTTTTATATGGCATGCGTTTAGGCGGAGACTACTGTAATGAGTTTGACTGTGTATCACACAATAGGGAGAAGCCAGGTAGGTGACAGGGCAGGAAAAACCAACATCGGCACCCATGAGGGTGAAATATTGACTGAGAGAATGGAAATAAATCCAAGTTCATTTTATAGGCCCGAATGAATCATTTTCATAGAAACATAGCTGAACTAGACAGACACCTAGTATAGGTGAGAACTTAATAAACTTTGTCCCCCTGAGCACTCACTCGATGAAGAAATATGGGTCACTGGATTCGGATCAAGCCACTCAACAGCAGATGTTCCACCAAAGTCATGAGTTTTTAAATCCACACCAGGAGCATTATAGGTACTATGCTTATCTTTGTCATACCGTAACCTGAATAAAACCAACATCAGTTATCAATAAAAAGAGTCAATATTAAGCAGTGTATACACTATTCATAATATAAACACAGAAATGAAATTAGTTCTGATCTCATGAATAAAGCTCCAAGGAGTAAAAGAATTTTAAAGAAACATCTCATGATTTCATAAATGTCTGCTTCTTCTAACATACAGTACAAGGTCTAAAAGTTAGAATCTGAGCAGAACGTAAGGTTCAAAGTTAAAAGTCCTAAAATCCTAAAATGAAACTGAATATCTCAGGAGCAGTCACTGAGAACCAAACCAAACTTCAACTTTTTGCACTCAGCACCTCTTGATTTGGGGGATGCCGACCGTAGCTCTTTCTATGCATGCATAATAATAGTACATTTTTTTCTTTTGAAAAAAATTTACTTATTTCATAACAAATCAGCTTCCCTCAGATTATTTTGCAAACATCCTCCAGAACCAAGTCTGTAGGCCTGTATAAAGACTGACATTTAGCCACTAAAACAATCTTTATACTCTATGAAGGCATAAAATGTGGTCCCCAATATTGATATATATGGAAATTTAACATGACTAACAAATTCACAGAGAGCTAGATAATATCATAACCAAAATAACAGCAATGCAAAATGAAGATTAAAAACTACAACGCAGTACAGACCTCATATTGTCCACGAAGCAGTCGATTACTTCAGGCAGCAGCTCCTCCAAGTTCAGCCATATTGACTCGTATGAAGAGGTGTGTTTCTGACACAAGTAATGTGGAGCTGTGGTCTTGTTGAGTTTAGCTTCCAGCTGTGAGCCCCCATCTCCTGGCACTAGAAAGTATCAGAAAACGATGCGCTCATTTTAGACTAACATATATGTAAAAGAAAACATCCTGATACAGTTTGGGTCAATTTAGTCAGACACCACACTCGACATTCCTCCTTCAGACACACATATATGAGACCAATCAACCAACTCAATTTATTTGTTGGCGAATGCTGACAATCAGATAATAGATATTGATATGAGGGATTCTGAAGCAGGTGTGTCTATCATGGTTCACACTTTTTAAAAAAATGCAATTATATATATGTATATATGTGTGATTAAGTAGACAATAATGTCATAACACTCCTGAATGATTTCACAGTAACCAAAAGCAGCATGCATAGTAATTACGACAGCTGTTACCGCTGTCATTTTAATTCACTGAATCTCAACCTCTCTGTGGAGCAGGGAGATTTTAAGAACTCTTCAACTGTATGTTTCCATTGTCTGAGTTATTGTCATCACAGCTTTGATTGGCCGAAATGACACCTAGAGATAAAAACTATTAACTTTTAACACCATAATTGCCTTGATGAGAAACCAGAAAGAAACACCTCTAATCAAAAGAATATTTAAACTTTATATCCATCTGTATTCTGTGTTATTTGGGGTTTTTCCCCATGTTTTCAGGTAAACTTTATTTACATTTAATAAGGCTTAGGTGCAGTAGTAATATATTTCTCACGTTATAAACCATGTAAGACATATCAGGGGGGTTGCCCCTCTGAAACTGCCCCTTGAGTTTAAAAAGTCTGGATGTTTTCAGAAGAGGGTGGTTTGGAAGGAGGGAGGGGAGGAAATGTCTCACTGCCCACTATATTTTCACATGATTTGATGTTTTGAATCAGGGTTCAGATGTTCTTGAACCCCACTGATTTGTAACCGTTTTAGTGGCTATGTGTATTCAGCAGCCAAAAATAAGTAAGTTTGACCCCTTAAAGTATTGCACCCGAGTCTGAGTAACAGTAAAAATTTACTCAGGAAAACCTCGATCTAAATTAAATCCTTGTTAGTGATCCTTCCTCATTTATGAGTTGTCTGTGGAGGGGAAGACAGATTGAATTGAAGATACATGTGTTTGACACATATGTAATTATTTTGAGTAAACAGAGAATACACGAAAAAAACAACCCAGAGAAACTGAAGAAAATCAAGGTGAGTAACTGACGGATATAAAAGTTGACATCCACCATGGGCATTTTCTATTTTTATCTTGAATATTTTAGAATGTTCAAAGGGTTCATTAGGGGACACCAAATTCCGTGCAAATTTCCTTCTTGGTGCAGGATTGATCTCTGCTAAAATTAGACATTTGGATTCGATTGTCAGACAATTATGTTTAGAAGTCTTCTCTCCCATTATGAACAGTGCCTGGTACCGATAGAAAGGTGGATGGGGTGCATTTTGTCTGGTGTTGAGGCAAAGGAAAGCGACGTTGATGAACCTTTTCATTACCAAAAAAAAATTTGCTCTTATTCAGAAAAACGATCATGACTGTCCTATGTAACCAACATTAGCCAGAATACGCCACCCATCCCTCTTGTAATCACTTCCTTATCTATACATTCATGTTCAAATAACCAAACACTCACATGCACACAAACACAAACATAAAATTCACCCACCATACCGCCCAATGCAGTGTCACAAAGTCTCTCTTTCATCACACCCCAGTACACAAGATCCACTTACACATAACTTTAATTTCAAAGGAAGTTCTAGTGCTCTTACACACATTACTCACTACAGGTAATGTGTAATGATGAATCTTGATACCTAGCAGTGTGAGGGAGCAAGCCTGGTGGACTTGTGTAACGTGATACTCTCAATGAAGATGGGTAGGGATGTGTCTGTTTTCCATCACGCGAGCAGGCAATTTGAATTCTGAGATAAATGTGAGGAAAAATTTGACCCAATTTTTTAGATAAACTGTTCGACACATTGAGGAGGGCGTTACAGCAAATAATGCAGCCAGAAAAAAAAAGTATAGATACAGAGGTTCAATCAGTGAATGAGGAACTGTTCAAGATATCCTTGAATTCAAGTTTTGTGTGCTTAAGTTAAATCTATGCTCCACTTTAGAAAGATACTGTTTGCGTAGTTTGAGGTCAAGGATATCTTCCCCTAGAAGCCCTCTAAAACTGAAGTGGAGCGTGAAAGGATTAACAAGAGCATGAAACAAGGATGTACTTTAGATGGGATATTCCTGCTCTAGTCCCAAGAATTACTATTAATATTATTATCCTACAATCCTTCTCCTACAGCTATAACCCAAGCCATAAAAGTTACTATTGATATTTCATTACTCTTCTTGGGGCCAGAACCGAATATATATGCCATGCTGGGCAGGGCCAAGGCCAGCCAAGGGACAAGGAACCAAGTAAGGCTTACACAGCTGAGGAAATTCCATTGAAAGTGGAACTTAAGTTGCTGACCAAATCCTGGTCTGACCTCCCGCGCAAAGGTATAAAATCAGTGCCAGTCGGCCACTCCCCTACTTAACAACCCTGACGATAGCAATGCCTTGATTCTGATCATTTTTGTATCACTTCCCCCCCCCCCCCCCCCCCCCCCGACGTATCCGTTCCCCATCTGATAAAACTAGAAACAAATTTAACATCTCATTTTAAAGGATTACTTTCAGACCAACAAGACGATCCCACTACATTTGCCCCTGAAATCAAACCAGTTTTATGGCATTTATCCATTTTTTAGGGCAAGCGTTTTATGTCTTGAAATTTAAACCTTTTATTATATTTCATTTGAAAATTGTTATAATCTCAAAAACCAAGCCCATGATTTTCAAAATATTTGCATCTCTGGAGACAGCAATGCTTGAATTGCGTAAACAAGTTTAGTTTGCGCGAAGTTAATGTGTGATTTTATACGATTAAAAAAACCCCAGTACCTCCTGTGATTTGCTTCGACGGGAAATTTCATTTTACTTCCCGCGACAGAGAAGTTTTTAGAAAAATCAAGCGCAACAGACGGCACAAAAAATCGGGACACATGCGAGCGAAATCAGGAAAATCGGGATGCTTGAGATTTGAGGCAAAAAATCGGGATGAGTAGCCAGGTCTGTTGAGGTAATGTTACTGCAGGGGTAAACTCAAGGCACGACACCGATGTGAACGACCAGAATGCGGGCGGAGCTTCTTTGCTGAAGCAAGCCCGTGTTGTCGGAAAGTGCGCGCAGCTGATAAGTAGGTCGACAGCTTCTGGCATGAATTCACAAAAGGTGACTGTCGTGCCGTGTGTATGTGTGTCAAATCATTGACTCTGCTTTGGCATGGAGAAGGGGGGAAATGATGCTCACCAGACGCACATCACCTATGTTTTAAAGCGTATGCAAACTCCTGAAATGAAATCTTTTTAAAGAGTAATACTCACGCACCACCAAAACTTTAAGGGGGTAATCTGCAGGTTTAATGCGTAATGTACGAACATCTGTGCGTAATGGGGAGCCCTGGATAACTCTAAATCTAGTTCTCATTCTGGTTTTACGTAAAATCCCCCAACGACAGTTATATTATATTATGTATCCTAGACCTAACCGCCTTACACTCATACATGATAACTCACTTAGAAGCTGAGTCTGAATAAATAAAACATTTTTTTGGACCCGAGTCTGAATAGATCTAGAGACTCAAGTCCCAATAGAGATAAAAAATCTATTTGGACTCGAGCTGGCCATTTATAGGAGAATCTGAGACCCATGCACAAAGAGTAGAAGTAGAATGACAAGCTGATTCAGCTGGAAACTAGAATCTAGAAGACATAATGTAATCTAGATCTAGATATCTTATCTAGGCCTAGATCTAATTAATAATACAAAGTGTGACTATTTCTCTGCACGCTCGGGAAAATAAAATTGAACTCTTTTTCTCTGAAAGGTTTCTGATCTCGAGATTTTTTGGTTATTTGCGAGGTTTAGGTGTCATCCTTTCATTCTGCCATTCTGCGAAGACTGGGAGGAAGCATTTTTTGCACCGAATTCAATTTCTAGAGCAAGAGATTTTTAAAAGTCTGAATATTCAGACACTTAAGTTGTGGTTGGGGCAAGTTCCCAGACTATACTTAATTTGAAAATGCCCTCAAAAGGTACTGCGAGAAAACAAGACTGATCGACCTTGGCAGTAATCTATTTTTTTAAAAATCCTTCATGTCAATAAAAATTATAATCCCCCCAAGCCTCCCCCCCCCCACTTCACACCTTACACACACACACACTGACACACACAAGGCACACTCACACACACGGGCCACTCCATTCGCTTATCAACAAATCTCGAGATCGAAAACTGTTCGAAGAAATAAAGTTGAAAGTTTATTTTCCCGAACGTTCGGAGAAATAGAGCCAACCTTTAAATAATAATATTCAATCTAGAAAACTAGATTGATTAGATGCTAAATCTAAATTCTAGAATCTAGAGCTAGTCTAGCTTGTATCTCTAATTTAATTAAGTCTAGATTTAATATCTAGACTCTAGATCTAGATATATTTAGAATTTAGTTTTAGATCTACTGTTCGGCGCTGAGAACGTAGTTGGCACGCTACGTTCACGGAGCCCTGAATGCAGTTTGCAGGCGCTGTTGAGGCTACGTTCACAGCACTCAAACTTTGTTTGTTTAGACGGAGCATCCACTGCCAGTTTTAAGTAAGCCGGTTTTAGTCAGTGACGACAGTGGCGTTTATTTAATGGAACTGGTTATAGCCTAGATCTATATAAACTATATTTTGGCTTTGGCCTGCATCAAGCGTTCCATTGGGGTGAGAATAGCGCAGGCGAGCCTTTTGGATATTCTCACCCAGTAAGCGTTCACCGTGATAGCCTAGCAAAGGCCAACCAGTGTAGCGTTCACCGTGAGCGACAGCGATAACAGGTAGAATTCTGTGCCGTGAACAAACGTTCCAGCGCTCTTGAAAGCATGCAATTAAGGTCTGTGGGCAGAGAGAAAGAAAGAGAGAGAGAGAGAG
>NW_004797356.1:1501401-1509215 GCF_000002075.1 Aplysia californica | reverse complement strand
TGTGCATGATGGTGGTGGGTGTTACTGAAGGTTGTCTGTAGGCGGGCTTGCCATGCGGTGTTCCTTCCCAGACCAGAGGCCAGAGGCAGAATGAAAGTTGGCGCCGAACTCTCGCAATAAATAGACAAAAAATCACGAGACCGGAAGCCGGAAACTGTTCGGAGAAATAAAGATCGGCACTATTTCTCCGAACGTTCGGAGAAATAGTCACTTCGTTTTCTATATTATTCAACTGTGTAAAACGGGCACCTGTCCAACGCGGCCGCGGCCACCATAATTTAACACGCAACCCCTATCACACTAAGCACCTGTCTTAGACAGCCACTATAGTGACTCCAATACGTTTTGTCATATAAATTAAATCACTTCCTTTTTATTCACCCTGGCCTGGGTGAGGATAGCCACTTCCATGACAAAAATGTCTGTCAAGAGTCAAGATGTTTCAATTGCCCTATAGAATCTATATCTAGATCTAGATTTATCTAGAATCTATGTATCTATAATCTAGATCTAGATCTAGATCTAGACCTAGACTCTAGATCATCTAGGATCTAGAATTCTAGAGGCCTGTCTAGATTCTAGACTACTTGCGAAATTTAAAACTTACCAAGAATCACTGGATATCTTGGACCAGCCACGCAACAGACTATGAAAATGGACAGAAAAATAAAAGTCGCTTTCATCTTGAAAAGTCACTTTGCGAAACAGCACGAGTGTTTGTTATTGTTGTGAACAGTGACAGCGACAGACGCCAAGTCCTTTCTCTGCGTTGTCACTTCCAACCTGTCGTACAACAACAATGTTTATGACTGACACTGACTGACGTACTGAGCACTGACGGACGACGAATCAAGGGAAAGCGAGTAGCCAGGTCAAAGCATGAGATCAACCTACGTTCATTTACCACGCAGCGCGTTGCAGCTCCTGTTTCCGCAAAATAAATTACGGCAGGAACCACTTTTTTGCTATTTCCGCTTCCTTTTATTCTTCCTGTAATTGCTGATGCTAAATAAACTGGCCTCATTTCACAGCTCATATATGCCTATAAATTTTTAGCTGCATGAACGAGACGCGACCTCTCACATGATCGTCACACCCCCAAAGGCCTTAAACTTAGGCCTACTTTTATAGATCTATAGATCTCTATTAAAATTCATGGTACTCCTACAAAAGAATGAAAATCACTGGCTAGTCTATTATTAGAAAATATTGTAACGAATTAAACATACCCCCCCCCCCTTCTTTCGGCTTTCAAACGACTCTGTGCAAGGGAGCTAGATTCTAGAGATCTAATAATGAGAATTTTAAAAACTATTTTGAATTTTGAGAGTTGCACACCTTTGACAGTGTCGGTCAAACAAAACATTTTCAAAACAAATGAAAAAAGGCCTAGGCCTATATATCTAGATCTAGATTCTAGATCTAGAACCGAAACCGAAAGTGTTTATATCTAGATTTTAGATCTAAACATTTTGCAGTCTGACGGACACACAGATCACAGACAAAACTTGACCAGACTACTGAGTGATCGAGTTGTCAGCAGGAACGGTTGCGATTGATTCCGATTGTTTCTGTTCAAGACATAGATTCTAGATGTACACTAGGCCTATACGCACGTTCAAGATCAAGGTAGGCCTATACGCCTTCTTATCTTCATACGACGTAGCAGGGTGAAGAGGGGGTCGATCTCTCACTCAGTCTCCCGCTCAGATGTTCTTGTAGACGAAAAATGAAGCAAATTCCCACAGCTCTAGATCTAGATCATGTATCCCGCTTGTTTTCATTGTTTAGGAGGCGCCGTGTTTTGACGTCCACTGCTGGGTTTTCCTCTCACCAATGTCAACTGAGGGTGTTGATGTCCAATTCTGTAAAGACCCTCAGTTCTTTTCAACTTCTGCATCAAAATGAGAGTAGCAACAAAAGTAAAAGGTCTGGCATTTTTGGAAGACAGTGCCAAATTAGAGATCCTGTCAACAGTGACATCCAACAGAATGAGACTAAGGAGGTTGACAGAGGTTGGTGTTGTAATGATGTGACTCTTTCAATGAAGAAGGTACAAGTCCTGTACCATTTCATTAGCAGCAGGAACATCCCAAGACTCTATGCCCATATCCATACTTTTTATGATTGTTTTAATAATATTCGTGTGGAGACAAATCTGTCTGTGGACTTTCATGCTCGTGGACTTGGTGTCAATAAGGAGTTAATCTCCCCTTCTGTTGATAGAAAACATCTAGATCTAGATCTTTGCCATGTTGATGGGTGTAATTATGTAATTGTCAAGAAACTGTGTTTTGGTAACGGGAGAAAACTTTCATGCCAAAATATTTTCAATGTTCGAGCCAGTCAGTCATTACTGTGTTTTCGATTTTGGACTATACGCCACATTTCTGGCAGCTTGAATAAAAATCATTTTTTTGTCAATCGGGCTTTTTCAAGTTCCAGCTCTGGGGACAAAAATGCAGTGTTCAATGATCTGATGAGCCTTGTCCAGCAGTCGGAGAAGTCTATGAAAGCTCCACAACTGAGTCCCAGAGTAAAGAATAAACAGCAAGCCTCATCCAAGTCCACTAAGTACATCAAACAAATGCTTCCACATCTAATTTCTCCACTTGACAATGACAGTGAAGCACCAGCATTTGAAAGTGTGGAAAAACATTTGATGTCTCTCATGGAGATGTGGGAGATGGAGAAAGCTGTACTAGCCTTGAGAGGAGCTGTGGAGGTTGGTGTGATTCCTGATCAGACTGTAGTTCTTGACCTGTTGCAACAACTGGCAAACCTTGGAGAGGTGAGAATTATTTCAAAAAGTTTTCAAAGTGAGAAACATATTCGCCCCTATCTCTTTCACATTTTGGTTTGAGCATGGATTATATATATATAAAAAATATAATATATACATTCTATTAATTCAGATCTTGTGTAGTCACAAAAATGGCAATGTTTGTATTACGTAAGTTGGATTTGTTCCATTACTTATCAAATTGATGACATTTATAAAATATAATGAGTTCTATTTTGGTCTTTCTTAGATGAAGACTTTTGATTTTGTATGAGAGTTCTGTTGAATCTTTTAATGTTTTAAAAATACAATTTGAATGATATCTTCAACCAATGAAATTTTGATAGAACTCCCCCCTCCCCCCCCCCCCCCCCCCTCAGATTAGAAATGTGTATTTTACTAAGTAGACAACATTTTTATATTTTTATTTTTACTTTCAGGTAGAATGTCTTCTTGAGGTACATGCATTTTTAAAAGATCATGGACTGACAACCAATCAGCGGTTCTATCAAAGTTTACGTGATGCATACTTCAATAGTGGTCGTATTGAAGAGGGAGTTGGAATGCTCAGGATTGTGTACCATGGTACACGAGACTTTGAGGATGCTGATATGTTCTTTACATTACTGTGCACAATGGTAATAGAAAAGGTCACTGTATGTGTGTGTGTGTGTGTGGTTTTGTGTATGTTTTTTTTTTTGTGTGTGTGTGTGTTTACTGTATGTGCCAGTGATTTTTGCTGCATGTGAAGGTAAGACTAGATAGCTAAGTACATGTGTGTTTATGTGTGTATGTTAAGAGAATATCTTGAATGAGCACAGTTCTAGTGTGTATGTATGCTGATTTATTATTAAGACTTAACTTACTTTGTCAGTGGTTGCATGTGCCTTAGACATCCCGACAAGAGCTCTCCATGCATCTTGATCCTGGGCCAATATCTTAAACAGCAGCAGCTCCCACATATATGCCACAACCTCCTTGTAACCCCTGCCACTTGTTGGTTCTGTGTTTTCTTTAGTCGGCCTCACTTCCTTTTCCCTTCTATTGGATTCCACATAATTGATAATGACTTATGTCCTCCTTACTTTCATGTCTAGGTTGCACATGTCTGAAAGAAAAATTAAGATAAATTATTCATATATATGCTTACTTTACTGCCCCAATTTTTCCTCGTATGTTGAACAAATTTTTCACTACATGTTTTATTCTTCAGACACTCAAGCACTTTGATCATCGCAGAGATCTCATAGAACAATTCATCAAGGACCTTGAGGAAGCTGAGCCTCCCATCACTGCTCCAAGGGCATCCTTGTGGCGCTGTTTTGTTCTTGCAGAGAAATTTTCAGAGGCAGACTCTTTGCTTGAACAGTACCCTGAACTGCAGAAGAAGTTGCCGTCACAGGTATAAATTGGTCGGTTTTCTTTTTTTCTCTGTGAATTCTTTTCTTTTCTTTTGTGCACATTGCTCAGAAACTACCTCAGAGCGATGGTGTAATTTGATGTTTTTTTCTTTGTTTTTCCTCAATTTTCAGGTGACAAAGATAATAAATTCTGCACTTAGAATGGATTATGATCGTGAAGCTGTATATGAATGGTTGATTCAACTTTCATCCATCAAGCCTGGACTGCGAGCAAGTGTGTTTGACTCCTTGGTTCAATACAAGTGTATGTATTATTATTGTATGATATTATATTGTGCTACTTCAATGTAAAGACTGAAATTTTTGTTTGGAGAAAGAATTTGACATGAGATGAATTATGCCATTGTGTCACCAGGGGCTTTTGTTAGATGTTGTGAACTATATATATATATGCACTCATGATGCAGTAAGGTTTTTAACCTGGCTAGCCTTTTTGCTTGTCAAACACATTCATAGACATCTCTGTTGTTCTGTTTATTAACTTCTTGTTTGAAGTATGTCCCTTTCCCAGCGTAGCCTTACTGATAGCTCCTGTGCTAGAATTTCTCTTTTGCACCATGCACACAGTCTGGTTAAACTTGTCTACCTTTGTTCAGAGATGTTCTGCTTCATCCTCTTTTTTCTCAATGTCTTCCAGGAACTTTTCCTTGAAGTTCCAGACTGTTGTCTCTTTTTGTGACTGAAATACAGTCGAAATTGTCTAAGACAGTCACCCTTTGTGGAGGAGTAAAGTGGCCATCTTAGACAGGTGGCTGTCATAGGCATGACAGATGAAAATAAAAAAACCAAACCATTCTCTTGAGTCTGAGATCCCAACTAAAGACTGTCTTAAGGCCCATGAAAACATTTTTAAAAATCTGTATTTTATTTTGGAGGGAGGGCAGAAAGGGAGGTTTCACGGCTGCTGTGAGTGTTAAACTGTTCGAAGTGTATCAGACGAGAAAGACAGCGGGGAAGGGTAAAACAAAACGAAATGTGTCAGACAAGGATAAGGAAGACTGAGTGCCATGGTAAAATAAACAGATGGGTAGCCACCACTCAGCAAATGAGTGACACTTCTGTCACAAGTGTATCTTGATGTTCAATTGTTACCTACTAGGTAAACAGAGTGACCACTCATCTCAATTGTGATTTATATATAGGCAGGGGCGGTTTGTTAACTGGGCAAGACCGGCGGTGCCGGTTAGATTTTTTTCAGCTGGGCTGTTGACAGGAGATTTATTGCTGATGATGATTTTCATTCAGTTTTCAGTAAATCCAAACAAACATGTATCAACATTCAAAAAGCTTCTTGCCGATTTGAAGGCGCTCAAATAGAGAAGTGGGATTCACTGCTGTTTATTTGTCGCGACAGAGCCTCATTCCTTCACGTTTGTTATCGCGCCGGCTCGTAACTTTAAATTGTCTCCCCTCCCATCACGCCGTCACTTCGCGGAACTTCGTAGGCTACTATGTACGAAGCCAAACACACGGCGGGCTTTGGCCTAGCGATGACGTCAGTCCCATGGACAAATCCATCGACAGCCCTGAGAAGGAATAGAGGCATCCCTTAAATTGCCAAAACTCTTTGTAGCTTACAAAATTAAGATTGAGACTGTCTTGAGCAGCACAGACACATGTATTATTTTATCAGCAATACATGTATTTATCATTCAGCCTTTCTCTAATTACTATCAGAACATTTATTGTTAGCATGGCACTAATCTTTTTTGTTTATTGACCTTCTAACCACCTATAGTTCCTGTTTGACATTTACTCATCGTTTTCTCCCCTCTAATAACTTACCGGCCCATAGGAGTCTGGCCGGCTTAAGGAGGAATTGTCTAGTGAAGATATATAAAGAGAATTTTAACAAAGAGCGATAGGCACTCGGCTGTCAGAGTCTGGGCCAGGCCTACCCCCTCCCTTCCCTCCCCTTTTCCACCGTCACCCCAGCTAGACACCAAGTTCTATAATTAGCATTTGACACACTTTCCCACTTTGTTACAACACAAGTGTTCTGTTCTGAGAAGTGAGAAGTGCGTTGAAGAAAAAATTTTGATGATATAATGATCAGAAACTGTTGTGTGCTAACTTTGTCCAGCTTTGTATACTAGATCTATCTGATTGTAGACTTGATCTGCTTGGGACAGCGTCACTGGTACAGTATCAATTATCTTTTTGTCATCAGACAGGACAGTTCTTATTACATATATTTAACGAGTCCAGTGCACGTCGATATTTTGTGTAGGGGTGTAGAAAGTACGAGTAAAGTACTGAAGGCCAGGACCTGCAGTTTATTGCCTCTCACTTTCAGTTTGTTTTCTGGCATAGTAGTGTTGTTTTTTTTCTGTGCCGATCAAGTCAGTTTCTATTAATCTCAGTAACTTCCATCATACGTTATTCATAATATTGTTTCTTGACACTACCATATATTTTAGCTCTTTCACAGTATATTACAATGTTTACAGTGGTGTGTGTGTGTGTGTGTGAGTGGGGGAGGGGGTGGGGATGGCGAAAGTATGGGTATAAAATAAGGAGAGAGAGAGAGAGAGAGAGAGAGAGAGAGAGAGAGAGAGAGAGAGAGAGAATGTGTGTGTGTGTGTGTGAGTGTGTGTGTGTGTGTGTGTGTGTGTGTATGTGTGTGTGTGTTGTGAAGGAAAGGAATAGTCGACATGAATGACGGCCGGTCAGTTCTATAAACCACGAGCCGCTACTGTTTTAGGCCTACAGTTGTGAGAGGGGCTAATTTAATGGGTTATGACAGTTCAAACACGTCCCTCACCAAGAGTTGAAAATTTGCTACTGCCTGGTCAACCTGGGTAAACAGTGGGATGCGAGGGACCTATGTAAGGTACTAGTCAACAATTGGTTCATTCATAGGACTGGCTAACAACAGCAAAAGATGAATGGATTGTGATGGCTTTTCCACAGTGTCAGAGGCCAGTATAACTTATTTATGGCAATGGGCTGGGCGATGAGAGATTTACATGGCCATCTTTGACAGGTGTTGTAGGCTGATGGTTGATAAGATATAGTGGTGGCGGCTGCTTTGGATAAGTTAATGTTTTCGACAGTGCCATCATATAGTAAAAAACTTGGAGGGGGGGGGGAGGTAGGTGGGGAATGGAAATTGGCTGTATTTGTAGGTGGTTGTCTTACACAGGTGGTCCAGGTCCTTAAAGCGGTTCAACTTATTTGGGTTTTCCCTTGTTCTGATTGTTTCAAGGAGTTCATTCAGAAGTTGGACGTTTGTTGTCCCCTTTGAGTCACTAGCATGATCTGTAGTATCCTTCAACTGTACTTTAAGTCAAAGAGGTATAATATTTCATTGCTTAAAATGTCCCTGATTTTCAGAAAGAATCTATGTACATAGGTGGGTATTTGTCCTCCTCCTCCCACCGTCTGCCTCCCCTCGCCAATGCTTTTTCCCTCCTTAAAGCTGGGGAAATGTCAGGCAACCTTAAATATCATGTGGACTGAAGAGCTTTTGTTTGAGCTGTTATGCTTTTTGCTGTTTTATTGTTACACATTTATTGCAGTAAGTTCTACTTATATTTTTATAATAAAGTTACTGGGGATAACATTTTTGTTTCGTTTTTATCTAGGTTCAATAGAAGTTCCCTCTCACC
>NW_004797356.1:1499475-1501301 GCF_000002075.1 Aplysia californica | reverse complement strand
CCCCCCCCCCCCCCCCCCCCCCCCCCATAAAAAACCCCAAAAAAACAACAACAAAACAACTAAGCAAACGAACAAAAGTAATATCATTAATAATAGAAGTTGCATCAGTTATTATTCATTTTGTGAATAAATAAAGACCAGTGCACAAGGGATGTTGTTTATAACCTCAGCGAAGTTGCAACATGTCATGCTTTGATGTAAGTAAGCTGTCTGGTTTTAACATCAGAGATGTGTCCCTCTTCTTCGTTTCTTCTTTTATTTTCCAATAATTGTGAGTTGTGTGAAAGTAGCTCAGGGGCCTGCCTACTTGAAGTGTGACCAGTAAATGAATTATTCAGTATTGTTAATTCTGTCAGAGGTTGTAAGTGGGTGGTTGGCGGGTGCTCTGGTGTGGTTTGCTTCTTCTTTCCTTTCAAACATCTATCGTCTTTATCTCCCCTCTTTCTTTTTTGTGTTTGTTGCTCTCTTGTAACACCTCTAATCTTCGGCACTTATATGACCTTATTGTGTTGCAAGTGCCGTAAAACTCTTACTAAACTTACTAAAACTAAGAGGTTGTAATGGATGAAGTTTGATTCTTCTAACGAGTTACAAAGATGTTCTCATATCTTTGCATGCACAACTTCTATTTTTTTAACTTGGAACCTATCCATATTTTCTTCTGTGGACAGATAATCACTCCCACCTTTGTTTTCTCTGTGTTTACAGTTAACTGTTATGGGACACTGCTGTTACCTCTCCTGTGCCCTGATACTATTAAAAAGTCTGTTAAAAGCAAAACAAATTGCTCAAATGTGCTCATATCATCTGAATTTAATTACTTACGTGTACGATTTAGATCTTGAGAAACATTCAAGACAAGTTTAGTTCTGTTCATTTTGAATTACAATGCTTTTTATTTGACTTGACTCTTTTCAGTTGGACTGCACTAAAATACCTTGACTTGTGTCTAATAATATATTCTGTTATGTATTTCTTTTCCTGTAAATAGCTAAAGAAGGAGAATGGACGCAGGTGCTTGAGCAGTTGACCACAGCCATGGACATGGGCATGAAGATCCACCCACACACAGTGACCAATTTCCTCACCCAGTTCTTCAGTCAGTTGCCATCTATCACAGTGGAACAGCTGTCAGAGTGGGCCAGGGGGCTGGAGGAAGTTCAGGACAATGGGGACGAATGATGCTTTTCTTCTTCTTTCTTCCTCATTCTTGAAGGTTAGACAGCCAATTCAGTGGTGGGCACAAAGTGGGCAGTCTGCTTCCGATCCATAGGACGCCTACTGTTTTCTCACCAGTGGTGTAGCTTATTGCCATTTTATGCTCTTTGTGATATGAAGCGAGTACAGTTCTGTAGGATATGATGGCTGGTCTCTAGGCCCTGTCCTCATTGACAGAAGGATGTTTCACCGACTTGAAATTTGGAGTGCATATATACTGTTTATGAATGATGCTGATGTGCTTAAGCCGTGATGCTGACAATGACATAACTGTCATATAATTGATGACAGTTATGTTACTGCAAGTGGGTTGAAGTGATATTTTTTTGTCATTGCCAAGATAATCATTGAGGAAATAATGTTAAAGATGCAAGCTGTATATCCTCCTTTTTTCAGTGGGTCTGAATCTTAGTGCTTCATTTTTTAATTGACTGATTTCAGAAAAAGGGCTTACAGGGTTTTGGTATATATATGATATATTATTCACAAATCAGTTTTCAGTTGAAGTAGCTTGTTCTTTGGTTGTGATTCATTTTTTTGAGTTTTTATCTCAAATACTTGTCATTTTGGGCACATAAAGCTGTTGCCCTTTTATATATATATACAGT
>NW_004797356.1:1474268-1499375 GCF_000002075.1 Aplysia californica | reverse complement strand
ACCACCAGCCCCTCTTACCGCCAAGTTTTTCCCACTGTATGAAAAGGAGCGCCTACATTTAAGTATTCACGCCTTCACACTGCCTTCTGCCAACTGTCTGAGCTGCATGTCCTTATTTAACTAATGTAAATTTGCCTGGCCATACCGCCAGCGAATTGACTGCCAGGGATATACGAACTTGATAAGTTCAAAGATACAGAAAAAGAGGGAGAGAAGACTCTCAGCTCTGAATACATTTGCATCATGTACATGTATTATTTCACCACAAAAGGTCACTTTTCAAACACAGATTGCACAGTAGAATCATGTTCCTTGAGGTTGGGCAGTCGGGGCTATACAGCAGAGGAACCTCATTGATCTGCCAGCTCAACACCGTTCAGCCAACTTCATGCTCGTCCCAAGGGTGGTGGTATTGAAAGGTTTGACTGTAAAACCATGGACAATTTGTGGCAAGATTTCTCTGCGATCACTTGTGTGAATTCAACAGATATTTACTGATGCAATATGTGTACCCACGATTTTATAAAATGCCCCTCAGTGGACTTATTAAAACACCAAAATAATCAGTAACTCTTCTTCAGCATATTTAGTGTTTACCATTTACAGTTTCTATATTTCAGACAATTGTGCAATTTTTGGGAGCATACAGGAATATAGTGGCGTCGGTGGCCTAGTGGTTAGGCTCTCGGACTCGAAACCGTAAGGTCGGGGGTTCGAATCCCGTCAGGGGCCCGACGTTGTGTCCTTGGGAAAGGCACTTTGTACAAATTTTCCTCACTTCATACAGGTGGAAATGGGTACCCGGCTATAGACAGTGAACGATCTTGTCAGTTTGCTAGTGGTTGAGCGCGTGAAATCCGCAGCTTGCACTGTATGCTTCTGCGGAAGCCGAGAATGTTTCTGAGTGTTCTCAGAGGGTCTGCTGGGGTAATAATAGTTGTAAAGCGCATAGAGTATGCTCTTGAGCTTGGCTATGCGCTATATAAATGCAATTATTATTATTATTATTATTATTATTATATATATATAAGTATTGTTATAGTCGAGAAAACGATCCTATTTTTTTTAGCCATGAGTAGCTGTGCTCAAAGGGGAATTTTATTCCATGCTCACAAGTTGTGTAGTTCAATGGGGGGGTCACTCAAGACGAGAGGGTTGCTTAAATTATAGAACCGTACAGCTATTTAATCTTTTCTCCTATTTCATTGAACACGAGAGTTTAGAAAGCTGCTTAATTTGGCTTAAAGTTAATTTAATAGCTAGTCTGTTGAACAGGCTTTTATTGCCAGGACTGAATCATAATTTTACCGAAGCTCAAATTCAAACTGTAACCCCCGGGGCAGTGCCACTGACTGTAGTGTCTTTAGGCCATTCCCAAAGGGGGGACATTTCTCGTTTAAGCACAGTAGAATTTTAAATGGGCTGATTCATGTCACGCTCATAACTGTGCCTGATCAAGAACAGGGAACTGCTGCTTTTTCTTTCTTAATCCTTACTATTGTCATTTTTTCCTCTACTTCTTTTGTATGTTTATCACTCGCTTGTGACTTGCTATTTCCGGGGTGCCTTGATAGTCGAAGCAGACCTTGTGCTGTTGAAGCTAGAGAGGTGAGCAGAATAAGTCTGATTCCCTATAAAGACTTCTCTGTTGACACCCACCCTTTGGCGCTCATATGACCTTATGCAGTTGCGAGCGCTGTAAAACCCTCTACTATAAAAAACCCCCAACTCAAACTGTTTCAGGAAAAACAGTGACGATCTTAAATTGTAGGGTTGTTTTTTTAGTATACTGTGAGAAACCAAAACTGTCAAAGCACATAATAATATTTTTATGAGGTGTCCAAATATTTCTGAGCAGATTCTTTCAAAGTCTTAGTCTCGAATCTTCTTTCAGTCAGTGGTTCAAACTCAGCTCACTCATTGTATAGTCAAGTGCCTTGTTGACTGACTGATCTCATCGTGCATTCAGCTGTGGGAGTTACAGTAATGAGTAAAGACAAAGACTATACTGAGCTGTTCACTTGTGGCTAACATGTTGAGTTGTGCCTTATTTAGATCTATAGACCCACTGCTTTATGAACAGAAATAAGGCGGGCGATCTGGTGTGGTTTGCTCTTTCTTTCCTATCAAACATTTATCGTCCTTATCTCTCCTTTTTTGTGTACGATACTCTCTTGTAACACATCTATTCTTTTGCACTTATATGACCTATTGTGTTGCAAGTGCCGTAAAACTCTTACTAAAACTAAACTAAAAGTTGATTTTCTGTGAATGGGAATCTCCTTTTATCTGATTGAGGTGGAGATCCTTTCATTCTCTTTCAACAGCTGTTGGGATTTTTAAATGTGATTTCATAGGGTTTTTGTGATTATTTTATAAGTGATTTCAGAAGTAGAGCTTTTCATTCTCAGTTTATGAAGCACTTGGCTGAGAGGAAAAATAGTCTAATAAGAGAAATCTAGGTGTATCCCAGCTTGATTTCAAACTCCCAATTTTGTTATGCTCACCCAGTTTGCCAACTGAATATGTGCCTCAAAGGCCAACTTTGAATTTAAGCTATTGCTGTTCATAAAATATTCCTGTGCTTGCTATAAAAAGGCACACATTCATCATTAGTGTACACATTAGTTAGATCTTTTAGGAGGCAGGCTAGTCCGACTCTGATGTCAAGGCCAATCCGGGCCAAGTAGGATTTTATATCCCAGCAGACAGACGAAGATCCTCAGTGACTCCATGAAATAACTTTCCCATGCAGGAATCACACTCAAGTTTTGTGTGGACAGATCTAACATCACAAAAATAACTAGGAAGTATAAACTTTGCAACCCCCTCCCCCTCCCCCATTAGTACAGATTAGATTGTTTAGGTACTGAGCTGCTTCTACCCAGTCTTTCAGGGCCAACCTGCTATTATATTCAATTGGATACATCATTCTAGCAGAAAAACAGTGATACTAGATTACCTATTGGAATAAAACTTGCATCTTTTGCATTAAAGTATGAAGAGCCTAATTCATGGAATTATTACTCCAGGGGTGTCGAAACACTTGTGCAGTCTTTTTTGTAATAATATAATGATAATAAGTGCATGAATTATATACTATATCTTATGCTGTAAAGGGTACGGGTGTTTTGAGGGTACCACTGGTATAATTGATGTGGTATATACTTCTTACTCTTTATCCTTTTTTTTGGTGATTTTTATCTCTTAAAAAAAATTGTAAGCAATATGTTGCTATCTTTATAATAGTTTTGATATGCTTTCCTTTACAACATATGTGTCACGACGCAGTGGAATCAGGCGCTCGTCAATTTTTGGGCGTGCAGAGTTATTGGCATCATCTTAAAAGTTGTTCAGTTGTCTTGTTATCAGTGAAAAAAATACCCGTCTATCTTGAACATGAGTCAAGATATTTGTGATTGAAGAAGATGGGGTCACCTGGTTTCCAAGGTAGAATTAGCAAGAAAATGGCTGCCAAAGTTTGGTTATTTCCATAGCTTGATAGTCTGTAGAAACTGAAAACTTGCATTTTTTGTACTTTGAATTAACTTTTTTCAGTAAAATCCATCCAGAAATGTGTTCTTAATTGGACAACAATTGTGTTAAGCCAAGAAATAAAAATTTTATAAAAAAGCTGGCAGAAAAATGCCAGTTTCTTCAATTTCATTATTTTGACTAGCGCCTGATTTCACCACGCTGCCTGACATATCACGATCTGTATGATGGTCAATTCAGTATTTTCCTTTTGGCACTCCACCCCATTTTAGAGAACAACCCTGGAGGGAGGGGGGGGGGGGGGGGCTACGTTTAATTTGCTTTGGTAACATTTTTTTTCAGATATACATGGGTGATACACACATAATGCTGCAGGATGTATATTTGTTTTTTCCTGAACATACTACTTAGAAGGAAGATCCAGAAAGTTATAAGATGATTGTTATAGAGGTGACTTGTATTGCTATTGTTGCATTTCTTTGTTGTCTTTATTTGTAGGCAAAGTAAGTTGTAGGAGCAGTCATAACTATCAATAAAATGCCATTTAGTTGCAGATGTTCCATACTCAGACTGTGTCCCTTATAAGCTTACAAATCACCTGTCATTTGGTACAATGTGCATTGTCAAATTGGTCAGTTGTTTTTTATGGATATGATGAGAATGGTGTTTGGGGTCATTTTTTTTTACAAATCCTGTTGTTAATTCACTTTCAATGTATAATCTGAAAATTTGGACTGTTTGATTTTGTTTTGTTGGGTACATTTCAAGTGTGTTATTGGACATGAATTTAATCAATTTAAATGTGTAAACTATGCACAAGAGTGCTCATTTCTTGTGAGTCATTCACATCAGTGTGTAAATGTCTTGACAGTTGTTTGTTGTAAGTTTAACTTTCAAGTGAGCCATTGATGATTGAACACAAGTGTGTAATTTTCAAGTCAAGTTGTTAAAGTTGTTGTTGTATAGATGCCCTTTTCAACACTGTTATTTCAGAGACTGGACTTTAATGCCTATTTTCAATTATATTGAGATAAAGCCAAATGGGTGAGAGCCTAAAACAACCCAAGTTCAAGAGCAATCTGATGAGGATTCGAATCAGGGCGATCCGCTCCACCATAGTTCAGCATGATACCAACTGAGGTAACAGAGTATCCTTTCAAATGAAGTCACTTCATGTACTAACAAGTGTATTTTGTGATGTTTCCCTCCAAAGTCAGGTGGAGATACCGTATACTCGTAGGTATGCAGGTGTATGCATTATGTAAATCGGTATTAAGATTTCTCTGGCCCTTCTGCTTCTGAAAAACATTATCCCACAGTGCCTTTATTATATATATAAACGAGTCATGTTTGGAATTTAGTTGCTATCCACGAATATATCCTTATTGCTGATTTTACCTCTTCACTTTTTTCATGCATCTTAAAATGAACATAACCCCCAGGGAGGTGCTACTGACTGAAGTGTCTTTAGGCCATTCCCAAAAAGGGGGGGGGGCATTAACTTGTTCTTATGCACAGTAGAATTGTAATTGTAAATGGGCTGATTCATCGATGTCATGCTCATAACTGTGCCTGAACTGCAACAGGGAACTGCTGCTTTTTCTTTCCTAATCCTTACTATCGTCATTTTCCTCTACTTCTTGTGACCCACTATTTCCGGGGTGCCTTGATAGTTGAAGCAAACTTTGTGCAGCTGAAGTTAGAGAGGTGAGCAGAGTAAGTCTGATTCCCTGTAAGGACTTCTCCGTTGACATCCCCTTGACGCTCATGACCTTATGCAGTTGCGAGCACCGTAAAACCTCTACTAAAACGAAACTAAAATGAACATCTCTTTTTCTCTGTCTCTTCTCTCTTGCCCTTCACTCTTCTTCTTCTTTCTCTCCCCTTTTCTATTTTTCCATCTCTCAACCTTCCATCTCTCTTCTTTCTCTTCCTCTAACTGTTTTCTTCTTTACTTTTTCTCAACATTGTCATACAACAACAGCATAATGAGAACACGTTTTCTAATCTGAAAGTTCATGGTATATTTTATGTTTGAGCGTTTACACGTTAACTCTTTTGTTACTCTATGTTACACACCAAGTTGCTCTCATGACATGACATATTATCTGGTACCTATTTAACTAGGCAATTTCCACTTCAGGATGATAATAATAAAAATAATGCATGAATTATATGCACATATGATGTGTCTAGTTTGTCCTTCAATGTCTGACGATGATCATATCAATACATCGGTAAAGGAGTAGGAGAAAATATTCATTATTTTGGGTGGGTGACGGGTGTCCAGGTATGGTTTGCTCCTTCCTTCCTATCAAACATCTACATGATGTATTATCCTTAAATCTTTGTTTGTTACTCTCTTGTAACATATCTAATCTTATTAGGCACTGATATGACCTTATTGTGTTGCAAGTGCTTTAAAATGCTGAAATTAAAATTAAAACTTAAAACAGGAGATTATTTCTTAAGAAAAATAGAAGAAATAACGGTAACGATGATTTTTGGCTTCTGCAATAACTACAGACTTCAACAAGTTAAGGACCACTTGCAAACTCACTGAGTGGTCTTATTGGGTCGACCTGCACGTGGGCGTTCTTGGACTGATCCAGTGGCTTGATGGCGCTGCCTCAAACTCAAACGGACAATGACAGAATGTGACACTGCAAGCCTTCTGGCAATTTCTCGGGCTCCAACTCCATCCTGCAGCCATGCCATAGCTCTGGCACGATCAGAGTCCCTCAGCTTTCGTCTTGGTGGCATGTTGATGCGATACTGGATTTTGCGCAAACGGTGGCGTATATTATTATATAATATATTGTCACCAAAGTGAGCACAGTTCGAGACCAAACGTCCGTTTATGACGTGCATCAGAAATGTTAACGGAGGAATGTCCGTAGTGTCGCACACAAGTCGATAAAAAACAGCAAATTTAGCTAAAATTCCCCGAAGATTTCTGTGCTGCACGTGGTGGTTTTGCCTCTTTGGGAAGCTTGGCTTTATGCACTGGTAACCCATTATCACTTTCAGAGCAAAAAATGTTGAAACATTCCTTGCTTTCTTTTTTTTTCGAATTAAAAAAAAATCAAAGCTGTTTGTCAAGGCGGTCATTAACTTATGTTGAAGTCTGAATGACCAATGAGACCAATTCTGGCAGAGAGAAGTTTGCCACATTTCGAGCATTTAAAAACTCCCCATTTCCAATGCAGATGTGTGCATCTTGTGGGCTTCTATCTTGGTTTTTACAACACTTCTAATTCTTGATTCCTTCATGTATTATGTTGCTGCTCTCTAGTGATTGCTGCTCTTCAACCGTGGGTGGTTGGCGGGTGCTCTTACTCTTATGTGGTTTGCTTCTTTCTTATCAAAATGTCTATCATCTTTATCTCCCCTCCTTTTATTTGTATGCCACTCTTTAATATCATATCTCTAATTTTCGGCATTTATATGACTTGATTGTGTTGGAAGTGACGTAAAACTCGTTACTAAACTAAGCTCTGCAACCGTGCCTGCCAGGACCTAGGCTTGTCCCAGTGCGAATGCCACAGCAGTCTCAAACCCTTGCGCTGAGTCTTTAAAGGATGCACTAGCTTCATTCATACGTAAAACTATTTTTACATTGAATCTAGCGTTTGAAGATAGTGTTCTGCCAAGATACTGTTTTGGGGGAAGTAGAGACTACATTTTGCAATAAAAAATAACGCCAGCAAGCCAGTGCTTCTCATGTCAATGTCAAGCTCGTGTAGTCTATCGAGAGGGTACATAGACGCTAAGTTTGGTTTGGAATACAATTTTTCACTGGTCAGTGTGCTACCCAAATTCCGTTAGCAAACATATACGTATGTTACAATTACAACATTATGTTAACTGTTCATTCGTGTCATCAGTCCAATAGGGAAAAGAGAGAATGACCAGTGACGACGAATGCTATCGCCTGTGTATATATATATATATACACACTTTTTTCTTTCTTTAAAAAAAAAAACCAAACATGCCTGCTTTGTCCGTTACACTCAATCTGCATGGTCTTTCATTTTATATCCGTATTATTTTGAAGTCATTAAGAACACGACAGTAATCAGCAAGTCCATATTGTTGTCGCTTATGGGATAGATGATACCGCACTATTACTTTGCAAACAGGATACGCACCACTACTTGACAACAATAAAGGAAGTAGCTTCAACTTACAAGTGAGGAAAAGAATTTAGTGCTTATACTTCAAACTTAACTTTTACTAGCTACGTGCAATTCAACAATTTAAATCGGAAGCGATACTTCACAAAATGTGTTCTCTATAGGGAGTGCTTATTTAGGCCACATATGGCCTAAATAAAGTAAGGGAGGGGGGTTTAGCTTATTTAGGCCACACATGTTCAAACTACCCTTTTCAGGCAACTGAGTTCATTCCACTTTCATAATGGTGCCCCTTTCTCATTTAGTATGGTTTTGCCTCAGTGTACAACTTATAAATCATAACCATAATGAATATTGTAAAGAACAAAGCACAAAACGCAAAATTTTGCTCAATCCCAATGGTTTGAATGAGGGCCAGATTTTTCCTTCATGGAGGGGCAAAAGCTAGGCTACCATTTTGGCACACTTTGGTCAAGTGAAAAGGTCAAATCCTCCGAATGGACTTTCGGGTTAAATTTGGGGTATAAAAAGTGTGTATACTACGTGGCTGAGTCAAAGTTACACTATCTTTGCCTGAGTGACACTCTCTCGTACTGTCTCGTAGTAGTACATGTAGGCTAGTAGGCCTTGTAGTAGTAGTAGTAGCAAAGATTGTGTAGAGAATATTTGGTAGTAGATTCTATCTAGTAGGCAGTTTAGTGAACGTGCTCGCGGCAGGGCGAATCGGCCTCGATAAGCCCCGTAGACTTTCGTGATCGGCCACGAAGCCTCGTGTTTTGATGGGTCTAGATCTAGATCTAGATCTAAACAACTCAGTGCTATTCGCACTGCCACATCCGACAGGCCTAGATTTACATCTTTTTAAAAGGAAAAGAAAGATCATCAAAATAGTTGAATTCGCATGAAAATCGATTAGGTAGAACTAGAACTATTAAAACTTGCTTCTGAAAACAAGGCAATTTTTATACGAAGGCCATTTTTATAACTCGATGAAATAAAAACTACTGACTGTGTACTGTGTTATTCTGTATAAAAATAAATTATGAAACTTCAGGACGTAGATCTATTATTATTTACCAGCATCTTTTGACGCCTGAGCTGTAGAGGTTGAAGTTTTCACAACACTAATAGATCTAGTAATAGGGTTAGGTAATACGGCTTTCCGTAAAAAATGCATAGATCTACAAAAGCCGACCACCGAATCGACCGGGCGCCTCAGTCTCCCCTGCACTCTGATTCAATATTATATTTAAACAAAAATGCTAATCAATGAAAATTGCAAATTGATAATAATAGTATAGTCCTGTAGAGGATAGGTGGACTCCGGGGTCTGCATAGCGAAATACTAGGTTTTAGGATGTGGACCCCGGAGTCACCGTAGTGAAATAAGGTTTGGTTTAAGTAAGGATTGGTACTAGGTTTTAGGACAGGTGGACCCTGGGGTCACCGCAGTGAAATAAGTAGGTTTCATTAAGGATTGGTGGACCCCCGGGACACCTTGATTAAACCTACTTATTTTACTACGGTGACCGCAGGATCCACCTATTCTAAAACCTAACTAGTGTTTCGTTAGGTAGACCCTGGGGTTCACCTTAAACCTACCTATTTCACTACGTTGACTCCAGGGTCCACCAATCCTTAAAATTAAACCTAGATCTATCTACATACTACATGTACTTATTTCACTACATTGACCCCAGGGTCCACCAATCCTTAATTAAACCTAGATCTACTGATTTCACTACATTGACCCCGTGGTCCTCCAATCCTTAATTAAACCTATATCTACTTATAATTTCACTACTTTGACCACGGGCTCCGCTAGTCCTATTATAAAATAAACTTAGATCTACTTATTTCATTATGTTGACCCCGGGGTCCACCGATCTTTAGTTAAACCTAGATCTACTTATTTCACTACGCTGACTCCGGGGTTCACATCCTAAAACCTAACATTTTGTTAGGTAGACCCCGGGGTCCACCTATCCTTTTGGCTAGATAGACCCCGTAGTCCGCCTATCCACTTTCTTGATAATAACTGAAAACAATACATGCCAGTTGTCATTTATAGTGAAAAAAAATGAGGGGGAAAAATATAATTAGGTAGACTTTAATTTGTCCAAACAATTGCAAGTGCAAGTGAAGATCATAAAATAATTTTGTTATTTTCTGGTCACCTTTCCAAGGACCTTAAATTGATTCTACATCACATGTCATGTACGATACGGCTGTGAAGGAAAATGGATGTGAAGAGTTTTAAAGAGATAATAACGTAACTTGTAAAGAAAACAATGCTTTACATTGGTTTGGTTATTTTGACTACATATGTGGCCTAAATAAGGTAAGGGAGGGGGGTTTAGCTTATTTAGGCCACAGGTGTGGCCTAAATAAGGTAAGGGAGGGGGGTTTAGCTTATTCAGGCCACCTGTGGCCCAAATAAGGTAAGGGAGGGGGGGTTAGCTTATTTAGGCCATATGTGGCCTAAATAAGGTCACCCTTCTCTATATTGTGTGTCAACACGGCTGATGAATACATGTTAGGCCTATCATGAATTTTATTAGTACGTCATGTATTACGTACTGTTGTCAGCTTGCTCTCGATAATACTTAACAGCGCAGCCAGATACATGTATTAGACTCAAGTTCCATAGCAATTTAAAAGCAGTACTGTCACTTCTTTGTGCTGAGGCATATTATATTTAGTTCTCTTACCGACTTGATCAAATACATGTACAGTAGAACTCGGATTCAACGAGGTCGCCAGGCCTGACCTAAAATCTCGTTGAATCCGAGTGTTCGTAGAAAACACGAGGTTTTGTGTAGATGATTACAGGCACTGAGCAAGTAATGTATAAAGAGAAGTCACAAGTAGTTTCTGAGTGAAATGCCTGCATATTATGAGCTGTGTGGAAAAAAAAAAGACTTCGTTCAAATACACGCCTGTCTCATCTTGATTGTTTACCAAAAAGTTGTGTTGCTGTGTAAAGCCTAGCATACGGCAACTTTTGATTCCACAGACCAGCGCACAACTCATTACGTAGATCAACGTCAAGACTAGCTTATCATTGTAATAATGATCAGTTGCCGAGGGAAAAAAAAGACTGAAGCGTTTGTATCTTCGATGTTCAACGCCCGGACCGTTAATGCCCCCCCCCCCCCCCTCCTCCTGCCCGACACTCACACACAGCCACACGTGTGCAAGCCGCCCATCCGTCCTCGTCACACGCCAGGGTAGGCACGTGCGCGTGCCAACAGCGCATGTGTTGGTATGGAAAAAGGCCGCTGATTGGTCGCATGCCATCGGCTAAGTGAATAATGGCAATGGTTCACGACGCAGCTGCAATGGATGGTTTCGGGGAATAGATAAACTTCCTTCTGGGAGAAAAATGAGTGAAGCCACGTCTGGGGGGTCTGTTCACCTTGGAAGCGACCTCGTTGAATCCGAGCTCGCTAATCTGAGTGATCGTTGAATCCGGGTTGTTTTTATTGATTTTAATTTATTTTAAAGAAGAACCCCCCCCCCCCAGGGGAATCTATCCCATCTCGTTGAATCCGAGTTTTCGTTGAATCCGAGCTCGTTGAATCCGAGTTCCCGAGTTCCACTGTAGTAAAACTGTAGAGAGGCAAGAGAGAGAGAGAAAGAGAGAGAGAGAGAGAGAGAGAGAGAGAGAGAGAGGGTGGGGGAGTGAGAAAGAGAGAGAGAGAGGGAAGAGAATGAAAAAGAGAGAGGGAAGAGATTGAGAAAGAACGAGAGAGGGAAAAGAATGAGAAAGAGCGAGAGAGGGAAGAGAATGAGAATGAGAGAGAGAGAGAGAGAGAGAGAGAGAGAGAGAGAAAGAAAGAGAGAGAGAGAGAGAGAGAGAGAGAAGGGGGGGGGGGTAGAGGAGTGAGGGAGTGAAAGCATCACTATTGGGAATATCAATAATAACGTTTTGGTTTTTTTGTATTTAATTTTTGCAAAGTGCATTGAGCACACTTTTCTAGCATTGTATTTGTATGCTATAGATATAAGTTAAAGTGTTCTCTGTGTTCTCGGCCTTATGGCAGGGCAAATAACAAAATAACAAATAACTGGGGACAGAAATTCACATTGTTGTACATGTACATGTGCCCGAATGCTTCTTCCTGTGAAATTGCGAGTCTGCGTCTTTGTTTTTCAGTAACAAGTTTGTTCCAATCCATCTTTACATTGCAGTCTTTTTAAAAGCACCCTTCTTGACCAACATTGTTAGTAAAACTGTACAGAGGCAAGAGAATGAGGGGGAGAGAGGGAGAGAGAGAGAGAGAGAGAGAGAGGGGGGGGCGGAGTGAGGGAGACTCACAGGGAGAGAAAGCATCTCTATTGGGAATAATAATTTTTTTGTACATGATGTATTATTGCAAATCGCATTGAGCATTTTCCCCATCATCATGCTAGAGTTATAGTGTTCTTTGTGTTCTTGGCTTTCTGACAGGGGAAAATAACAAAAAATAACAAATAACTGGGCTTAGAAATTCACACTGCTGTACTTAGACGTTTCTTCCTCTGAAATTGCGTGTGCGTCTCTGTTTCCAAGTCCGTTCCAATCCACGTTCACTCAGCATCTTTTTAAAAGCACATTTCTTCGTGTTCGAGACAGCATATTATTATTAATTGGTTTTATTGCATACTGTGTTAGGCAACATCTGGTACTGCTCCTTCTTTCCTATCAAAGATATACATGTATGGTCCGTATATCTCCCGTCTTTCGTTTCTCTATACTATGTTACTCTCAAGTCTCAAGTAACACCTCTTATGTTCGGCACTCAAATGACCTTACTGTGTTGCAGGTACATTGTACTGTAAAACTCACTGTAAAACAAAAGAGATCTGGTACAAAACATCGTTTGAAGTCAGTGTTCAGTTTTCAAAAGCCCTCTTTAAAAATATACTGTTCAGTCTTTCTGTTGCTGCTGCTGTTACAATTACCGGTACTCCAAAGATAACTTTAACTTTAACTTTAAGTGAAGACTTCCTTTGAAAGGAAACGGCATCTCCACTTCATCGTCTTTACTGTCTGCGTTGCAAAGTACGAACAAGAATAACAATAACAGGCGTTTCACGGAAAAAACCCATCAGGTCCTGTTTTGTGGTCTGAGGGGAGAGGGGAAGGGGGGGGGGAGGGGGCAACCTTGCACCACTTGCTGTCTATGAGAGATACCTCACGGAACATCATTTATAATTACGTAGGCCTACTCTGCTTCTTGCCTTTGCAGAGACAAGGTCAGCATTCAAGCAATTTCAATTATCAAAAGTCTGGAAAGCAAGCAGCATCTCACTGTGCACCAAGACTCGACTCTTTAATTCCAATGTCAAGTCTGTGCTCCTCTACGGCTGCGAAACTTTTGGAAGACAACAAAGACAGTGCTGAATAAAGTCCAGAATTTCATCAACAGATGTATGAGGAGTATCGTAAGAAATAAGTGGCAGGATAGAATAAGAAATGAAGAGCTGTGGGAAAGGACAGGACAAAAGGATATATAGAAGTAGAAATAGGACTAATGAGGGGACACACCTTCAGATTCAGAAAGCCCAGGGGAAACATCACAAGACAGTCACTGCAATGGAACCCACAGGGAGCACGAGGCAGGGGTAGGCCAAGGGAAACATGGAGGAGATGTGTGGAAAGGGACATGAGAGAGATGAAGCTCATTTGGAACGAGCTAGGAAGGTTGGCCCACGACAGAGATAAATGGATGGAGCTTGTATGTGGCCTATACGGTATACCCTGCCAGGGGTGAAAGGCACTGATGATGATGATGACTCTGCTTCTGATCTTACTCAGGGCACTTAAAACTTAAACATACAATTGATTTGTCACACACACACACACACACACACACACACACACACACACGCGCGCGCGCACCATCATTATAGTTATAATAGGACGTGGTTTACTTCACCTTGCATTTCTTGTCCATATCGGGCCAAGCCGGATACAGGATCCTAGCAGAATTGATGAAGTTGAAGAAACCGACATTTTCCCCGCCTTTTGGGCGATTTTTATTTATTTATTTATTTATTTATTTATTTATTTACTTGGGGGGGGGGGGGCATTAAAAACACATTCCTGCGTGGGTTTTTATTGAAGAACAGTGATCAATGGCACAGAAATGTTAATTTGCATATTTCAAGGAAACTCGAAGCTTTAAAAGTCACCTAACTTTGGCGGCCATTTTGTCGCTAAATTTACCTCTAACAAAGGCAACACACCCACCTCCTCCAATCTCCCCTCTCTCTCTTCTCTCTCTCTCTCTCTCTCTCTCTCTCTCTCTCTCTCTCTCTCTCTCTTTCTCTCCCCCACCCCTTTCTCTCTCTCGCTTTCTGTTTCATTTCTAGTTAGCTCTATGTTTTCAGTAACCTCACTGCAGTTGAAAAGATTATAGAACAAAAATATTATGTTGTTGAAAAACTTGATAAATTGCAGTAGCCTATAGCTGTAATGTGGTTTCTTAGGAGACTGCTAAGACTGTCCCCGTCGTTTTATACAAGAAAAATTATGAAATTATGCGAACTATGCCCAATTTTTTTTAAATTATGCGATTCTGTTAATTTAAACAAAGAATGATAAAGGAAAATAATAAAAAAAAAAATTATGCAAAAAATGATCAAATTTTGCTAAATTATGCGGGGTGCATAAAATCTCGGGGACAGCTTAGAGTATCGTGGAAGGAAAAGAACTCAAATGAGGTAGTGCTTGATGAAGCCCACATGGGACGCTCACTGTTAAAAACAAGTAAGAAACGACAAATGCAGTTTTTGGGACACCTGAATAGACATAAGGGTCTTGGACATCTAACTCTCACTGGCCAAATTGATGGTAAGCGAGGCAGTGGCAGGCCTAGAGCAACCGACTTGGGGAATCTGAACAAGAGGGTGACAGTGACAGGGAAAGATCAGGGAAACGTGGCTTTTTTAAGAGCATCCGAGCAAAGGAATGAATGGAGAACCATGATCGTCGATGTCTGTCGCAGATCTGGCACTGGATATTGATGATAGTGCCCTGCAGTAAGCGTGTGTATGCATATATGGGGTTTAACATCCCTTCAAACACTCCGATTTCCAACAGGACTGAGATATAAAAAAATAAAAAAAATAAAAATCGATAGCCTCGGAAACTCTCGAGCCATTCAAGTTTAATTCTGTCCCGTATGGGGATTCAAACTATGGTCATCCGCACCACTAACCCAACATTACAGTCTACAAACCTTCTAAGCTGACTATTTTGTCTGGACCCATTGGATTTTGGGCAATCACTACTATACAGAAGAACAGAAGCTTTGTGCAAATGAGATCGATAAAGTGAAACGCAAAGAAACAATATTTCTCTATTTAGTATGTCGTCATGCTAAAGGCTTGCAGGCTGATAATACAGCCCATTCCGGCTTTAACCCGATCCGTACGTCGTGTTTTACTGTCGTATCCATACGACGAGGGGAACTCTGTGCCATCACTTAACCCTATCCGTACGTCGTGTTTTACTATCGTATCCATACGGCGTGGGGAACCCTGTGCCACCACTTAACCCTATCCGTACGTCGTGTTTTACTATCGTATCCATACGACGTGGGGAACTCTGTGCCACCACTTAACCCTATCCGTACGTCGTGTTTTACTATCGTATCCATTCGACGTGGGGGAACTCTGAGCCACCACTTTCCAAAGAGGAAATTTACTCGTTAATCCGATCCGTACGCGTTACATTGTAGTCTGTCAAAATGATCTTTTAAGAAATACTTAAAGTTTCAAAGAGATCTTCGTACTAGAAGTATTCTAAAAAGTGAAGAATACAACCGCGGGGGTACAAAATGACCCCCAGGGCGTGCGGATAAGGTAAAAGGCGTGTAATTTATATTTTAAAAATTCGGTAAGAGCCATTTATCGTGGTTGGGTTCGAAATGTGTTTCATGCCGGCATACTGAAAACTGTAGGGCCGATATTTTAGCCCTTCGCGTCCCCAAAAACCTGAATAGATCTAGTTTGGGGGGCGACTTTCTTTCTGGCCAACTGATGATTGTTCACGGGTTTGAGTTTTTCCCTGTGCGCTGGTGAGTACTAACTAGATCGACAGGACACACACTGAACACTCAACGGGATATATGAGAAAGAGCGTGAGTCCTATCGAGAAGACAGACAAGACACAGCAGTCGCTGGACGCCGGGGGACCCTCTTGATCTACGACGTACTACAACCCATGCGAAATGAAATGTCTCCGCAAGACCCTTAACATCACTAGACGAGACAGGCAGAGAAATGAAGAAGTAAGAGCAGCTGTCGGCACTGAGTCCTGCCTGCGTTACATAGAAAGACAGAGGATAAAATGGTTTGGCCACCTCTTAAGCATGTCACCTGACCAGCCAGCCTCGAGAGCCTACAACACCAAGCACTCAGGCTAGAAAGGAAGAGGAAGGCAACGCAAAAGGTGGATCGAGGGTGTTAAGGAAACCCTAAGAAAACAAAACATCACAACTGAAAGAGCTGCAGAGCAGGCCTACCATAGAAAACTGCATGATCTCCCCTCGACGCTTAACGGAAACAGAGGATGAAAAAGTAAAAGTAAGGTACTACAACTCAAGCGTTGGAAGTGAAAGGTAACATTAGTTAAAATTGCATAGCCGGCACGGACTGTAGAACAATATTATTTCTCTAAGCAGGGGCGAAGGCTGACTTGTTTGACAGGGTAATCAAAGTGAAATTGGACCAGATATGGCCTGTAGATATCACACAAGAATCTTACTCGAGGCGGCGACTCTGAGTTGTGAATGAAAACAAATCCGGAATTCATATTGTATGTTCAACCGCCAAAATAATCGGGAAAGTATCTTATTAAATATCAGTTCCCACTAAAATTAAACTTAACTTTAGATGTGAATACATAAACACAAAGCAAAGAAGTAGAGATGTCAGTACTAGATCTATATGTTATAGATCTACCATTGAGTCTAACTCTTTGGTAGAACATGACAATTATTATTTTTTAAATTTCACATTTGGCTGTTTTTGTTAGCCTTTCGCGGCCAGGAGCTGGTGTCATAATCGAGGCCACGATCTGATTATAGGATGGTAAAAAGTCGAGGAAAAAAAACAAGCACAAGCAGCAGTCAAGAGATTATTAAGAGTTAGTTCCCCTCACATTTGTGAGGTAGACTCGACCAGTGTTAGTTAGCTTACTTAATCAGGGCTTGTGACTGATTTTAACTGTGGCCCCAAAGGGGCGAACAGGGTATATGTGGCAATGAAACAGCTTTGACTGCCATGCACGACATGTTCCCTTCAACTCTATTCCAGCCTCACTTTAAGCTTACTTAATCAAAGCTTGCGACTGCTTATGGAGTGGCCCGAGAGGGGTGAGGAGGCTATTTCTGTGGCCGTGAAACCGTTTTGAATGTTAGGCATACTGTTCGTTGTTGGTTACGAACGTCTTTTTACATTTAATTTATGAGGTTTACGTTTAAGGATGAATTTGACAGCGACAATGTTTCAAAATTAGGAAGGGAAGCAGTGATTATTCGATTATATAGACGCTTCGCCCCTGTCTCTAAGAATTGACTGCAAACTTGTCAAACTGGTTGATTGGCGGGCGCTCTGGTGTGGTTTGCTCCTCTTTTCCTATCAAACATCTATCGTCCTTATCTCCTCTCCTCCTTTTTTGTGTTTGTTACCCTCTTGTAACACATCTATTCTTAGGCACTTATATGATGACCTTATTGTGTAGCAAGTGCCGTAAAACTCTTACTAAAACTAAACTCTAATCTTTGGCATTTATATGATGACCTTATTTTGTTGCAAGTGCCGTAAAACTCTTACTAAAACTAAACTCTAATCTTCGGCACTTATATGACCTTATTGTGTTGCAAGTGCCGTAAAACTCTTACTTAAAACTCAAACGAAGCTTGTCCAACTTACCGAACTTAATTAAGCATGATGCTGTATCTGTGGGCGGGTGGTGGTATCTGTTGGCAGGGTGCAGGGAATGCGATGGGGTGCAGTTTGAAGTCTGGAGGAACTATCCGCCGTATTTATACAACTTGCTGTTCGACATAATTTGACCCCATGGGCGGGCCCAATGTTTGTGTGAGCTTATGGTGACTGGTCGAATTGCAACATCGGTGACTGTACAAGGGGGGGGGGGGGGGGGGGGGGGGTAGTGGAGGGTGGGGGGTAGTGGAGGGTGGGTGGGAGGGTAGGGGGCAGGTTTGAGACAGGGTTGGAAAAATGCACGCAAAGAAAAAGACAACAACGATCATTATCATCATCATTATCATCATCATTACCATCATCATCATCAACAACTAAAACAATAACAACAGGAACAACAACAACAATAATATTAATAATAATAATAATAACAATAACAATAATATAATATTTATAATAATGATAGTAATAGTAATTAAACAAATAATAGTATCGGTAATAATAGTAATAATAACAATAATAATAACAATAGTAATGACAATAAAAATAATAATAATAATAAGAAGAATAAGAATAATTAATAATGATAATAATTATAATAATAATAATGATGATGATGATGATGATGATAATAATAATAATAACAATAATAATAATAATAATAATAATAATAATAATAATAATAATAATAATAATAATAATAATAATAATAATAATAGTAGTAGTAGTAGTAGTAATCTAAACCCCAGTAGAAATCCTCTAAGTATAATTTAAATTAGTAGACAGAGGGGGGCTAAACAATTATTTTGTTTTGAAGAATGCTATAAGACAAAGTATTGAAGGGAACGTCCCAGTTGTTTTCTCATTCGTGGATTAAAAATAAGCTATTGAATAATAAGTATTTGCCTTGTGGTTAACTCTTGCAATTAAAACAATAATTTTGGGAGAGTTTTACGGCACTTACAGCACAGTTAGATGGTAAAGGTGCCGAAAATTAGTTGTGCTACATGAGAGTAACAAACACAAAAAAGGGAGAAGAGAAAAGGACGATAGGTGTTTGATAGAAAAGTAGGAGCACCCGCCTACCACCCAGTTGTAATTTTTACACACCTCAGCGGCAATAGTAGTCCGCATAAAATCAGTGTAATAATATGGTCTCTTTTGAGGAAAGGGCGGGCTAACCCAGATTTCGGGGGTTTCCAGAAATCTTGATCTTCACCAAAAGTGGGCGTTGCCCTACCTATAGGAGAAGTTTGGTTTCATTGGTGTGTATATTTGTTTGGTTATAGACAAAATTCTCCTTGCCTTTTAAAGAAACTGAACAAGGGGCAAAAACTTTACCTTCTATTTTCTCAAAACAGCATTTTTCGGGATAGCCCCCTTGTGCTTAAAAGCGACCATATAAGCAGGTTAATAAAGGAGTGGGACAAGGGTGTGCTTTGTCATCAGACCTCTTTAACACAATAATATTCCATGAAACAAACCTTAGATTTAGTTTTACAAAAAAATAAAAATAGAAAACAAACAAACAAAGAATGCCCAGGTCTGAAAGTGAAAGGCGTAAATAGAAATGATATCAGATTATGCTGATGACAAGGTTTTCATAGTAAATCTATAGGAATTTCTTTAAATCTTTTTACTTTTTCTTTCTTTCTTTTTTTTGTTAAAAAAACAATTCTGGTTTCTCGTTTGAGTTTTGTATTTAATTTTAAAAAAAAGAGAAATTTCTATTTATTATTAAGATGGATGCATTTTACTTTTAAAATATGTGTTTCCGCGTTTTATTCGCGAGTTGTTGTTTTTTCACTCTTTTTCCCCCGGTTGGATACGCGCGTCAAGCCTGTTCATACAGAAACCGACAGCGGGGGGATAGATCTAGATCCAGATAGATTTTTGGAAAAAATTATTCAACCGTGTATTTCTCGAAGCAGTTCAAATTAAGTAATTGTTTCTAACACGTGGAAACAGAACCGTGCCCCTCGTTTCGATTGCGTCATGGATATGCGCGAGTGCATTTTTGATTGCACAATGCTGAGTGCAATAATATTGTGACGCGTCGTGGTTAAATCAGGCGCTCATCAAAATAACGAAATCGGAGAAAAAGGTATTTTCCCGCCAGTTTGGGCATTTTTATGTCTATATTAAAGCATATTTCCATTTAAAATTTACTGAAAATCTTTTAAAGACACAAAATATGTCATTTTTCAGTTTAGCTATTGAAGTTACCAAAGTTTGGAGGCCATTTTCTATATTATTATCTCTAATCTCATCACTGAAACCAGGCGACCTTACTTTCTTCAATCGCAAATATTTTGACTTCTATTCAAGATATTTAATTTTATTTCATTATAAGCTAGGCACGTGAAAAAGCTTCCAGATGATACCAATAACTCCGCATGTCCACAAATTGACGAGCGCCTGATTCCACCGCGTCGTGACACAATTGTTGTCAATTATTACGACGGCTCAAGGCTCAGGGGATGTAACGCACGTTCTCATCGGAGCAGGTGCACTTTAACTGGGCTGCTCCCCCTTTACTACTTCATGTACCTCACGCGACTTCGCTGTTTCGCTGGAGGCAACAGAGGCGTTCTGCAGTGAATTCATAGCCCACTAATATCGTTATTAAACTAGATCAGATACTGTAGGACTACTTTTAACTGCTCACATAAGAGGGATTGAAAAAGAGATCAGATTACCTATCAGGTAGGCTAATTATGAACACTGCTCGATCTGTGGACCTAACATGACACCTTTCTCAAGAGCCTAGAGACTCAAAACAAAGGCAACCCTAGACACGTGTATCTTTGTTATAAATAAAAATATACATATTATACACTGAAATATTATTTTAGCCTATTAACATAATGCTAAAAATAGCACAAATATCAAAACAAAACCTCTATTTTTAGTGGACAAATAACTTGATGGTGGTCGTTTCCCTTAGTCTCTTTGGCAACTGAGTTGCAAATATAAAAAAAAAGATAAAAGTAAATAAACACCCCGAATTTAATCTTCACTCTGTAGATATGAGAGTCAGAATTGGAGCTCAATGTACCATGGATTTTCGGAGATAATACTCTCTCCGATAGAGGGCCTTAAGTTGGTATAGGTAGGCTATAACGGTTGGGCAAATGACATCAACTTATATAATAATAATAATAAATTACACTTTTACTTGTCCCAATACAATAGCAAACATACATACATAAATACATAATTATAAATACGTACATACATAAATACATACATGTATAAATACATACATAAATACACACTATTACACAAATACAGAACAGTTTACAAACAATGCCACTGTCGGTCGCCACTGTGCAGCGCCCTGTGATTTGAGTTAGGGTTGTCGTGTCTTGCTCAAGGACACACTCCAGTGACCACCCATCTGATCCCCGTGTCACCGACACTTGCTTGACATTATCAAGAAATGCCAGAAGTTTATTCGGTTGGAAAAGGGGGGGGGGGGGGGGATAATTTCACGTATCGTCTTTCTTGACATAACAGAGTATATTCCTAAGTAAGATTGAAATTGACCTCTCAACGTCAATATAATGACGAAAATCATGGGTGAGATAAATCACAAAACGGATGTGTGCCATTGATCCAGTGGAAGCCTTTATAAGAGTCGGAGCAAACTGTTAAGCACCTACTATTCAGCTCGGCATATTGAACAACACGTTGCTAGACCCGAATCACAAAGTTTTATCTGCTCAGTACCTAGTTTTGGGAAATTTGACGTTAAACAATTTTGAGTTTCACAATATATCAAGTTGTTTCGAATACAGTTCTTTGAATATATTATATTATCTTGGTAACGACTGAGAATGATCTTAATATTTTGATAGAGCAGATGTAACATTTGATTTCTGACCTCATGGTCCTGGTAGTTCAAAACGGCCAAAATGTCAGATAGAACGTTGTATTTCTAAGTCAGCGAAGTAGTTTACTTGTTACCGGTAGTCAAAGAAAAGGTTTGCGTGTGGTTGGAGGGTGCCACTGGACGGTCCTAGAAAAAGCGACGACTTATTTACTCTGTCGTTTTGGTCTCTTTATCTTGCTTTTTCATCTACACTAATTGACGGTTTAAGAAGCTTGTGTTGTTCTTCCGATCTCGAGATTTCCCCCTCCCCTCCTCCACATGCCCCTTCCTTCAACTCCCCCTTTGCGGTTCCTCGTTCTTTTTTTACTTCAAGGATAGCCAGTAAGTTGTTGGCTTTTCAATCCATAGGGCAAAGTATGATGGAACTCGTACAGACATGTTTTAATTCTATACTCTGCCTTTCTATGTACCATAATATAGGCCCTACCAATGGCATTTAGTAGAGCGATCATAATAATACAGTACAGTAGTGTCTTCTTTCTATGTACCAGAATTATACCACTGGCATTTAGAACGATCATAATGCAACGCAGGTTTATGAACTGATCTTGAATTTTGTCAGTTGAAAACTGAATGGTAAACATGATAGCCTACACAGCCTTTTATTTTCTCCACCTGAGTCGAAAAGATTTCCCGTAGGGCGTAGGGGCTATTGTTCCTTTGTCTTGCTCATGCTCCATCGGATGACTTATTTGCATAGGCTTCTTGAGTGCGCGCGCACACGGCCGGATCCTCCAGACGACTCTGGATTTCCATATTAATGATCTCAGTTCCCAATCGTGGGATGTACGTGGGTCGGAAATGATATGTTTCGGCCACTCTTTTCGTACGCCTGCCTGCCCCTTGTTTTAAGTAGTTTTCCCTTGCCTTCGCTACACGAGACTTGACTGTCTTGAATACGGTAGTTAGTTTCTCTCTCTCTCTCTCTCTCTCTCTCTCTCTCTCTCTCTCTCTCTCTCTCTCTCTCTCTCTCTCATTCTTTTACGTAGAAAAGAGAAGGTAAGCTAAAGCATGTTTCGGATGTGGATATGTGTATGGACATGGGTATGGGCATGGGCGTGTCTGTTTGTTTCTATAAAAAAAGGGTGGGAGGTGGGTCGCTAATTAATGACAGAGGGATGGAGCTACTACCATAATGCGTCTATCAACCAAAAGGCCTGTATGAAGAAAAAAATATGTATAGACTGAATTATGTTCCATAGGATACTTTAGTGAATAAACACACTAAGTGTACGGCTCCGAGTCTCTTTTTCCTTTAACAACGTACACATTGCTGACCCCATTGCCCTCCTAAACCCGTGGGCGCGCGCGCGCACGCACACGCACACACACACACACACACACACACACACACACACACACACACACGCACACACCTATGCACTCATGCACATACATAATATAATACATACACACACGTACATGTACATAAAACACTCACAAACAGGAACAATATTAACAACAACAATAGCAGCAACAAAGACAAAAACATTAACATAACTGTGTATGGTGGGGATTTGTCTGTTTATCTTGCCCCCTTTTTAGTTCTTTATTAAACTCGAATAAAAATTTAAATCTACCCCCCCCCCCCAACCCTCTTACCAAACTGTTGTACCCTGTGCAGTTGTACTTTTTAAAGGACGTATTATTTAATTTAAAATATCCTTGATCACTGCTAAAAGTATAATACCACTCCTATCTTGGAAGCAAGTTTGACTTATACAAGTTTCTCTAAGGTTGTGAGTATGATGCAGGCAAATGTTCTGTCAAATAACCTTGAATGTAGCCTACTCTAAATACAAGGTAAAAAATGACACCAAAAATTAAGGTTTCATCCATTATTATGACGTTACATCGTTTGCTCTCATCTCTCTCACTCTCATTCCCCATACCCAACACCAAATCAAGAATAGAAAAATCAAACTAAAGCAAAACTGTGAACAATGGCATTGCAACGCTATCAACTAAATCTACAATAGAAAATATGCACGATGCAGTCAAATATATGCGGTTCTCGAATTTATATTGGTATAGCTGTTTTCCCACAATGGTATGTCTCAGAATCATCCCTTAAGAAATTAAAAAAACCCAACCCTTTCATTTAGAAAAAAAAAGAACAAGACAAAACAAAAATTAAACTCAATTGCCCCACTCTATTCCGAAACCCAAACAAAAAATCCCCACCCAACTAAAAGCAAAATTCAACCCATTCAACCCCCGTACCCTTCCCTAAGAAACCGACCCCACAGAGACCCTCATGATATAACCTCTCTCTGATATAACCTAGTGGGAAATGCTTTCCATGGTGCATGCAAATAATTTCCCAATCAGCAGAGACGTCGGCTCGTTTACTACAACAAACTTCGATTAGCCGGTGGATTTTGGCTTCGTGATAGGAGAAGGCACTGTGTGAACAACGCCATATTTGCGGGTACCCACCGTCACGAACAGAGCACGAAATTAAACGAAATTATCCGAACCACGTATTTACTCTAGAAAAGGCGGGAAAACAGACTCAGGAGGAAATTGAGCTGGTGTGCTCTGTACTGTAATACTGGAGACTCGATTTCTAAACGTGTTCGTTGCCCATCCATCTATCAACCCATCCTTCTATTTATTCCACCCGCGGGGCTCTCGTGGTCAAGAGGTTATGTTGTTCGCCTCTTCTTCAATAGGTCCCGGGTTCGAAACCTGACAGGGACGGAGAATTTTCTCCTCTAACATTTTCTTCCTTCACCTCCTTTCTGGTCTCTAATTATGTTCTTCTTCCGTTTGCTTTCGTTTCCACTTTCTGCCCCCCCCCCCCCTTCCTTTCCCATTTGCTCCTTTTTCTGGTACCCTGACTCTTTCTGCAGCTTTTCTATTGCTACTTCTTGGCCCCTTCTTACTGCTGTCTTTCAGTCACACCCCTGAACTTAGGATAGGTAAGATCTAACACCTAGCTTTCTCGGATATGGGCGAACACTCTCGGAGGTCCTGTGTTCAAGTTGCTCACGTTAAAGATCCCTTGGTGGTTCTAAAATCGACAAGAGTAGGCTTCGGCTGCCACCTGGGCAAAATTCAAAATTCCTACCTAACTGAAATATTTAATGTGTTCAGTGCGCTCAATAGCTTACCAAAACAAAACAAACAATTCATTCGATCCATTCACTTGTCCATCTAATCATCCATTCATCTTTTCACGAATCACTATATCCAAGAAAGAACCCCAACCCCCGAAAAAGAACCCAAAACCCCAATCCTTTGAAAATAATCCAAACAAACCCCAAGACAAAACAAGACAAAACGAAAAGCAAAACAAAACAAAACAAAACAAACCAAAAACCCAAACATCAACGACAATTGACAAAAAAAGGACCCCCCCCCTCTCTAAGAATTACTGATACAAATAACAATATTATATATACAGTCAAACCTGCCCTGACGGCCACCTCTATAAGACGACCACCTACACAAACGGCCACTTTCCATTTCCCTCCTTGCGTTTTTTCTATATAATTTAACTGTTTAAAAGGGGCACCTGTCTAACGCGGCCGCGGCCATCATATTTTAACACACAACCCCTGTCACACTAAGCAATAATACCTGTCTTAGACGGCCACCTTTGTGACTCCATTACGTTTTGTCATAAATTGTGCATTG
>NW_004797356.1:1468589-1473632 GCF_000002075.1 Aplysia californica | reverse complement strand
AAAAAAAAAAAAAAAAAGATATATATAGGTTTGGATATTTCGTATAAAATTAATTACAGTTAAATACGAATACAACAAACAGGCTTTGGATTACAAAAGAGACAGAGAAGAGAGAACATGACGCTTACTTTAAAAAAAAGATACTGCAATAACGTCATTATGTCGAAAAAGCCGTACAATTTGACCTGGGTGATACGCGTACATAATATGTAAAAAGCTGGTGTCTCTAGCGGGTTGGGGAGAGACAGCAACCTGCGTGGAAAAGCCAGAAGAATACCCAACCAGCTGTTAACTAGCACGATCAGCAGGCAGACCCTTTCATGGATCCTGAAGAGGAGGGAAGAGAAGCTATGGCATTGTGCCGCCTGCAATGATGCCTATTCTCTAACCAAGTAAGTAAGTAACAATACAATACAATACAACACAATACAATACAGCGCAGTGCAGTGCAGCTGTTTCTCCTTGTTTCCTTTCTTGAATGTTCAATCTGTTCATCAATGTTCAATGCGAAGATTTTCAGACCATTTTGATCTGTAAGTGACTATGCTCCCTAGCTGTTCCTTCTTCTCCTCTTCTCCATTCCATTTCTCCAGTGAAACGAGAAGCTCACAGGGCTGTCTGTGTGTTCGTTGCTCTTATTTCTCACTTCTCTTCCTCCATTCTTTCATCTTTCATTTGCTCTCCATTATCTTTCTTTCTTTCTTACTTTTTTCTCTCTTTCTCTTTTTTTTCTTTCTTTCTTTCTTTCTATCTCCTGTCTGCCTGGACCTCATACCCCTCTCACTTTCATCCTGGGATGGCCTTTGACAGGCAGAGTAAAAGAAGCCCGCCTCCTAAATAATCTAGATTGTGTGTGTGTGTGTGTGTGTGTGTGTGTGTGTGTGTGTGTGTGTGTACGGATAGAGGTCAACATTTTACTTCTACTCGTTCCCACGCAGCGCGCAGTACTTATCCCCTCGGACCAGGATGAGGTATGAGGTGCGGGGTGCATCAGTACTACACCTGTATCTTGGCAAAAATACCCCAACCATTATTAAAATTTCATCGTACTGAGAAAATTGAAAGTAGTGATCGCATATTCACCAATTAAGAAATTAGAATCGGAATTGAAAACCTTAGATCTAGTTCCTTCCTCACCCGAATTTTCATCATGGCGTAAGAGTAAAACAACATTCATGTTAGGTCTACTCGACATTTTTCAAAACAATTTACTCCAATGTTTTTTTTAATAAACTGATTTTGGACCTGAAAGGCCACAAAAACCACCCAGAAAAGAAATTTAAGTTAAATAAGTGCGAATGCCAAGAAAGAGATCATTACTACAGCGCTTTTGTTGCTATTATATCACACCGTCGCCGATCGGCGTCCCGTTGGGAAAGGTACAGATTCTTACCGTCGCCGATTGGCGTTGCGTGGGGGGCACAGTGAGGATACCACACCCTATCCAACGGAGTCAGGAATCGGCCTTCTATTCATTGCAGGGTTAACCTTTGCTGGGACGGATACAGCTCAGGGACAGCATCAGAGCCAGAGATGACACCTCCAATGAGTGTCCAGGTATCTGAACTTTTTCTATCATTGTTAGTGAGTTCATAGTACTGTTGCAGCGTTGTGCGCTGACTTTGGTGTTGTCAATACAAGGTTCATTATGTCCATCTATCTATAATGTGTCCAATATCACCGATGGTATAAGGCACTAAGTTTGGGCAGTCACAAAGTGGGTGGTTGGAAGGAGTTCTGGCGTGAGTTTTCGTCTTTCCTTCTTGTAGGGTTATAATGTTACAAGCGGCAATCCAGAGCTATGATTGATTACCAATGTTGATGACGATATAAGATACAGATACGTATTCGAGAGCCACGATGCTGTAACACGTAACCTTAACAGGCGCACGACAGCCTCACAAAAGGAAATATGTACCCCTTCTTGTCTGATCTCTCTCTTTCTTTCTCTATCTCTTTCTCTCTCCCCCCTCTCTCTCTCCTCTCCCCCCCCTCTCTCTCTCTCTCTCTCTCTCTTTCTCTCCCCCTCTCTCTTTCTGTTCCTGTCTTTCTCGCATTCTGTGTCTCAATCTATCACCTACCCCCTCTCTTTAGCAATGTATCCATCGAGACGAAGATGACCTTCCTGGGGTGCGTAGAAGGCTGATCTGACCAATCTGCGCCCAGAAAGTTTTATCACAGTGTGGACAGGTGATAGGTGGCAGCAAGTTAAGGATATAATATATCAATAGATAGTATTAATTTGTATACCCCAAATTCCCGCTCAACAGCAAGCTCTAGGCCCTTTACCCCAAATCTGATAGCATTCTGAAACAATCTCTACTTCCTGGGAAGCATACAGCACAAGCCTCATGCACCAAAATTGATAGGCGCTAAAACGCTAACATACTGTCAATATCTTTCGCTGTTTATAGCTGGGTATCCATTCCCACCTGAGTAAAGAGAGGAAAAATCGTGTAAAGCACCTTTCACAAAAGGACAAAACGCTGGGCCTGCGGATCGAATCGCCGAACTGGCAACTTCACGATCACGAATCCAGTAGCTTAACCACCAGACTACCGACGTCAAACACTGACACTGGTCTTCGGGAAATCCTGCACTGTACAGCTGTAGCAATTCTGCCTACTTTCACAAATCTCGACTGCCTTGCGGAGAACGGAGAGTCTCCCGACACTCTCCCGAGCAGTCTTTTCTTTTGGTAAGTGTTTTACGGCGTTTGCAAATGCATAAGGTCATAGTGTATGAGCGCGCGGGACACACCTAATATTTTCAGTTGGTAGAAAATTTTGAATTTTCCCTGGGTGGCGACCGAAGCCTACTCTTATCGATTTTAGACCATCAAGGGATCTTGAAGAGGAGACGAAAGCAGACGACAGAACATGGCTAGAGAACAGAAAAGGAGGTGGAAGGAGACAATTTTAGAGAAGAAAATATTTTGGTCGCTAACCGGATTCGAACCCTGGACCTTTGAATGAGAGGCCAACGCCTTAACCTCCAGTCCACGAAAGCCAGTACCCCCCCACCCCCCGAGCAGTGTGCAGTCATGTTGAGGCTGATGTTGAAGGCCTCCAGGGAAGCTTTGAGGGTTTTCTTTGTAATGTTTCTTCATTTTTCTTCTGACACTCATGGGGGTATTTGCCTTGCGGTAGTACGCTAAAGAATAATTTGTTGGGTTTTATTGACAATTGCTAGTCTGGTAGGAGAGCTACATGATTCAGAGTGTTTAATTATATGTATTTATTATGTATATTATCTGTTTGCCATGGTAACCAAACCTTTCCCACAGGAATCAATAAGTGTTATTTGTTAATATAATTGATTTTTACTTATTGATTTTATTTTGTTCCCCCCCCCCCTTTCCTTGCTGTTTTCCATTTTCCTTAGCTTTGTTTGGGGAGCTATTACTATTACCAGCGCACACCGTTAACAAGGTCGAATCGTGTCTCTGCCTTTTAAAAAATATTCTTTTAGAGTTCAGAGTCGCTACACACATGGCGCCAAATACTCTTTAGGGTACTGGAAGTGTTTGGATCTCAATAAAAAGGTGGGTAGTTAGCAAGCGCTCTGTTGTGGTTTGCTTCTTCTTTCTTGTCAAATATCTATCGTCATAATCTCTCCTCCTTTTTTATTGTAAGCTACTCTCTTGTAACACCTCAAATCTTTGGAACTGATATTATGACCTAATTGTGTTGCAAGTGCCTTAAAACTCTTACTAAAACTAAACGAAAGTAGAAAAATCAAAGCCAGCTGCGAGTCCTTCTGCTCTGTGTTTGTAGAGCGAAAGAGACAGAAACACCGACTTCCCGGCTTACCTTTACTCGATGTACTATCACCTGTTACACTCGCCTGTCCGCGCGAGCGCGCATTCAGCGCTCACATCGATTTGTGTCCGCCTTTCCTGCTCCCGCACGCACGCGCACTGGCGACGACGAGAGAGGCTGGATCGTGGTGACACTCTGGCGCACACACACAATATTCGCACACATGCACACACACACACACGCGCGCGTGCGATAACAGCACTCTCATTTAGGAATTTCCTCTGAACAGATAAGACCAGCTCACCGTCGTTCAGAGGTGTGGGTTAGAGCAATTTCCTTATGCCACGTTCAGTTTTATAGCACCACTATCAGATTGCAGGCGTAAGGACTAGGGGTATAAAGATTAAAGAGAGGAGTAAAAAGATATCTCGCTTTACACGTTATCCTGACTCTTAACTGCAAACTAAACCCTTCCGCGAAGTGCTCGCTAAGAGCCAAATTTCTTCTACGTCCTTTATTGAAGTTTTACAAATTAATTGTCCTTATAAATAGAACAAAAATAATTAATTAAACAGAAACGTCATTGAGAGCTGAAAAAAAATAATTCCGATAGCAATCGAGTTGTGCTTCTCAAGGTCAAAGGTTGAAAGATTCCAATTACGAAGATGTTTTAAAACTACAAATCATTCAACATTATAGTATAGCTATGCCGTTGAATCTTCAGGGAAAAACATCGCATCTTGTTGTTTCCAATAAAGTCTAAAGGTCTCTTATCAGTGGTGATATATACATCTTTAACCAAATTTTGAACTAAACAAAGAGCATGGTCTATTTGGTTTGTATAACATTGTTGAATTTTTGTTTCAGTAGAACATGACAATACAAAACGTCTGATTTTTACAATTGTGTGGAAGATCACGACAGCACCTGATGCTCTAGATAACTGGAAGGTATTCCACTGTAAATTAATCCGGTAACTGTTTGCACGCTTTCAACTCTGCTTACAAAAAAACGGAGTAAAGACTAAGAAAATAATGGCAACATCAGCTGAAAAATCTGGAGCGACCTCACAGAATTTCCTTCGCCAATTTCGAGACAAGAAAACGAGGAAATTTCGAGAAATCAGCGCCTCCAGTTTTATGGATGTTTGGAATCATTATGACTCAGACGGTAAGAGCACGTTTTATTTGTTAATTTGTTCCTCAATTAGTCTCAAAAACTCACATACACGCACACACACACACACACACACACACACACACACACACACACACACACACAC
>NW_004797356.1:1462727-1468489 GCF_000002075.1 Aplysia californica | reverse complement strand
ACACACACACACAAACACACACACACACACACGCACACATACACACACACACACACACATACACACACTCACACACACATGTGCATGCACACACTCACACACACATGTGCATGCACACACACAAACACACATACACACACGCTTACATACACACACACGCACGCACAGACACACAATCATACACACGTACACACAGTTACACCCATATTATCACACATCACCCAAACACACACACACACACACACACACATACACACGCACACACACACACACACACACACACACACACAGACACAAACGCACGGACAAGTGCACATACACATACAGGCATAGATCTAGTATATAGCAAGGAAATGATCGATGCTGTATTTACTGTTGCACCATCAGGTGTTACAATATTATGTCGTTGCCGCCACATTCTTCTCTGTCTTTACACCCGCCCTTCTATTGAACAACTATGTGTCTTAGCTAAGCTCCCATTCTTCACTTTGATGAAATAAATAGGTCATTTGGCTTGCGTCTAACTTCCATACGGGGTGTGTGCTGTATGAATGGTATGTGTGCACCGTGGGAAGTCCTTATATTTTTATTTTTATTATGTAAGTTTACACACCTCCCCCACCTGAGAGGATTTTACTTCTTTAAAAAATGGGTGTGGTGGGGGGCTCCTTCGACTCTGTAATGGACAACGCAGACTAAGGGGATAATGTATTTCAGCAGAAAGACGGTGACTCGCTATAACATAGAACCGCCACCCCCAGGGGCGAAGCGTCTATATAATCAAATAATCACTGCTTCCCTTCCTAATTTTGAAACATTGTCGCTGTCAAATTCATCCATAAACGTAAACCTCTTAAATTAAATGTCAAAAGACGTTCGTAATCAACAATGAACAGTATGCCTAACATTCAAAACGGTTTCACGGCCACAGAAATAGCCTCCTCACCCCTCTCGGGCTACTCCATAAGCAGTCACAAGCTTTGATTAAGTAAGCTTAAAGTGAGGCTGGAAGAGTCCACCAATATAGTTGAAGGGAACATGTGCATAGCGGTCTAAGCTGTTTCATTGCCACATATACCCTGTTCACCCCTTTGGGGTCACAGTTATAATCAATCTCAAGCTCTGATTAGGTAAGCTAACTAACACTGGTCGAGTCTACCTCACAAATGTGAGGGGAACTAACTCCTAACAATCTCTTCACTGTTGCAAGTGCTTGCTTTTTTCCCCTCGACTTTTTACCGTCCTATAATCAGATCGTGACCTCGATTATGACACCAGCTCCTGGCCGCGAAAGGCTAACAAAAACAGCCAAATGTAAAATTTTAAAAATGATAATTGTCATGTTCTACCAAAGAGTTAGAACCACTGGTATATCTATAACATATAGATCTAAATTTAGTACTGACGTCTCTGCTTCTTTGCTTTGTGTTTATGTATTCACATCTAAAGTTAAATTTAATTTTAGTTGGAACTGATATTTAATAAGATACTTTCCCGATTATTTTGGCGGTTGAACATACAATATGAATTCCGGATTTGTTTTCATTCACAACTCAGAGTCGCCGCCTCGAGTAAGATTCTTATGTCATATCTACAGGCCATATCTGATCCCGTTTCACTTTGATTACCCTGTCAAACAAGTCAGCCTTCGCCCCTGGCCACCCCCCTCCCCCCCAAATCTCCCCCCTAAAAGAACCTTAACCAAAAACACACACACACACACACACACACACACACACACACACACACACACACACACACACATAAAACACACACACACACACACACACACACATACGCACATAAAACACACACACACATACATACAAATACACAAACACATACCTCCTCCTAGGAATAAAAAAGAACCCGCAATAATTTCAAATAAAAAAGAGATGGCGTAAAACTTGTTCTCTTTTTCCATGACCTTTTTTCTGTCCATAAGACGCAGTGTATTGGCACACTGTAAAACCAAAACAACAAACAAAAACCAAAAGGGTTATTAAGAATTAGCAGGATATTCAGTCTTATATTTTTGCATGAAGTCAATATTTTCAGCTCTGTTAATTACATTAAATGAGGACAAGGAATTTTTTCTCCCAAGAAATGATTTTCTGAACTTTTTTTTTACGAGTAGGAACTAATGCAGTTTCTAGGACACTTGAATCCACTTAAAGGCTTTTCACATCTGGCTCTCACTGGCAAAATTGAAGGCAAACGAGGCAAGGGTAGATCCAGAGAAATCTATAATTTGGAAAACATGAACAGATGGAAGACGGGAAAATGCATCATGCTGATTTACGAGCCTTCAATCTCAGAAATGAATGGAGAACCATGTCGCCGATGTCTGTCTCAGATATGGAACTTAATGATGATTGCTGGTATAGCTGGGGACAACAATCCGGTATGAATTATTTTATCAAAACAGGAAAACAATTCCCTGTAGTTATCACAGTGTGAGGGAATTTGAGCAGAAGATTGTTTTTCTGTTTTGACAATCCAGCTTATTCATGGGTATTTGGGAATCCACAAAAAAGGAGAGCAAATTGGCTGGACAGAAATATAGCCAAACCTGCCCTGGTAATTTGATGTAAATAATCACGTCCACAGGTGGCGCAATCCCCTGATGGTGGGATTGGGGAGGGGGGGGGGGCTCAATCGAACCAATCTCCATGGCAAATCAACCAATTTCGTTATTTATTATTACGTCTTCTCACTCACTCTTTTTCTATTGGCGTCTAGGGTGTAACGGTTACCGTAAGCGCTTAGCTGTCTCATACAGGAGACCCGAGTTCGATTCCCTTATGGGGAAAATGTTTGTCCAGAATCTCTTTTTTTCCGCTGAGACATTGTATCCCTATCGGTCAATCTGGGTGGGCCCTGCAGCCTGCTGAGTGATCTAAATTGTGCTGATGGGAGTGTAAAAAATAAACCCCTTCATTTTTTTTCTCCTTGGTGTAAGGATTTATCTCTTCGTTGATCCACACACACATACGCGCACACACACACACACACACACACATACACACACACACACACACACACACACACACACACACACACACACACGCACACACACACACGACAGGAATTGGATTCCTCTATTAGGAAGTCTATTCTATCGAGTATCTCTGTCCTTCGCTTGCGATACTTTTCCAACTAAACCGCAATTGGCCAGGAAAAAAGGCATGGCCCAAGCAGACCGTCTTTTTATATACCTTAACTTAAAATATTATTTTCGTGATTGTGGTGGATGGAAAGCATTAACAACTAGATTTGTCTTTCTTGTCTTCTAGATCTTGAAAAAAAAAATACCCCGAAACTCCAGAAGGCAAGAGTCCTTCTTTCGACAAGACATTTTCATTCTTAGTTGGGCTTTAAACATTTTTTATACGAAACAAACCACAGAAGGTTACCCGCTTGCACCACATCTCTGAGAGCCAGACGAGTCCTTCCAAAAAGCCATTCTATTTCTGGCATTGTGCTGATGACAACTAACTGACTATTGATATAATGTTTCCCTTTAAAAAATGATAAAAGCATTACTTATCTATCATATACAGCAAACACTATTGCCTCTATACTATATAATTTGTCCCTAGCTTTACTTGTAAATTTTAGAAGCTACACAAAACTAGCCATTCGTACGATCCATTTTCTGTGAACTCAAATTGTCAGCGGCACGGTTGGTTGGAAGCTCAAACCTTGCAAAGTCCTTTCAAATTGAGAATATTTTCAACAGGGCACAACCACTGTGATTTTGGGGGATCAAGACAGCTACCGAGTTATAGGGGGTCAAGTGAATACCAATTTTAAATGTGCATATTTATACAACAGTGGGATAAAAAGCCCAAAACAACTCGAAAGCACTCACCATCAGGGATATTACGGTAGCCTACCAGAAGAACAGATAATATACAAAAAGGCACTCGCCCGAAGCATCCCATAAGGTTTTGAGTCATCCAAACAATCTTATGGTTTTGCGAGCTTCCCTCGGATCTCGGCAGAAATTACTTCTGATATCCCAAGAGGAGTTCGATAAACATCACTATGATCTGATAGAACGATTTACTAGGACTGTTTCTTTCTCCTTCACCTTTTCCTGCCAGTCTTCCACGCTGGAGGTAATTACGTGTCTCTTTTTGCCCCTGTACCTCCCCCACCACACCACCCCTCCTTTTTAGTCCCAGCATCCGCTACCATGTTTTCCCTCAATCTCAACCCTTCCCATCCCTTTTGTCTTTCCTTTTTGTATTCCTAATGTTCTTTTTTCTGCTAACTGTACTTCAAATCCACCCCCCCCCCCTTTTTATATCGGCCTGAATGAAAATATCTGACTTGATGATACCCCTCCGTGTCTTACGTAACCTCATTAAGACGTGCTGTTTTGGAATACATGTACTTTAAAAAGAAGCATGATTTCATTATCCATTATAGATTTTTCCATTTTTCATTATGGAATCTTTATTTTAAAATTGAGTGTTTTTTTATTTGATGTGATGTGGGCCAATGATCTTAATATACTCTGGATAAACTTACTATAGATTTTTCCATTCTGATTTCGGTATCTGATATTTTAATGAGGCTAGCATAAAGATGCAGACTGTAAAACACGCACATTCATGTTTCTGGTGTGTGTATCAGGTTTCAAAACGCGTATCAGCGTTACCTTTTCTCTGTTGCTGGTTGAACATAATTATAATATTATGTGTCCAATCGGTTAATGTATGGTGAAGTAATCTTGCAAAGATTTCTCAGTAGCTTGTATTTGATACTAAGCGCGAATGTCCTGTTCAACGTTTTGAGTTTTCTGTTTCGGATGAACGAAAGACAGGAATATAATACTGGTATTGTATTTGTAATTTTCTGTATTTGCGCCTGATTTGTGTAGGTCTCTCTGGTTTAAGATTAGCGAGCTCTCCATCCTAAAACACCAAGCTAAAATTGTAAAAATTATTATCATTATGTTCATCAACAACAACAGCAACAACACCATCAATAACAGCAACAATACCATCGATAACAACACCATCAATAAAAGCTACTCCATATCAACATCATCATCAACAAAAACAACAACAACCATAACAGCAAAATAGACGCTCAGTCTCTGTATCAAATCACAGAGAAAACGTAACGTAAAACTGTGCACGATAGCCCTCTCTGAATTAATTCCCTACTCACATTCCGATCTCTTGTGTTTTCTTAGATGTACTTTTTCCATCAATCGCTATGTGGAATGTGCAACAGCTGATCTATTGGCGACCCACTGAGAACATGATCGATGGTTGGCAGCAGCTGATGAAAGACAACGCGCTTATTTGCCGTCATCTCTAGTTTTAGAATAAAAGTGATTTAAGATCATGATGCACTCGTAGAAAGTGACGCACTCATGCATGCACACGCAAATACACACACTCATACACATACGTACGCACACACACAGACAAACACACACAATTACGCACACACACATACACACACACACACACACACACACACCTCTCTCTCGCTCGCACTCACATACACATGCACACACTTGCATTCACATACAAATGCGTACGGACATGCACACATAGATACGTGCAGAAACACCTATACGTAGACAGACACATACCGACTCATTCACAAACGCACAAATTAACACTCAGTCACACTCTTACACACGCGCACGCAAACACACACACACTCACACACAGACACAGACATACACGCGCACGCACACACACATCCTCTCTCTCTCTCTCTCTCTCTCTCTCTCT
>NW_004797356.1:1458695-1459898 GCF_000002075.1 Aplysia californica | reverse complement strand
ACAAATATATATACACACACATACACACATGCCCACACATCACAAAAACCACAACAACAACAGCAGCAACAACAACAACGCAACAACCGATACAAGCACCACCACCACCACCACCACCATCACCACGACCACCACCACCACCAACACCAACAACAACAACAACAACAACGACATCAGCAATATCTACAGCATAAAAGAGTAGAATTATTTATTGATATATTTCTCCCAAAGAGACGTTTTTTTTCAGAGCGCATACAATGACAACAAAGGAGAGGCGTACTATTAGACATTAGACAATGCTATAAAGTTGCACTGAGCGACTGGATCAGCTTTTGAGTTTAAAAAATCCCCAAAACAACAAAAACAGTGGTAAATTGAAGTCGCATCTGAAAGGTTTGACTCACCAGAATGCATAAACGTGTTTAAAATCAAAATAAAACAAAACGAAACAAAACCAGACGAAATCCCCAACAAACCTCCACCAACTACCATTACCGTCCCTCCCCTTTTTCTTCACCCCACCCCCAGAAAGCACATTTAATTGTTTCAAGTGCAATAATTTAGGATAACGAATAACTGCTTGTTGAATCGCGAAATATAAAAGAATGCGTTTTATGCGAATTATTTCCATGGAGGAAAACCGAGACCGTTATGGGAAAAGTACCAAGAATAAAGTATGTTTTATACACCCCCCAGCCCCCCCAAGAGGGCCAGAAAATTGTCCTCTTCCCCTGGAAAACTACCAGTTGACCTGAAAAAAGTTTATATCCAAGAAATATTAAAAACTGTTTAAAATTGACATGGTTTAGGGGGCTTCGATCCTGCCTATCAGCACCGGTCTTTGATAAGATGGATATAACACTCTATCAGTTAGACGGAGATACAGGATTATAACCCCCCCCCCGCAACTAAGGAAATGAGCCCACATCTTCTACGTGCGACCTCGAAGACCCAAAGCACCGCACCACAGACATTAGTAGGAAAGTACAAACATTTTGTGATATTAATCTCTCTTTGTACTTGGATTGATGTAAAGCGGCTAAAGCTAGGTGCACACGGGAATATGCGTTATAAAAAGGATCTACATTCTTCTTCTTCTTCTTCTTTTTCTTCTTCTTTTTTTCTTCTTCTTCTTCTTCTTCTTCTTCTTCTTCTTCTTCTTCTTCTTCTTCTTCTTCTTCTTCTTCTTCTTCTTCTTCTTCT
>NW_004797356.1:1455639-1457729 GCF_000002075.1 Aplysia californica | reverse complement strand
CACACACAATCCTCCAAATGTCAGGAGTCAGGAGCTGAACTGAAGTCCCCATGGAAATAGGAGAAGATGTCGTCCAAGGAACCCATGGCGCAGATCCTTTCCTGAAAAATTGTGCGATTCTCTTTAGATTCTTCCTAAAAACTGACATTGGAAGGCTTAGACTGGAATGGTTTGAGTTGGTAAAGAAGAACAAGGACATACATATAACGGGATCTCGCTCGTCGCCTGTGCTTCTTTGGGTAAGATGAACGTTGATAGCGACAAAAGAATGCGGTCGGCCAAGAAGTATAGTTTCGAAAATGTCAAAAGTTCAAAACGTTTTAGAAAACAAAACGAGCACAGTTAAATAAATAACCTATACATTAAAAGAAATACCAATGTTTTAAAAAGTAGACTCGTTGAAACAAGGAGAAATCGTTTGCTTCGAAAATGCAAGCCGCAGACAGATAAGGACCCGTTTTTACGCAACCTCAATATAGGCACTTCCTTTTATCTTTCCCACAAATGAACTCGACAAGCGTCCTGTCTGCACAGTGCTCTTCACATTTCGTCGCGGTATCGATCTTGTTCCAGTAGGGCTGGAGGCTGGCGTGGTGACATCTGACACGCAGGGCTAGCCGGGCGGACAAAAAGGTATTGCGTTCTTATTCTCTTTCTTTTCTATTTCGTCGTCACGTCTTCTGTCAGCTGCAAACATTTCGTAAAGAGAACCTAAAATCCAACAGCTCAAGTGAAATAACGGATAACACTGTTCTTCGTTGAGGCGTATTCACCATCAGCACCAGCACTACAACGGACTAAAAAGACTGATTACCACGATGACTACTGACACCACAAACGACAACGACGACGACGAAGACAACAACTACAACAACTCAAGTATGATAAATTAAAACAGCAAGAAAGCAACAGAGGCATTAACAGTAACAAGAAAAACTAGAGCAACAAAATCTAAGGTTAGATCTCAAGAAATAAAAGCAGTAGCGGCTGCAGCCACCTCTCCAATATTGAAGATATCACAGCAACAACAACAACAACAACAACAACAACAACAACAGCAACAACAACAACAACAACAACAACAACAACAACAGCCCAGCATAACACAACAATCATAACAAACATAACGACAGTTATAACTCAGCAACGACACGACAACGACAACGTCAACGATTATTGGTTTAGCCCGCCTTGATTGATCAGCTAGAGTTGCGCTCCTTCACAGAATCCACTTTTATTAGATTATCATTTTTATCAATTTTTATGACTATTTAAGCCTAGTGGTCTCAACATGAGCCTCACCACCTCCTCTTTTATGAAGAACACTATTTCCAACACTTTGACAGCACTACATCATTTAAAAAGTTTGTAGTCTAATCACTACTTCAGGTTACGCGGGAAATAAAATAGAGCCAAGCTAATTTGCCGGCCAATAAGGGGCTGAATTGAGGAACTGGGTTAAAACTAAAATGGATTTTAATCTTAAACACATAGAATGCGTCAAAGGAAAGGGCATCTCTTTTCAAATATAAGATTTTTGCCTGCTTGAAGATTTTAGAAACTCTAGAACTTCTTGTGTACGACGAATGTTTTAGTTTTTCCTTCTGCAAGACGTGTTTTTAGTTGGTTTTGCACTATGAATTTAGTGCCTCATAAAAGGAACAAGTGCACCATTTCAAAGTCAGGGCTTTCGTTCAGTACTTAACTAAACAGTATACTACCACATTAATGGGCACCTTAAAGACGGTGAAGAAAAAGGCAGCAACAGGGCTAATGTTTTTGACCACTTTAAAGACTCTCTAGTCCTTATAGTGGCGCTTCAACATGTTGTGGAAATTCATTAATGCCCTCTTTTATTAACCATTTGGTAAGGCGTTAAACAAACTCTGCCTGCATTTAGTATTACAAACTACATGTAAGTCAAAAGAGTTGTGGTCATTAGTTAGTACTAAGTACATGTACTAATAGTGCCCCCCCCCCCGAAGAAAGAAACAAAACAAAACACACCCACACACACACCCACGCACACACCAACACACACATACACACACACACACGCACCCCCCAAAAAAAAACCCCAAAACCCAAAA
>NW_004797356.1:1449483-1454152 GCF_000002075.1 Aplysia californica | reverse complement strand
CCCCCCCCCCCTCCCCCACACTTTTAGCAGTTATTATTGTTCATCATATTATATTATAGTTTTTAGGGATTACTTTGTTTAGTCCACAGATGTGAGGGGAAATGTGAAATAGCATTATACGCTTCATTTCAATGAATATTACGGTTATTTAAACGTAGTCATCGATAATTCAATTTTTTAAAAAGTTACACAGTCTTTGAACTTATATTTTGAGGACAGTTGATTGATTCCTTGAAGCTGTCTTCGCAATTTCACACAGCATTTTACAATTTTACGCTTCATGCACTCAAGGAGGAATTGTAATTTAAATAATGTCTTCCAGCATATTTTTTTTAATGACCCCCCCCCCCCCCCCAAACCCTTTCTACGATGAATTTGGCATTGCAGTATCAAAACACACCCCCCCCCCCCCTTCCATCCAATGTTTATACATGTACATAGTAAGATATGACAGATGCAGTCCGCCCTGAACCCCAGAAATCCTGTTAAAGACCCCCTATGTCTCCTAGTTTTGAGCCTCATTTTCTTTGGATCCCTCTGCACGTACCGCTCAGAGTAATGTTACTGAACTTATCAAAGAATTTAACTCTTATTCATTATTTTCTGTCTAGCCCCTCCCCCTTCCATTTTCTCTCTCTTTTTCTCTCCCCCCCCCTCTCTCTGTCTCTCTCTGTTTCTCTTTGTCTCTCTCTGTCTCTCTCTCTGTCTCCATGCCTCTCTCTGATTCTCTTTCTCTCCTTCCCCTTCTCTCTCTCTCTCTCTCTCTCCCTCTCTCCTCCCCTCTCACTCCTTTGACTGATAAAACAAAAATAATTGCGAAGACAGCTGAAATCGTTAATATTGCAAGTAAGAATAGACAGATGGACAGATAGGTTGACAGACCGAGATCGTTTTTTTCGCTATAGAAAAATGAAGAGATAATTAGGTTATTAGGTAGACAAACCAAGAGGCAGAGGGGTCGATAGATACGTGTGGATGGATGAAAGATAGATAGACAGGCTGTGTAGATACGTTGATTGATTGGTATGTCGTAAACATATGATAAAAAGAACCCCAAATAACGTTGAAACAGACGAAAAGATTTTACGAGATTCTACTTCCAAGTATGCGCTTTCAATCCCGCCCACCCCCCACCCAAACAAAATCCATCTCTGTTGAGATAATCAAGTCTTTTTGCGCTCTCGGGGAAAACTGAGGCTGAAAAAGGGGAGTAAAGTGCTACCAATCTCTCTCATCCCCCTTCCCACCCTTTTGAATCTTCCACCAAATCGCTTTATCTTCTCATCGAATCCAAAATGTGGCATTCGTCACGGCCAGAATGCATTAGGATTTTCTTAATCCTAACCTCTCTCGATCTCAGAGACACCCGAACAGCTAGGCCGTTGCCATGGATACTTTCAATTGCGTCCCCCCAGATTTGTTCTCCTATCGGAGTGCCATCTAAACCGCTCCTTCTCCCCACCCCTCCCCCCTCTTTGGAAAGCACACCTGATGTTGAAGCTACGAAATGAAGTATTCTCACATTTTTGGGGGGATTTCGTTTTATTTTCTTTCCCGTTCACCCCTCCCCCCACCCTCCCCCCGTCCCCGTTTAGAAATCAAACCCAATGGTGAGGGATACAGAAATCTGCGCCCGGATATTATTGGTTGTATCGATGATGATAGTATAGAAAAAGCACACAAGATGCGATTAAATGAATTGGCCTTGGTCGCATGGACCTTAGAACTACATGAACGATTTATTTGGAAAAGAGAAAAATAATACCAAGAATGTTTAATTTGATTTTTATAAATTTGTAATTTGACATGACTTCAGAAAAAATTAATTATGAAGAAAAACTGAAAACAGGCTCAATACATGGCGAACGGAAAAGATCTCTAATCTTTTCTTTTCTTTTCTTTTTCATCCTCTGTTGCCGTTAAGCGTCGAGGGGAGATGCAGTTTTCTATGGTAGGCCAGCTCCACAGCTCTGTCAGTTGTGATGTTATGTTTTTTTAGGGTTTCCCTGACACCCTCGATCCACCTTTTGCGTGGCCTTCCTCTTCCTTTATAGCCTGAGTGCTTGGTGTTGTAGGCTCTCAAGGCTGGCTGGTCAGGTGACATGCGTAACAGGTGGCCAAATGATCTCTAATGGGCACCAAAAATTTGCATTACTCGGTACCCATGTAAAACGCTAATAAAATAGAGATTCGATAGCAACAGAAAAAAAATCGACACAACTTCCTGCTTCCTGGTGGTAGATCTAAAGGTGTTGATGACGTCTTTCAAGTATTTTAGGAGGGATTTCTATTATATTATCTATACATATAATATGTATACTTGATAATTCTGTGTCTGTGTGTGTGTATGTGTGAGTGTGCGTGTGTGTGAGGGTGTGTATTTGTGTGTGTGTGTGCATGTGTGTGTGTATGTGTGTGTATGTATGTGTGTGTGGGTGTATGTGTGTGTGTGCTCAACTCCCCATACCTATCGATCTCAGGTAGTTATTTTGGAGAGTGGAAAACAGCACTGAAGGGGAACAACAAGGAAAAAAATGAGAGTCCTGCATTTTTAATCCATCGACACAAATTCTTTAGGGAATTCCGAATGGGCGCAAATGGGTGTAAAAAAAAGATATTTACTGAAAGAAGTATAATAATAATAAATCTAATAATAATAATGATAATAATGATAATGATGATGACGATAAAATGGTAATAATAATAATAATGATAATAATAATAATAATAATAATAATAATAATAATAATAATAATAATAATAATAATAATAGTAATAATAATAATAATAATAATGATAATAATAGTAATAATAATAATAATAATAATAATGATAATAATAGTAATAAACCAATATTTGTATGCGCATAGGGACTACCGGCCACTACTAGTTAAAGATGGCTAGAAACAAAATTAAATGCGTTTTAAGCGTTGATTAGAACTTTGATAAAGTGGTCGGATCTTGTAGGTATGCTGGTAATGCGTTCCACCGTGAAGGGGCGTTGTGAGAAAAAACTCTTCTTCCAAGTCTTTGATTTTTACTTTGGACACGTATTTTTTTTTTTTTTACAGTCTTTTGTTATTTTGGGGGTGATTGATCCTTAAGACCGAGACTGTGCGTATTCAACGACCATGTCGCATATAGAAGCTAGTGCAGTGTTGTTGACACGACGTGTGTATTGAAAAAAAAACCCCGCCAAGAAACAAATAAACGGCTATATTGTACTGAATACGGGGGCTTTCACGGGGAGCTGGTGAAGTTGGGTTAACATTAATATAATTGGCGTTACATGCTCCCTGACAAGTTTCCTGAGAATTATTCGACCGGCTTGACTCTGAAGTTGCTGTAACGATCTGTTTAACGTTTCAATGCAATGAAAAGGTTTCCAGAATGAGCTCTGTTCCAAAATAGTTATAAATTACACAATCTTTTCAGGTTATGCATAACGTGAAAAGATCATTATGGTGGAAACTTATAAAATGTCCTAGATATGTCATTATGTCTACCCCGCACTTAAGATTGCTGTGCTAGCGTTTCCATTTTCTTACAATTCAGTAAATTTAAGAAATCCTGATCCATCTCATCATCCAAGCAATGTAAAGTAGTGCTAAATTTTCACCAAAATGAAACGACTGCAAACCGTTGTTTTTGTTTCTATAGACATGCACTAAAAGTAAAACTTCCCTCTTTTGGAGAATGGGGTGGAAAGTAACTTTACTTTGGCTGTGCCTTTTGGGAAAAACGGGGCTTGATAAGCTTCCAAACTTTTGTAACTTTTTCTGACTGATGATTGGGAAATACAGCTCTCAGAAGTGGAAAGTAAGACGTAAAGATATACGAGACTCATTTCTTACGCCACCGTGAAAGGCAGGAAGAAATAGAGGGTGGCTATGGTATCATTAGCTTGGTAGCTTCCTTATAATCACTGGCAGATTGCACGAACGACGAGTAGGATGGGACGGACACAAAGTCTGGCTCCACCCAGTCTCAGTCATAAAAGATCGTCTGCAAAGATTCAGAACCGCTTCTCATTTGTCGATTATTGCTACATAAGAAATTCACAGACATAGAGGCCAAAAAGCTTTCATCTGAAATATTTGCTCTTCTGGTTCTTACATTTTTGACTCAGTTCTATTAACCATTTCCCATAAGATGTTGCTTGGAATTATTTTGAGAAAAAGCGTCCCTGCCATTTATATACTAACATGAAAAGTTGTTGGAAAACACACGTTCTCAACTATGTTCCATCTTTTGGCGAGTTTTCATATTTTGGATCATGCTTAACTAAAAAAAAAGCACGCTCCAAATTCAATAAGAAAGGGAGGAAATTGAAAACGTAATGTGCCATTGATGTCCCCCTGAGCGAGTAAATATTCCTTTAATGTGAGAATCTCGAGCGGAAGATGCGAAGCAGCCAAATAGACCGAAGGTCTCGAGGGCATGAATATAAGAGATGGTGGCTCCCTCATGCCCGAGTTTCGAGGGCTCTCATCTTCCGGCCCTTGCACATCCTTGTCGAAGAAAGGGAATCTTTTCCCAGAATCTTGTCGCTAAACCAGAAGACAGACCGGGCGGAAGCTCCTCTTGAGTATGACTACTCTTTACTCGTGCTTGAAAGCGATTAACACGTGTTTGGTCTCTCTCTCTCTCTCTCTCTCTCTCTCTCTCC
>NW_004797356.1:1447734-1449171 GCF_000002075.1 Aplysia californica | reverse complement strand
ACACACACACACACACACACACACACACACACACACACACACACACACACACACACACACACACGCTCACATAGGCACACACACACAGACACACACCACAATAACAACAGCAACAAACAACAACAATAAACAACAAAATCCTATAAGTAGGCCTAGAGAATTGGGTTGAACCAAAGCTTCGCCAGAAGACAGAAAATTATGAAGCAGAATGCCTGTTTGCATTCATGCTAATAACAACACATCTTCTTATTTCGTCAACATTTTTGTTGACAGTTTGCAGCAATCGTTGCGTGTTGATCATGATAATGTGCAACTAGTTTGAAGAAGCTCCTTATTCGTCCATGCGCAATATTGTCACTCTGTCCTGTTTCCGTAAAAATGTCAATAAACTAAGCGCTTTGCAAACGAAGTTTAGATAAAATCAAAATGATAACATAGCAACGTGGGATTCGAAGGCTTGCAGCAAAAGAGGTTTTAATTATTAATGAACGTTTGTGTTGAAACTGAACGCTGAGAAAATATATTTTTAGTGGTTGCGTGGCTGTATGAAGAGCCATTATTCTTGCTGAAAACCAAGGCCATTAAACATTTTATCCGACAGCACTATTCATTTCTGAATGAGTTTTCTTTGAATGAAACCAACGACGAAAAGCTCCCCAATGTAACATGGGCCATGTTCTTTATGGAAAAAAAACTCACTCACAATAAAACTAGTTTCACATTTTCATAGATCTAAAATGTAATGTGTTGATATAATTTAAGGCTTTACTTGCTGGTGTCGGTTGTTCACCAAACTCGAAATAGGGAGATTTCTGGCTTCACAGTTCGAGGCTCAGCTCGGCTCGCCGTTGTGTCCTCCAGAAAGGTACTTCAAGTAAATATTCCCATTTGATTCGGTCGTACTAGAAAGGAACGTTGAATTCGGAGGCCTTGCCTCCTAGATAACCGTGAAGTGTTGCAAAGATCGTTAAACCCAGATTATACAATTTTATATTTTCTGCTCTTTCAACTCGTCCGAGTCCGAGTACACATCGTCTTCAAGGCGGAGCCCTTGTTTTTCCAAAACGACCCGAGATGAAAGGAGACAATAGAGGAAGGACTGGAAACACACTGTCTTGGATTTAGTGCGAACCTTGATTTTCCACTTGCGTTCATTGTATTAAGTTTGTGATAATTGATGGCACATTGGTCAGCCAAGAGGCCCTGTCTGAGTAGTCCTTAACAGACAAAAGGAAAAATAGTACATTATTACATTGATATATTTCGGTGGCCGACATAATATCGCGTTCTGTCTAAACTAAATGCTTGTCTTCTTCTTCTAGTACACGTATTTGTAAGGTTGTTTCTTTCATACTTTTCATCGTCTTTCTGTCTTTTTTATTTACTGTCTGTCTGTCTGTCTGTCTGTCTGTCTGTCTGTCTGTCTGTCTGTCTGTC
>NW_004797356.1:1439093-1446609 GCF_000002075.1 Aplysia californica | reverse complement strand
AGAGAGAGAGAGAGAGAGAGAGAGAGAGAGAGAGAGAGGGAGAGGGGTGGTAGCTAGATTGATAAATAAATTAATAGACAAAAGGATGGATCAGCAAATAGACGCCTAGATAGGCTAACACTACTAACAGACAGGCTGATAGAAAAATAGACAAAAAGAATGATAGATGTATTGATAGATAGAATAGAGACATATGCACATGACGGGAGAGAGAGAGAGAGAGAGAGAGAGAGAGACAGACAGACAGACAGACAGACAAACAGACAGACAGAGAGATGCATAATGAGAAAGAGAGATAGATAGACAGACATAGATAGATAGATAGATAGATAGATAGATAGATAGATAGATAGATAGATAGATAGATAGATAGATAGAGTGAGAGAGACACACACAAAAAGAGAGAAACAGAGAGACAGAGAGAGAGAGTGGGAGAGAGAAACAGAGAGACAAAGAAAGAAAGAAAGAGAGAGAGACAGAGGGAGAGAAAGAGAGAGAAAGAGAGAGAGACAGAGAGAGAGAGAGAGAGAGAGAGAGAGAGAGAGAAAGAGAGAGAGAGATGGATCAATGACTGCTGAAGAAGTAATATGTTTCGTATAGCAAATCGATATTAGATAACCTAAACACAGATTTTTTTCTAATAGTATTGGGTCGATTAGCTGATTACAGAAATGAGTTTCCCCTTAAAGAGTGAACTACTAGTGCGTGTAGGTGCAAACTTTGCTGTCTTCACTGAAAAAGTCTTTAAAAAACAACACCAGCTGCATAGTACCGATGGTCAAAACAAATAATTATTAAATTAATAAACAGCAATTAGGTTTAGACGATAATGGAATGATGATGATGATGATGATGATGATGATGATGATGATGATGATGATGATGATGATGACAACAACAAAGATAATTATGATTTAAAAAAAAAATCAATGCCTGTTAGACCACCGACAATGTGGCCCAGGGCGCATAAAAAGAGGGGCTGAGTATCTGGAATGAGGCCAATAAAACTGTTTATAACCACCCTCAACCACTCGCGAACACTTTACGTTCCTTTGAGCGCACGCGATTTGTGAGTTTGGATTTCAATGACAACAGTAGGTGCGTGTCGTTAACGGCGGTAGCTGTTCACAGTGAGTGCCGAGGCTGATAGGCGATCCCTTTGCATTGTAGGGGATTTGTATAAGATTCCAAGGGTTTTTTAAAATATAATTATTTTGTCGTTTATTTTTTAAAAATTTGGTACGTCGGTTGCTGAGGATTGTAGTGGTTGTCGAAGTTTCTCTCTTTTTAAAAAGTTTCTCCCCCTCTCTCTCTCTCTCTCTCTCTCTCTCTCTCTCTCTCTCTCTCTCTCTCTCTTTCTATGCATATCTCCCTCTGTATATGATTATATATATATATGCTCTCACAGTTCTATCTTTCTTTCACATTTACGCTGAGACAGAATACCAACTTGCTTAAGGAGTTTTCCAACATGCATCTAATAATAGATCTTAGGCGTTATTCCAGAATTGCCCAGATCAGTTTTATTTGTGTGTGTGTGTGTGTGGGAGGGGGGGGGGGGTGGTTGGGATGAATGAATGAAAACAAAAATGGAATTATCACAATATCATAGTTATGTTCTGCTCCGTTACTTCCTTCAAAGATTTCAATTGAACAATAATAGGTGCCCAAATATATTCTGATTTTGGCTGCTTTCTTTTTCTTTGAAAAAAAAAATTCAAAACTTCGAAAAACAAGACTCCCGGAATGACGTTGACGATATACAATTGGGCAGTGATATTTCCTTCAAGAAATAATGCGGAAATTCTTGGCCCGTCTTACATGTCTTTTCACGACATCTCGAAGCTTTTCTGGATATAAAGTTATGAATTGTGATCCATGTTGTTTAGACATAAGGAAAATTCATTTGAAAAGGCTATAATGAAAATTTCTTAAATTAATGTCATCTATTTTTCATCCCATTTGCTTTTTGCGATCAATATTCAATTTAGAAATTAGAATAAAAGTATTGTTAAAGGCTCAAAGGGGAGATTGGACGTTCAAATGTCTTTTGTGAGTGTTGGTTATGTACGAAAATCATGGCTCGAAAACTATTATTAAAAGCAAAAGCAAATGGTCTAGACAATATCGTTTAAAGTTGTAAATGAACAAGAGGTAATCATTTTTCTACATCCATCCAATCCAATCAGAGCAAAAATAAATAAATTTAAAAGCTTATATGAGATAAGCACTTGGTCTTATAGTCTATTTGAAGCAGTAGCAAAACTTTTGGCTCCACATCTATGTTTTTATTGAATTTCTCACTCCTAGATGTAATTGAGAAATGTATATAAAGACGATTATTAACCCAATTTTAAAAAGATTCTACTGTGTGCATTTTTCATCGTTTGGGGTTTTCATTTTTGTACTGTGGATCTAAGAGGGATACGGTAATGGTCACTATTATGTACAGACATGAAACATGTTAATATACAGTACAGCATGAAATACCCTCCGTCGTTCTGTTTAATATGCATATATTAACACTCAAACACTATCTTCAGAAATCTTTCACTCAAATAAACACACTGATGCCCCCAGTTTGTTCAATTTTTTTCTAATATCTTTTACATACAGTCCAACCAATAACAAAATTTACTGGGCGAAAGGGCAGGCAACCTGCGTTTAAATCCTTGTAATGCCATTTTATGAACGTGGGTTCTCTCTGCAGAATCTAAAACTCCCAATTGTAAACGGTTCTGAAGGTAATTAATCTGCAAGTTAATTCATCTAGAAGTAAAAGGAGAGAAAAGTGCCTTTTTGAGAAACATTGACAGCCTTTAGTTATTGATGCGTCTCTAAGTGGAGCTGACGATAAAGTTCAGAACTGTATTGATTTCTTGCAAAGGAAAAGACGGTGAGGTTGACTTGTAAACATTTCACGTCACCCCGGGTACATTGTAGGTTATTCGAGAGAGTTTGACTGGCTTCTGTTGTGTAGCGGTTAGTGTTAGGCGTTTGGGCAGTCGCACGCAGGAGACCCGAATTCAGTTCCCAAGCGGGGTGACGTTTTGTTGAGTACTCCGGTCTTTCTGCTGGGATATTGTATCCCTTTCAGTCCTGATTGACTCTGATGGGCAAGGTCGAAGTCCGTCTCCTAAATGATCTAATCAATGGTGTCGATGTAGGCGCAAAAACAACACTGTTCCGATAACAAATAAAGGAGACGTTTGCTGTTTCAGCTGTGGTACATTCAATATGAAAAACGGTGACTCTCAATGTTTGTTATTATTCTCGCTAAAAACGTATTTTCTTGTGTGACAACGATCCAGATAATTACACCCCAGAAAGTGGTCGTTCATTATATTATATCATGTACTCAGTGGATTATGAAAATACTAGAGGCAGTTCGTATTTGAAAAAAACATGTCTATTGAAATATACTATTACGAAAAACGAATGTTTCATTCTGCTGTACACATTATGGATTAGAGTGTGTGATTTAAAGTAACGTATAAATGACGCTTAGAGAAACACATTGTCATGTATCTACGCTGGTACGGAAGAGATAGCACACATAAAGAAAATATGGTTTAAAAAACCCCCCCATCAATTAAAACCCTCCAATTCTTGGAATAAGTTGAAAGCATCTCTTGTTTCTAGCGTAACTGCGACCTAAACATAATGGCCCCACTGGGAGTGGAGACCCCGGATGTGCATTCTATTTCAGCAAGTTCCGAACGGGGGGCTCAATTTTGTTTTCGCAACAAAGATTGTGAGTCACAACCCCCCCCCCCCCCCCCCCCCCCCAGATGGGAATCATGGGAAAACTACAGGGATATAAACTTTGCCGCAGCGTAACTTGAAATATTGCTTAAAATGATCACACAGGGGGTTGGGGTTCCCATTAAGTTTTTCTGAATTTTCCTTCCTGGAAGAACACACACAAAATCGTTTTGCCACAGTATAACCAAATCCTCCAAAATTAAACATGTTAGATTTTCTCGAACATGTTTTAAAAGCCGTTTGATGAAATTATGTTCAACAGCCTATCCTTATTCCACAACACTTTGCGGGGTAGGATTTTTAGTTCTCGCACGGAATGTTGTTGGCCCTAGTAGACTTCAGTGTCAAATTGAATGACGCAAGGCTGAGGTCTGTATGCTATAAAGGTCAATAACTATCTCGATTACCAGACCTGATCATGTAGTGTTGGCAGAGGCGTTACAACATACCCCTAGCAAAACACAGCAGTCTTAAATAAATGAAGCGAACACGGGGAGGAGGGCCTTAGAATGGTTATAAAACTGTTCTCATTAATATGATTACCGCCCACCCCCTTAAGCACAATACAGTTTTAAAACAAGATCAATCAGGGCTGCGAAAAAGAATGTAGCCGAAGGTGTTCACTTGAATAGACTCGCGGACAATGTACAATCTCAAACAGGTAAGAAGACAAGGTGAGTCGTAAATCTAAGGCACATTTTGTACAGGTGGTATAAGAATGCCCAATAGGTGAACACATCAGAAGCACAGTCATCCTCCATGGTAAAATAATGGCCTTAACGGTAGAATAGCTGAGCATGCGCTCTCCGAGCGACAAAAAAACCCAACACCTTTTGGAACCCATTTAATCTATATTGTTCACTCATTCAGAGAGAAAAGGAGACAGAAGTACACCCTTGAAAAAACATTGACAGCCTTTGCTATTCCAAGGGTCTGAAAGACGTGCTGTCTTTACCTTTCAGAGCTGTATTGATTCCCCCTAAGAGAGAGGATAAAGCAGCTCTATATCTGGTCACCAATGAATACCACCAGGGCTAGGAGTTGTTGTCGTCAGGGCAAGATGTGCTTGCTATGAAAACAGAGTGAGAGAAGTTTTATGAAAATTGTCAATAAGTGAATTATCAATTTTGAATACATGAAACATGACTTTGAAATAAACATTGGCAAGTCGTATACGATATTCCCTTTGATGAGATGAGAAACCCGAAGACCTTAGTTTACATTCGCAACAGGACAGAGATTGACGTTGATATTCTAGTAGTCTGAAGTTCTACTTACGACATTCACCCAGGGGACTCTTGATCAAACCTATGTTTTGCCAAAGAAAGACACCAGTAAGGTATCTAGAACAAATACCCCCTACCCCCCCCCTTCCCCATTCCATCCCTCCCCCATTCCATCCCTCCCCCATTCCATCCCTACCCCATTCCATCCCTCCCGCATTCCATCCCTCCCCCATTCCATCCCTCCCCCATTCCATCCCTCCCCCATTCCATCCCTCCCACTACTTTGAATGTGATGTTGATTCAGGTTAAAACATTCACTTACTTACAGAGGGTTGATTTCTTTCATAATCCTCTGCTCCGTTCAGTCGTACAGTTTTCATTCCGACCTCTCTTGGGGCCGTCGCTGGGCAGGTCGTCACTTATGGTTAAAACCAATTTCGCTTTCTTTTGTGAGCTGTGAGAAGAATTTTTTGGGACATTTTACAGTCTTCGTTTGTACAAATCTGTTTAATTATAACTTTACTCGCATGTTCTTTCATGGTAGGCAATCCCAAACGAAACAGAGTCAAATCGTCTAAGAAATGCGTTCTTTTCGAGGGACTGATATAACGTTACTTACTGAAGTAAAAAGTGTTGGGTCAGCCGAAGGGGAAAAAAAAAAGATTATCAGTGACAACAACGTCCATCGTATCGCTAACAAAACTCAGTAAACAATTGCCATCGTGCCCCCTCCCTGCCCACCTAAAAGTAACAGAATAGATATATGAACAAATAACCCCCTCCCCGAAAAACAACATCAACAGAATAAAACAACAACAACAATAAAAAACAAACAAACCAACCAAAAAAAACAACAACAAAAAACAAAACCCAACAACTAAAATTTCGGTAAATAATGGGGAAACCGGACATAACCCGAAGGCAATAACTACAAGCAAAACAAATGGAAAAAAACCCAAACCAAAAACAACAAAGTTACAAAAATCAAACAATACTGGAAAAATAGCACTCATATTTGAAAGACATTCTAGACTACCACATCTTCCTCGTTCGTGTTCAATGGAGTGCACACGTCGACAAAGGTGGAAGCGGTAACAATGTCAGCCCTTCACTGTCACCACACATCTGACACGGCATTTCCCCCCTCGTGACGCAGAGAACGCCTGGGGGAAGCCCTCATCTTAAGGCCCCTTACGGGCCGACCTGAGCGGATATCCGGAAAGCTTCTAACTGTAGGGAAAACCGAGGCCGTGCTGAAACTCGTCTCTCATAACAAGTCTGGAGCGTCAGTCCGGTCGCCCGGGGGAATCGATTTTTTTCGTTTGCAGATGTCGTTTTGTGTCTTCAAGATTAATTTTGGTAGTTTTTCCCTTTAACGTTCAATTAAGACACCCCTGATTATGCTTATTTTTAAAAATAGAAACAGAGACGTACCAGAATGAATAAGTCCGAAGCAAATCTATCTCAACAAGTTGTGAAAAAACAACTTTTCAGAGTTTCTAGCCCAGAAATCATATCCCAGACACCCCCCCCCCCTCAACAACGGGTATTTCAAACTCATTTACCAACTTTCACAAACTAACTTACATATTCCTCTTCGCACGATGACTTACCTAATGCCAATACCAGAGATAACTGTTTGCTTGTACTGTCCTTTGCCATCTGTAATAGAATCATATTTTCAACCAGACACATCAACGCATCATTCATCAGTGTATGTGATGCAGTGGTTACGTTTTTGACCGTTGCTCTCAGACAAGATTCTTGAATGGGGAAGTGTTTAAAAAATCTAGAATCAGAACCTGTCTGCTGGAATTTCTCACAGTCTCAACTCGGATTGGTCCTGAGTGGTAGGATCGAAGCTGCTTGTTGCCTAAATGATTTAACTTTTGTCGATGGACGTGTGCAAAACCAACAGTTGATTATAAATTAGTATCATCCAATTACAAAACGCAGTATCAAAGACTAATTATTGATCATACCTTAAATTCCTGGCTTTCTAGCCTATGGAAGAGTTTCATATGACGTTATGAAGAGAAACGGTTGGCTCATGGTGAGTTCTACATCGGCATCAAGAGAAGCAAATAGTAAAGATGATGACAGGAAGCTCGTTAGTCTCCCCTCCAAGAATTCTACTTCGGTCACAAGTGAATAAATGAGACGCCCTTTTTACACCGCATTTAATGTATAAGCACATTCTCCCCCCCCCCCTCTCTCTTCTCTCTCTCTCTCTCTCTCTCTCTCTCTCTCTCTCTCTCTCTCTCTCTCTCTCTCTCTCTCTCTCTCTCTCTCTCACACACACATCCCTGGAAAGGCTGGATTCCAAATTAACCCTGAGACAGAATATCGCGAATTCGTAGAGAGAAAAACAGTTTTGAATCGTGTTATTATCGACGTTTTATATGCTTGAGACAGGCTACTGAAAATACTGGCACCTCTAGTGCAACGGTTAGACTTTTCGCTGCAGTCCCCAGAAGACGTGCGTTCAATTCTTGAGATGCGAAGTTTTTGTTTTTCTAAATCAA
>NW_004797356.1:1436160-1438324 GCF_000002075.1 Aplysia californica | reverse complement strand
CACACACACACACACACACACACACACATTCATACGAGGGATGCTCAATTAGTTATTATCCTGACTATGAAGGAATTGTTGTGAAACAATGAAACTTGCAGAAAAAGATTCCTATATTTCTGGAACACTGCACTTTGAGTTCTGAAACATTCCGAGGAGCGGTTTGAACTTAAGAGCACTTTAGCACTTTTACCAGTTAGAGGCAGTTCTTGAATGGGAGGGAAGCTGTGAATATTTATTTTTTTTGGTACTCCTTCACGACAATGGTCATTTGTACAGAGCGAATAAAGTATGATCTCAGACAGCAAAGCAGTGTGGCTACGAAATTACCGTCCACCCACACTATTCATCCTCTAAAAGAAAATCCAGAAGGACAGCGTTTCCTTAGTGATGAAGATGCTTTATCTGCAGTGGGGAATGGATTGAGTCCCATTAGCGGTCATATTATGCTCAAGGACTTTTGAAATTCAAACAAGAATGGTAAAACTGTTTCAAATAGCAGGTTGATTATATAGAGAAGTAGCATTGTGAGCGACACATTTTATCTTTTTAGCTCGCTTCTTTCATAATCAGACTTTTGAACACCTTTTGTACAAATGGTCGTACACATGCAACCCCCCCTCCCCTCGCAAAGCCAACAATTTGCATACGCAGAACGGAAGCCTTAACTATAATTGTGGTGTGTTTTCGTATGATTGATTTCAGCATCGTATGGAATAAGAAATATGCGTGCCATCGTGGTGAAATCAGGCGCTCGTCAAAAATGATAAAATCAAGGAAATCGGAATTTTGGTCCTCTTATGCCCACTTTAAACACATTTCTATGTGGATTGAAAAAAAAATTGAAACACGTTGATCAAGGCCACAACAATGTAGATTTGCAGTTTCCAAGGACGAATGAAAAAGCTTTAAGATGATACTGATAACGCTATATGCCTAAAAATTGACGAGCGCCTGATTCCACTGTGTCGTGACACATATTATTATTCACATAAACAAAGTGGTTGACCAGACCCACGAGCCCGGTGTCTTTGAGACTTCCACACGGGCTCTCTCACAGTGTCATGATAAGCGCACAATAACTTTCATCGATTTTGTTATCGGCATCTCTAAATGTAACGCATGCACAAGTGAGCTTTTCTTTCGAAGACGTTGCCACTATTCATGGGGCAGACTTGTAATTAGCTCTCAAAACATGGTTTCTAAAAACACAACGTAGATGGCGTATCAACCTTGATACAAAGTTATTGTCGCAACGCTGTTTTCATACTCTATTCATTTAGTGGCTCTTTTTGTCGTTGTGCACAATAGGACATTTATTAAGGCTGTATTGACTCTCGTTTTTATCATTTACGAAACCGGATGCGTTGACATTGCATGTCATGGTTAATCCAGGCTGAGTGTGATATGGTATCCCTGAAGACGGAAAATATATACAATAGGTAAATAATGTTATCACTGAATCAAACTGCTCGTAAAACATGTATTTACTAATGTCCTGTCTGGATATGTGTATGCCCGAGTGCACACAACCTTTGTAACATTCCACGGCCATTGTAAAAGACCAAGACAAATTTCTCCTTGTGCGATGAATAAAAAGATTGTAGAGGTTACTATTGTTAGATCTATTCTTATTGTTAAATTCATCTGTCTGCAACAGGTAAAAGTCTTACCATTACTCCTCAGACCCCGATTTTGACCTTTCCCCATTGTCCAATCCCAATCAAAATGACGTCATCTGACTATTGTAATTTTGTCCTCGTGATATGTTAGCTATTTATAGTAAGAACAAAATTATGATAAGGCCTAGATTAAGTTTTGTAAAAAAAATCCTCATGATATTACGCTAAGCTGCGAGTTGAAATTATATATATTTTTTCTGAGACTCTACGTTATTAGGCATAAACAAAATCACTGAGAAAAAAAAAGTTAAATGGCGCTTAGTGATTCAAGCAAACAAACAATGGATGTTCTGTTGCTCATCTGCGTATCATCATCATCATCATCATCATTATCATCATCATCATCTTAATCACCATCATCACCATCATCATCATCATCATCTTCATCATCATCATCATCATTATCATCATCATCATCATCATCATCATCATCATCATCATCATCAATTATTATCATTATTTTTTTAATTAATTATTAATTA
>NW_004797356.1:1431322-1433140 GCF_000002075.1 Aplysia californica | reverse complement strand
CTACTACTACTACTACTACTACTACTACTACTACTACTACTACTACTACTACTGGGACAAATAAAAGTGTAATTTATTTATTATTTTTACTACTACTATGACCATATCTAACGCTAAAATGACTGAAGAGTGTCGTGGAGAAGAAGCATCAGTTATTCCCCCTGTTGTGACAAACGTCACAAATTCAAACGATCAGCCCCGGTTCTCTACACCTTGCCACAATGAACGACTATAAAACAGGGACCCTGCTATCTCGGTCGATGGAAGCTAGGCATTAATAGTCACAATCACAACAATTGGAGCCTGACTGTAATAACAAGTCTTGCTTGGTTAGTGATTTTAGACGGGTGAGGAGGTAAATTCGATATCTATTGTTAAACCTCAATGTTCGTGACAGGCTCGTACCAGAAAGATATTACTGTTTGACTCTTACATGGTGGCTAGACCTATATCGTAGCAACTAGTGTAGCTGCAAATAATAATATGCTTTTTATTTGAAACAATGATAGGTTAAAAGCTGAAAGTTAGTATTTCCAACCAAAATGTAAAAAAAAAATTTAATTTAAAAAAAATTAAAAAATTGGGTATAGTTAGGATAAAGTTATAGTTGTGGTACAAGTAGATATGTAATTAATGATGAATGACGGAATAGTGCGTCTAATCAGTAGACGTACCGACTTCTGGGAGCTAAGATTAATTTCGATGTTGTGTGAGCAATTTCATTCCAGGCATTTTTCTTGAACTGGCCAAATACTTCGTGTTTTATTGATACTACAATAATCAGGACAGATTAATTATGTAGGATTCAGACTAGTCTGCGTGATTTATTAATATGACTACCGCTAGAATCCAATGTGTCATCGAAAAAGGTCGAAAGTGGGTGTTCTTTTATTAACACAGTGGATTCTAGTAAAGAGGGAAAGTTATCCTACTGGGGGGTTTGCAAAAAGGGAACCAAGTAATCATACAGTGGCTTTGCGTGAAACGAGGCAAGCGTGCTTGACTCTCAAGCGGCGTGTGGGGAAAATGCTTTATCAATAAATTGGAAGATCGATTGATCGATAGGCTGTCAAACATGTGAGGTGATAGTGGATGAGACATTGTTCGGCAGTGGGTAGATGGCTTAAGCTGTTGTGTCTAGGTGGGTGAGAGCGAGGGCATAGGAGTGGTGAAGTCATACTTCCTGATGTATGAGAGCAGAAAGACGATAATGAGTGAGGGTAGGGCTGGGTAGAGGTGGAAAACAAATGGTTGGGAGAGGGGGTGGGGAGGAGTGGGAGCGGAGGTGGATACAAAGGGTGTTTTTTTAGGGGGGGTTGTGGGGAAGAGGGTGTTGTTATTATTGTTGCCTATGGGTTGGGCGGTGTTAAGGCGTGTTGAAGTTAACTGCCAGTTGGCACGATAATGGTCGCTTTTCGCCCGGAAAAGGATTAGGATGACAATAGCAATGGAAAAAAAAGGATAAGGAATCGGTCGACATCAAAGCACAGCCCTGCGGAGTACCGAGAGTAATTATTACAATCGTTGTTAAGGTAGTAAAAGCAGATTAATTATTGTGCTAGTAAATTAGTGCGACAAGCATGAAACAGAAAATCGACGTGTGCTGTCGGCATGAAACCCCCATCCCTTCCTAAACAAAAAGAAACAACCCCCCCAAAAAAAAACCAACAACAACAAAACAACAACCCCCACTTCCCTCTCGACAAACTATGCCTTTCCTTGATTTGGATGAATTATGAAAACAAAAACCATACAACTGATTCTGATGGCAAAATGTGATTTTCGTTAGGGACAGGCCTATACCATTCGCCCCCCCCC
>NW_004797356.1:1429199-1430413 GCF_000002075.1 Aplysia californica | reverse complement strand
TTAGGAAAAAAGGGCCAGGGGATGGAAGACAAAGCAGTCTTTTTTTATCCAAGGCTCTTGGAGCAGACTCCCCGCAGACTCCCTGGAGCGGAAAGGTAGAGCCACGACACCGAATGCGCAACTCATCGCGCACCGAACACCATGGACCGGAAGTAAGACGGGAGCTCAATTTCCGGTTGCTCCGAGCCGCGGAAAGTTTCTGCTCATCTGTACTCACACGAGTCGACAGAGAGTAGCCACGGCTGGGGTGTGTGTGAGCAAAGTTTCCACTGGTCTGCACTCACACGAGTCGACGACGGCGTCTGTGGTGAGGTGGTTAAGTGCTTCGCCGTCGCACACAGGAGACCCGAGTTCGATTCCCGAGTGGGGAGGGTTTTTTTCGAGCTCCTTGGGTTTTTTCCCCCTTAGTTGGTGTATCCATCCCAGCCTATGCTGCCTTTGACTTCCTCAATGATCTAAGAGGGGGCGTAAAACATCTATATTGAGAATTTAAAGACAACTAAACAAATAAACAAGCAAACAATGAAACAAACCCTAAAAATCCCAAAGCGACCCCCCTCCTCACCCCACCGCCCCATTCGACAAAGGACAAGGCTGGGATGCGAGTTCCGTAAAATTAAAAGTGCTTTCTATCCTTCTGTCAAACTTCTATCGTCCTATCTCTCCTCCTTCTCTTCTTTGTACGTCGCTTTGTTGTAGAGCACCTCTAATCTTAGGCACATTTATGACCTATTTGTGTTGCTAGCACCTTGAAAATCCTACTTAAACTACATGTAGATATCTAAACTAAAACTAAAGTATAGATCTCTCTTTTTACATGCCTGTGCGGTCGAGGGAAACCTAACTAACGGATATAGATTAAAATCGTTATCAATGACACTCAGATTTAGATAACAATACACACATCCTTTTCTTAAGAAGAGTGTATTTCTTTGCTTAGTCGAGTGGACTGCATCTGCTCAATAAAAAGAAAATGTATACCAGTAACGTTTTGCGCTTGACGCTAATCTGTTCAAAATCACCACCCACCCCCTTTCCTTGTTCCTACCCCTCCTCCTCCTTTTCCCTGCTTAGTGGTGACAGCATAATGTGTGCAGGCGAGTTTGGGTGTTTATTTAGGAGGCATAGATAGATAGATAGATAGATAGATAGATAGATAGATAGATAGATAGATAGATAGATAGATAGATAGATAGATAGATAGATAGATAGAT
>NW_004797356.1:1426737-1429032 GCF_000002075.1 Aplysia californica | reverse complement strand
AGAGAGAGGGGGGGGGGGATTCGAGATCGTAAAAAAAATTAAGGAACAGTCATCCAGCATTGAATTTTTATTCTCAGTGCAGGAAATAATTTCGAAAATCTGGAACAGGGTAGTTGAGTGGTTAATTTCTTTTGGTTATAGCAATGACCGTATACCAGACAGATGACAATATTGTTTCAAAGATGGGCACCAGGTGAGACATCAGGTCGAAAGGACCCAGTTCTTGAAGAAGAAAAATCAATATTATTCAGATTCCTATTTCGAACTTTCTCTTGCTGACCCTTTACAATCTAGCAGCAGGCCGTCCGCTTGTTTTTGCCCCGTAAACATACAATACAAAACAGACAATTCGCCGATAACATCAATTCATAAAAAGGGTTCTGAATATTCATTCTTAAAGGTTGGAAAGTCAAGTGACTTGATGTTGCATTGGTTTTTTTTTTTTCCTTTTTGTTTTCCTCATATCATGAATATCTGCTTGCCAGTACTACTACAGTATCCTAATTAATGTATCAAGTCGATCTTCTTTTCTGAAATATTTGGGCGTAATATATGGTAATACATGATGAAAATGTTAATGTATACATATTTCAACATAAACCAGATGCGATCAAGCAGGGAATAAACTTACATTTGTAAAAGTTAGAGCTGGGGGCTTCTGTCTGTCCAGCTTTTATCCAGACGTGTCGTCAGTTTCTCTTTCCACTTCCATTCCATGAAAATGAACAAGGATAAAATGCAAATACAAAAGCCCAGTGATACGCATCAAAATTATAACAGATCGTAGTGAAATGTGGCGCTGGTCAAAATGATGAAATCGAAGAAATCGGCATTTATCCGCCGGTTTGGCTATTTTAATAGAATTTTTGTTTTTTTCAATCAACACTTTTTGCATCCATTTGAAAACACATTTGTGTATGGATTTTACTGAAAAAGAGGATAAAAAGCACATAAAATTTAAATTTTGAATTGCAAGGACTCTCAAGCTATGGAAGTCACCAAACGTTGTTGGCCTTTTTCTCGCAAATCTTATCTCTGACACTAGACAATGCCGCATCATTCAATGGCAGATAACTAGACTTTTTATTCAAGACAGATATGTGTTTTAAAAAATAAAATGCAAAACAAATGAGCAATTTTTAAGATGATATCAGCAAACTGATAAGAAAAAAAAACAACAAAAAAAAACTCAGCTGACAAGTCCCTGATTCCATCGTGACGTGACACAAATACAAAATCCCAGAGGTGCGCATCAATTAATCATAGCAAGTTGCGCTTCGAGATGAATGATTGGCGGGGACATATTTACTGGTAAGTCTTTATTTGAAGCTTTTTTCCTCCTGATATGTTGTGAATACATGTAATCTGCGTTCCTTCGTTCCACTTTCTGACATGAATTTTATAGAAATTAAAAAAAATAAAAATTATAAAATTATAAAGACATTTTAACTGTTCCCGGTTTGAAAAATCGAGAGGATTTTTTTTATCAACCAAAGAGACATGCTGTTATATCTGACGACAATATTATCAGCAAATAAGAGAAATGAACCCAATGTACATAAAAATACATAAATAAGCAATTCTAATTCTAGATGCTTACTCTATGTAACTCCCTCCCCAACCCCCTTTTCCCTCTTCTCTCTCTCTCTCTCTCCCTCTCTCTCTCTCTCTCTCTCTCTCTCTCTCCCTCTCTAGCACTCTCTCTATCATACACACAAAGTACAATCACAGCCACACACACATGCACACACACACACACACACACTCACACACACACACACACACAAAACGCACACACACACACACAAACACACACACATACACACATAATATAATCACCTTCTCATGCACCAAAAAATCTAACACACTTGGAAAATGATTTGCAAATTTTTTCTCTGGTATTCCGGCACTTTTATTTTGCTATGACAAGTATATCCTCTCAGCCTTATTAAATCGCTTCTTACCCATTAAATCGTTTTTCCCCTCTACGTGCCCCAGTATTTCCGATATTTATGCACTTTGCTCACCTTCCAAGTTCTCGGCTCGAATATTCTGATCCACGTGCTTAGGACTCAGGCTTAGTGTCTTATAGCTGTATCAGCGAGGAATTTAAACATGAAAATTTAAACAGCTTGCTTTCTGGTAAGGGCTAAACGGATTTTACAGTGAAAAGAATAATCAGTTTAGCTAGTGTATAGTGCTTCCCTAGGGACAGCAAACTCGTCTTTTTCTAATCAATAAGATTGTATTTTATGTTTATATGTCTTAAGAAGGAAAGAGTTTGAGTTGTAAAAA
>NW_004797356.1:1424934-1426585 GCF_000002075.1 Aplysia californica | reverse complement strand
TGTGTGTATGTGTGTGTGTATGTGTGTGTGTGTGTTTGTGAGTGTGTGTGTGTGTGTGTTTGCACTTGCAATCCATTTTCTATTTGAAATTAGCGCTTGTAGACTTCCAGAAAAGCAATGACTGTGACATCCACCCGAGACTACAGGCAAAAGCAATCATATCTGACCACACCATCTGTTCTGTTCTGTAATTTAGGCAGTTCTGACTCTTATCCCCATCTACGGTTTTGACTTGTACGATATTTGAAAACGTTTCTAGTTCATTACGTCATGAGAGCCTATCGGTAATATTTTATAAACTCGCCCTGTGGACCGTATTACTATGCTGAATAACGTGTTAATTTTTTTCTGTATCACAAAGTATCGTCACATTGTCAAAAGTTGTGACAGAGAGACACCGATATACTGGGTCACAGAAATAGTTACCTCATGATAAGCAATCCGAGGTAAATCGAAGAGCCCGACCTACATCTGCAGTCTTGGCTTCAGTCGCTCCTAAAATAAACTAATATTGAAAAGGGGCAAGGCAGAGCAGCCGAAGGCAATAACAGCGTATTGACAGACAGGACGGCATTTTGCTTATTTGAAGAACAAAATTAAACGCTATTAAAGATATCAAATGATAGTTCAAAATAATATGGTTCATCGGTCTATTTGAGGTATACACGATGTATTAAAATGTAGACTACGACATGAATATTATATTCAGGGAGTGACCAATCTTGTAGCCAAAGAGTGGAAACACAGATTGCTATAAAAGAACTTCTATTTGGGAAACGAAACTAAACGTTTTGATCAACTCCTGTGCTGACCTCAATAAAAATTGAACGAAGATAGTTGTAGAATTAATTAACCTTCTGGGAAGGTACACATTTTGATATAGTTTACGAGTATGTTCAACAGAGTTCACCACTCCCCCTCCCCTCCCCCACTCTTATTTTAATAGGGTATGAATAGATTCTTCAACACTGGACTTCACCCTTGGTCATTCTTAATTTCAGATATAAAAAAAATCGCGATTGCCTTGCAATAACATCATCAATATCCCAACAAATTCTGGTGCAAACTTCTGATTTCTTTGAGAAATTCGAAGGAAACAAACCAACTCATGGTTTCCGAAATCGGCTTTTAATATCATTTTCACTTGCTGTTTGTTAAATCTATGAAACGGCACAGAGAGCAAAAAAGTTTGACTCATTTTGCTGAGAATGATTGATTCCGCCACATTTCAACTGCCATAAATGTCCCATTACGCCATTCATAATAAAACATATTTTTAAGAAAACAGATTTATAATAGCTTTTAGAAAAAAAAATAAAATATCCAAGCCCCCATACAAAGCCAGACTCAAAGAAAGGAAATATCGACTCTGAGAAAATGGGTTTATAATTCCCAGATTAATTTGGTGGTAAAGTTAAAGGATTTTTTCTGCAAGCAAAACCAATCGCTTTCAATATGGGCAGGGATCTCGACTGTTTCTTATCTTAGGATTTTATAGCTAATTCTATCTATCTATCTATCTATCTATCTATCTATCTATCTATCTATCTATCTATCTATCTATCTATCTATCTATCTATCTATCTATCTATCTATCGTTTTTTGTATATGCAAATGTGTGTTTACGTGTGTGTATTCGTGTGTGTGTGTA
>NW_004797356.1:1422659-1424431 GCF_000002075.1 Aplysia californica | reverse complement strand
ATCTATGTGGTTGTATATGTTTTGTGATGTGTGTGTTTGAGAAAGAGAGAGAGAGAGAGATAGATAGAGAGAGAGAGAGAGAGAGAGAGAGATAGAGATAGAGAGAGAGAGAGAGAGAGGGAGAGAGAGAAAGAGAAGTGAGAGAGCGAGAGAAATGAGTAAAAACAAGTGAGTATACGTGAGGGTGTGTTTGTTTGTGTGTGTTTGTCTGTGTTTGTGTATGTTTGTGTGTGTGTAAGACAGAGACAGAGAGAACGAAAGAGAGGATGGGGAGGAGACTGAGAGCGAGAACTAGAGCGAGTGAATGAGCGAGAGAGAGAGAGAGAGAAAGAGAGAGAGAGAGAAAGAGAGAGAGAGAGAGAGACAGAGAGAGAGAGAGAGAGAGAGAGAGAGAGAGAGAACAAGAGAACAAGAGAGAGGGACAGGAAACGAGGACATGGAAGGGAGAGGGCTACCGTTAAAGCCGACATTAATTTCTTCTATGTGCTGGACTTTCCACGGGTTGAGGTTGAGACAGTGCTACACCGAGGGAAAACCAGATTAGAGCTGGCAAAGAAAACGTACGAAGCAAAAGAACAAAAAGAACAAGAACAGGAACGAATACATTTATTGAAGAATCTAATAAAACACCGTATAATGCAAAAAGGTATATAGATTTCTTGACTCACAAGATGAATCCACAAACAGGAGAAACATTTATTGAGAGAGTAGACAGATTGATAACCGTGTGAACGAAAGAACTAAAAAGACAAACGAATTCGCGGAAAGATAAGGTTCCAGTGGAAGGGTAGATGAGACCAGTCCACTCTCGAGAAGAGCTAAGAAAACCACCAACCACTATCACTACGCTCTAGCGGTGGAAAAAAGGGTGAGGGGGTGGGGGGAGGGGGCTTAACAAATCTCATTTACAAAGCTCCTACGTTGTGTACTCACTTCTTCGAACCAGAAGGGTCAACCCTGTTTTCACTAGAGATTAGCGAGGAAAGGGAAGGGTAGCGCTAAATGATCGAAGCGGCTTCTACCCACAGAGCATACTCCTCGCATAGAGCTAGTCGATAGATGGATCCAGGATAACCTGAGTTCCAGAGACATTAGTCTAATCTGTTGGTTATTTGATTTGCTTCCAGTAAAACTCGGTGCAATGGAAGCTCACCCAGGCCAAGTGATGTTCTTATCCTGAAGGTCACGGGGAGAGTGTCCAATTCTCTGAGCCATAATCATCCTATGGCTTTCGATCCGACACTCTCTTCTTTCTCATCGGCGTAGCTCGCTCTGGTGTGCACAATTCTAAACCTTAGTATTACGAGAATTAATCCATTTTAAGAGTTGTCAAGGAAATACAACCCTGCTGTAACCTCTTTCTTGATCTCTCTGGATATCACATGCTTGTTCAAAACAATGAAGCTGCCCTTATTTATAAGAAATATAATAGGGATTATATTACTGGCCCATTGTGAAGGGACTTACTTTGGTTTCCAGTAAAACACCGTATTGTTCCTGGCTTTAAAAACAAATTGTGGAGAGTTGGGAGTGAGATCATCCTCAGACGAGACTGTGTTTTAGAACAATTCATTTATCATAAATACTCTGGAAAAAGGTCCTTTGATTATAATGGTTCATTGGTTAGGAATGAGTTGACTGGCATTTAAGGCAAGTGAGTTCAATGTTCATAAATCCGTACCGGGATGTACGAAAGCGTGTGTTTGTGGGTGACAGTGTGTTTATTGGTATTTGTGTGTGTGTGTGTGTGTGTGTGTGTGTGTGTGTGTGTA
>NW_004797356.1:1418783-1422256 GCF_000002075.1 Aplysia californica | reverse complement strand
AGAGAGAGAGAGAGAGAGAGAGAGAGAGAGAGACGCATGTACTAGAATTTGTAAACTATTAGATTTTCTATCTTCCGTATGCCCAGGTCGCGACAACGTGACCCTTCATAATAGATCTGCTTTTTTCCAATGGTAAATATTGTACACAGAGCATCACTATGACTAATTAAACTGAATATAAAAATCATTTTTATGTCTTGAGTTCTGGAGATTCCAGAATGCGCTTGTACAAAGTAATCTTATATTGTGGAAATAGTGGCTGGTGGACTGGAATCCTTCACAATTCAGAGAACATTTCTATCTAATCTGTTGGCTATTTGATTTGCTTGAAGCAAGTGTAATTAATTGGGTTTGAGGGCAGCTCACCCTAGCATGTTCTACCATGTTGGTGTTTTTGTCCCAAACGTTGAATGGTTGTCGGAGATCGCCCAGTTCTCCAAGGCATGAACACAGTGTGGCTTTCGATCCAAAACTCGCCAATTTCTTATCATCGCAGATGGTGTTGGCGGACTCGGCTCTCGACAAGGCAAGATAATTAATGGGTTTCTCTTCGGGAACAATTGCGTGTTACGCAGGAAAGTATTGAAATGGGAATCGTTTGTTATACGAAACTAAATGTGAGGCAGTGTGGTGGAATCAGGCTCTCGACAATTGTTGGGCATGTTAAGTTATTGGTATCATCTTAAAGCTTTTGCGTTTGTGTTTATTTGGATGAAAAAACTATACATTTATCTTGAATACAAGTTGAGATATATGCGAAAGAAGGAGGTGGAGGTCACCTGTTTTCAGAGGTAAAATTAGCGAAAAAATGGCCGCCAAAGATCAGTTATTTCCTTAGCTTAAGAGTCCGTGGTAACTGAAAATTTACATATTTGTGTCTTTAATCAACGCTTTTCAGAAAAATCCACACATAAATGAGTTTTTTAATAGACATGAAAGGTGTTGAGCCAAAAAACAAACACAAATTTAATAACAATTCACAAACCTGCGGAAAAATGCAAGTTTTTTTCACTTTGAATATTTTGACGAGAGCCTGATTCCACCACGCTGCCTCACAAATATTAGCTCTTTGAAGTCAGCAACCTTAACTCTTTAAGGGCATGGCGGACATGTTCGATCAGTGACAAACCAAAGCCAATGTTGCCGCACATTTTGAATGATCATACACACATCTAAAACATATATTTACATATTTCATGCTTTCCATGTGTCAGACAAAGGAAATAAAATTGAAATATCTGTAAGGATAACGAAATTGTGATTCATTTTAGAAAGTGTCCCCAAAACAGCGATGTCGAATGACTGAAATGCGGGTCCTCAATAAATTAAAACACTTGATTCACAGCGCTGTCCATAATAAACTCGTTATATGGATCACATTAATATTTTCTGACCCTGGCTAAGTTCGCTAAAAATCTTGGGACTGTTTAGCTTAAACCACTGATTCATGGTATTTTTCCATCTATTGTTCTGCAGGGCATCCATTTTTGAAGCCTTGCAATAGAATATTCTTAGATGGCACAATGTTGCAACGATCACACTATAATGAGATATGTTTACATTTTATACTATTTTTAGTCCATAAGACCTTCGAGCCCTCAGAGCCCCAAAGTTTAATGGCCATGCCCTATGGAAAATATTTTTAGAACTAGACGTAGGCTGTACTTAAAATCTCCAAAAGGGTTTTTCTATACTATTCTTATATACATGGCAAAGGCAAATATGTTTAAAGAAATGTTATAACAAAATGATTAGTTTGTGTTTCTTAGACCTACATGTACATACTACTTGTATGGCCTCACGTTCATATCGGGAAGGTATTCCAGTAAAATTAAGGTATGGCAACCCCGCCCCCCCAAAAAAAACAACAACAACCCACAAACAAAACAAACAAAACTAACAAAAACAAACAAGGATGTGAGTACTTTAAAGTTAGCCAGGGGTCGAACCGTCTCTTTAATATAAAGATATCAAAATCTATCAACCCGCTAAATATATCTATAATAACTTCACTTGTTAAAAAAACAAAAAACAAAACAACAAAAAAAAAACAAACAAAAAAAACCCACTCTCCAGAAATGTCCTGAAAACAACATGTCCCTTTATTTTATTTGTAGAGCAAATATTATAGATCTTTTTACTTTGTGCACCAAATCTAATTTCGATTTTTTTAAATTATTGATTTAATAATACAGGGCATAACCCCTAGCTGAGTTCGAGTACAGTGGTACAGAAGCTGAAGAGATATTGACGAGCTCAAACAGCAGTGGGTGCTTGTGCCCTTCAAATTAAGCGTCCTGTAGGACACACAACTAGATATTTCAAAAGCAAAGCACTGGCTGCTCTCCGTGGACGCCACCCTCCAAAGAAATATTCCTAGCAAGGCGTAAAGAATTATTCCATCCTGCTCTGACTCAAACCTCTAACTTTGGAGGGGCAGATCAAATATTTCAAATTAAGCATGCATTAGTGGTGTAATGGTTAGACTCTGTGCCGTCACAACAACAACACCAACAACAACAACAACAACAACAACAACAACAACAACAACAACAACAACAACAACAACAACAACAACAACAACAATAACAACAAATACAAAGCGATCGTCTGGGTACGTCTATGATACAGAGTATCCCGATCCTTCTGTTGCTCAGATACTGTATCCCATTCAGCTCGGGCTGGTCCTGATATGAAGGGTGGGAGCAGCACATCCCCATACTAATATCAACGGGGTGAAAATATATTTGTTTTTCTTTCTCATTACTTTTTTAAATACCAATAAAGAAAAAGAGAACCAGCCCCTCTCGCCCCACCTTTCTTCCCGTCACCCAGCGAAACAAGATCAATCCCATTCTGATTTTATACTGTTGAACTGGAGTGATAAGTGATGCAATAAGCCATACTCACCCGAATGAACCTGAATGAGAATAAAATAATACATCTTGTAATTTCATTGATTGGTTGTGGCTGGTGTGCGCTGTATAAAATTGATGGATTAACTGATTGATCAAATAGAGAATAATTCCTTTTTTGAGACATTTTGATCTGTGGGGCCCTATGAAAAACCAGCTTCCGGAGTCCGGACGACATAAAATATAAAAAAAACCCCAAACCAAACAAAACCAAAAAAACCTCAACAAAACAAAACAACAACAACAACGACAACAAAAAGCTCGATAGACATCGAAGTGGTGCAAAGGAGATTGGAACTCAACGATGAAAATAGTTTTTAAAAACCTCAAACAAACACAGCAAGAAAACAATAATTTTTCCTCCCATTTACGCTGGCTGTCTGGCTCCAGAATGGGTATAGGTTCAAAGATCTGCTGAGGTGCTTCAGAGGGCGTAGTATACAGGGAGGTGGTGTTACAAGATAAAGCACTTTCCAAACGTTGTAAAAACAAATTAAGTGGAAATGAATTTTTGCCTCTTAGACAGTCTGTCAGAGAGCGCGAGAGAGAGGGGGGGGG
>NW_004797356.1:1416938-1417772 GCF_000002075.1 Aplysia californica | reverse complement strand
AGAGAGAGAGAGAGAGAAAGAGAGAGAGATGGGGGGGGGGATATGCTGTAAAATGTCGCATTAACCAGTACAATTAATACATTTTAAAATAAAACTGACGGAAAAAGATGGAGCATTTTACAAAGCACAGTTTGTACATGTAGCTGAGTTGATGGAGCAGTGTTTGTGTTAACGCCTGACTGGAGATGTACTCATGAAGCGTGTCGCAAGTTGTGTTATTGATTTATGCCCATGAGGTATGACAGAGGCAGAAAGCAAAATGACAAATGACTCCAAAGTTTAATGTGATGATTGCAGGATGATTGATAATGGGGATTACGAAGATAATATAATGCAAATCGCAAGTGCGGAAAGTAATTTAATTAAGATAGGAAGATTTACCAGCTCATCGATAAAATAGGCATTGAGCTCACAGACAATGACAGATTTCTTACATAACAAATGCTTGGAATTTCTGAGGTCAACTTAACAATTATAAATTTTGCATTTGACTTTATATTCTTCTTTACATGATTTTATTTCAACTTGTTTAATTTTTTGTTTTGTTTTTAGCTTTATTTATTTCACTCTATCTAATTGCTGTTAGTAATAATGTGTTGCCATTGAATCGTATTCTCGTTTTCAAACAAGATAGATACAAGTACTATTTGCAGCTTAAATTTTAGATATGTATTGTGTTGGTTTGCTTGCTCATTTCTTAAATTGGAGCACTTGGATAAAGGCTGCAACTAGCAAGAAGTTCTAATATTGTTGAAGGATGAGCCATACAGTAAGATGCTACTGGGAGATAATGGGATAGAGGGATAGACCACCAGTGTGTGTTTATGTGTACCT
>NW_004797356.1:1410658-1414672 GCF_000002075.1 Aplysia californica | reverse complement strand
AGAGACCAACAGACAGGTAGGGAGGGAGGCTATGAAACTGCAAAATATCAGATATATGAATTGATTGAAAAGCAAATAGATAACTAAATAGATAAACAGTTTGAAAGATAGCATAACAGATAGATAGATAGATAAATAAATAGGTAGAGATAGATAGATAGATAGATAGATAGATAGATAGATAGATACATAGATAGATAAATAGATGGACAGCAGCAGATGTTTGTGAAGCTGATCGTAGCGTCTGGTCAGTATTTTGACCTAAAAGCATCTAATTACCCTCCAACTGGCAGTCACCGACCCAGCACTGAGAGACGTTTGAAACTCAAGACTCTAAGCAGTGGATATCTCAGTTATCTTCATTAAATTGATTATCTTTCCTAAAATCGTTAGTCTCAAGTTCTAGGCCTCCCGCAGCGTGTCAAATTAACGACACTTTTTTCGATAACGACGTGGTATTAAGCCGCGTTCTTCGGTGATTAACGACGGAAAATCGGCTTCCGTAAATGAGATATTAATGTGTTTAGGTGGTTATTACAGAATTACAGATTTTGATTTCTTTCCCCCACATCATCTTTTATCCAGCTTCATAGTTTTTTTCTCCTACTCTCCCAAGTCTTTATCACCCTTTTTTCTTTTAAGCTGGAGGGATTTTTGGATTCTTTAACATCATTATAGAGCTCGCCCCCCAGGCCACAGTACCTGTCTCCATGTCAAATTCAGATCAGCTTGCTCTAGGGGTAGCCTGTTGTTATTACACGTAAAAGCAAACAAAAATTAAACAAGAACCCAAAAACAAACAAAAAATATCTTTTGTATAGAAAATTGCAAATCTGTCAAAGTCAGTTGTATAATGGAATGTTCACGTTTGAAGACTGCCCGTGAGTGGAAACAGAAGACAATGGATGGACGAACTCGTAGTCTCTTAGAGCTCCCCTGCAAAGCCGAAGATAAAGTCGGCTTAAGCTAAAGTCGTTCAGGAGAAAACAAATCCTACGACTTAAGTCCACCCATATTCTTCTTTCTACGTTTCATGCAATGACATTTGTATATCATGATAATAATATGTTTCTTTTTAAGTCATTGGTTTGTAGCATACTTATTTGCGATTTCTAAGCTAAACTTGTTTTGTTTCGTCGCGTTCATTGCCACATTGCACCGAAATCATTGTTATACAAATGACTAATATTCTCACACTTTCGGGACGCAAACACGTTCCCCGACTTACGTGCAGAAGACATTTACAGGGTTTATATACCCCGAAAGAGATAGCATGCTGAATTATCGCAAAAAGGTCAGTTTGCTCAGGGCCAATCAGACCAAGCCTGATCGAACCACACGACAATCAAATGATCTACCCGTGAGTGCTCTGCGTAATCAAATATCTACAAAAATAAAAAAAAACGGTTAGAAGCAAATATAAGTTTATAGTTACTTAGCCAACGATTCTGATTCCTCTTAAGTAGTAAAATAATCTAAAGTCGGTTTGTAATGAAGCTGGGTTATTTTTCCTCGTAAATAATCCCGGCTTGCTGCAGCAGCTGCAGTTGATGAAGATGATGCAGCAAGTGGTATATTTCGTCTACCCTTTCTATTTCTCTTCCTAAATAACAATTATCCCCTTTTATCAATTTGTACACAACATATTATACGTTAAATTTTTCGCTTCTACCGCAAAGATTAAAATCATATTAATTGCAAAAGCACAGTGTGGTTTGATTTTGAAAAAATATGCTTGTGTTTTCTTGCCCACTTTCGATTTATATTTCGTATGTTTAACAATGAAAGAAAGACCGTAGGACGACCTTATGTGTATATGTGTTCAGTTGGCAACAGCTTGCGACGCTGGCACAAACACATGTTAAAAATGTGGCATTCATAAAAGTAAAGCCGTATAGAAAGTTAATTACCATGCTCATCGATCTCGATACACTTCAACAGCGGTTTCAGATTTGATTTTAGATTTCCCATAAAAAGCAATGCAAGCAAACAACGGATAATATGAAAAATGAAGAGAATTGATTAAATATTTGCTGGGTGAATTTTGGTCTTTCTGTTGAAGCAACACCGAGTTTATAGAAAATGCTGGTGTGAGGATAAGACGAAATTAAAAAAAAGGAAAAACACGAACGATACTAAATTTCACACTCGTCAATTCTGATATCGCAAGAAAACATACTATATTGCTTTAATTACCTCATATTTTTTTGAGGTGACGTCAGCAAAGCTAGACCAGGGAAGCACCATTCTCCGACCATAGAGATGATGCTGAGGGGTCGAATATACGTCACTAATTGGACAATGTTTTTTTTCTTCTTGTATCCACTTTGATCGGTGCTGCATTCATTGTTTACTGAAAGGAGTGATGTAAACAGTTTCTGCTGTTTACAAATCTATTCACAGTTCGGAGTCTTGTTGGTGTACCAAGTTCTTATTCGTCAAAAACGACGACTTCACGGCAGCTCGTTAACCTTTGACAAAACTACTACGGCTTTGGTATATCGTAAGCTAAGGAAAATACATTTTTATTTTTAGGAATCCACAAGTGATGTTTCATTTCTTAAAGAACAGATTTATATCAAACCAAACGACCCCCGCCCCCCCCCCTACTTTACAGGACACAACCATCAGTAATCATTCAGTCGTGTATACAGAGAACCCCAACTAAGGTGCCCGTGAGAACCCGTCAACGCCCCTCTTCTCGCCCTAATTAGATGTTTGACACTTGAACGGTAGTCTGCCTTTTTTCATAATCTTTAAACTATTACTTTTTGTTTTCTGTCTTATAAAAGGAAGCGATAAAGAGGAGACGGTGAGGGTGGGGCCAATTGCATTGACTGTAGTGTCTTTAGGCCATTCCCAAAGGGGGGGGGGGGCATTTCTCGTTCATGCACAGTAGAATTGTAAATGGTCTGATTCATGTCACGCTCATAACTGTGCCTGATCTACAAAAGGGAACTGCTGCTTTTTCTTTCCTAATCCTTACTATTGTCATTTTCCTCTACTTCTTTTGTATATTTGTCACACTCTTGTGACCTGCTATTTCCTGGGTGCCTTGATAGTCGAATCAGACTTTGTGCTGTTGAAGCTAGAGAGGTGAGCAGAGTAAGTCTGATTCCCTGTAAAGACTTCTCTGTTGACACCCACCCCTTAGCGCTCATATGACCTTAGGCAGTTGCGAGCGCCGTAAAATCCTGTACTTAAACTAAACTAAAAGGGAAGAAAGGAAGGTTGAGTGGGACTGGGTTGGGGCTGAGGGTGGGGGTGGGGCAATAACAAGTAACAGAATGAAATTAAACTATACATCATTTAGAATTTAAAGCATTTGGTTACATATTTCATTTCAAATGACCCCTGAGACTCAGAAACATTACGATAAGATATCATTCAAGATGCGTTATTTAATCAAAATAACGCTATTAAACAGCAAATGAGAGTATGATATGATTACATTTCAAAAAGAGTATAAGGTACAATAACTTCTTTACCCACAATGAAAACGCAATTACACTTAACGTACCTAAATACTATTTTTCAAAACTCGTAATCCCCCGGCTTCCAACAGAAATCCAGTTACTATTTGAGTTTTAACCTTCCCATAACATTTTGTCCAGCAAAGGACTCAATACCATTCCAACGGAAATATTATTACAATTACCCCTGATGAAAAAAAGGTGAAACGGTTTTGGTTAAAGGCGCCAGTCAAAACTGTTAGGTTATTTAAGAGGCAGGATCTCCGAGTTTGACTTTCACGTCCGAAAGGACCGAGCCAAATGAGAAATTCGTGTATAGTGTCTTTCCCAAGGACAGAACGTCGTTCCAAGCTGGGGCTCGAATCTTAGAACCCACAATCCCACAATTGCGATTACAGTAGCCTAAACACTAGGCTACCGACACCAGCTCAATTAACTCTGATCGTACAATATCCCGAAGAAGAAGAAGAAGAAGAAGAAGAAGAAAAAGAAGAAGAAGAAGAAGAAGAAGAAGAAGAGAAGAGAAGAAGAAGAAGAAGAA
>NW_004797356.1:1404972-1410371 GCF_000002075.1 Aplysia californica | reverse complement strand
AAGAAGAAGAAGAAGAAGAAGAAGAAGAAGAAGAAGAAGAAGAAGAAGAAGAAAAATACAGAAATAAATAAAGAAAGAAAGGAAGGAAGGAAGAAAGAAAGGAACCAAGGAAGAAAGAAAGAAAGAGAGAAAATACAGGATAACACAAGGACGAAAAAGACTTGTGCGAATCGCAGAGAAGGGCGCGCTGGCATAAAGCAGCTCAGACGTATTTCTGTTTCTGACACGTTTTCAATTATATCCGCGATCAGAAAACAAATCCGTGACAGTCCGGACGGAGTGTAAAATCCACTCGGTGGCCCCGGATGCGTGATCTCTGGCGATGGGTTTGTTCCCTGGATATCATTAAAAATACAAGTTTTTGAAACTCTTGGGAATTACTCATGTTGGATGGAAGGAGCGCCCCCCCCCCCCAAAAAAAAGTGGTTCAAAGCGTTTTGGAGAGGTAAACTTTGAGATGTATAAAATGCCGAAGGGGGAAGGGGGTGGGAATGAACGCTTGAGTAAAGGTCAGGAGGTGCTTTTTGCTTAAGAGATCAATTGTGCTGAATATGGCAAATTTCCCTGTTTAGAAGTGTAGGTAAATCGAACGTAACAAATGTATATTGTATATCCTTTGTCTGCTTTTTACATTTTCAGTGAAACAAAAGTCAAACTGTGTCTGTGATCATTGTAATCAGTTCAAGAGTAAAATGAGACAAACAAGGGGAAGGGCGAATAGGATCTGAGAAGTAATTCAGAAACTAAAAAAAATATTTAAAAGAATTAATAGGATGGGGAAGCTCAAAATTTTTTAAACCGATCTTTCCCGCAGAAAGCTGTATGATATCCATTATATGATCTATCCATTACTACAGCAGACGTAAAAAAATATTGCTTACATCATGTCTGAAATAGCTGTTTGAAATGAAAAACGCTTGAATAAAAGAATGAATAAATATATAAATGAAAAAATGAATAAATAAATAAATAAATGAATAAATAAATTAAAAAATACCCATAAATAAAATCCTTCCGAGAAACAATTATTTCCGACAAATTATTCATCGAGGACTCGGGCAACACGTGCTGACAGCTGTATTGCTAATGAATGAGGGAAAAAAAACAGAAGAAAAAAAATCCCACAAACAGAACATTCAGGGAACAGGGAACAGGGAACAGACATAGATCTACCCGTGCTCGCTTCTACACTGGGGGCTCCAATTTCTCTGCGTTCTGGGGAAGCACTGTGATTTTTGATAACAACAGGTTTTGTTCATTTCCTGTCGTCAATCATAAGAGATTTCTCACCTTTGCGGACGAGATTAATCTACGGTTTAATTTTTTGCTTATCGTCCAAATAATGAAATTAAATATTGATCTTATTCCCACACCGTAACACAGGGAAGAAGCCAATGCAGTACCGTGACCTCTACCTCACATTCCAATAAAAGTTTTCAAACTGAAAGAGGCGTTACACTATTCACGTCGCATAGTATGGCTATTGCTATGCCAGTTTGCCTTTTATTGTATAACTAGCTGGGCCCCATTTCGAAGAAAGGAATGATCGGTGCATTAACATCAACTGAAAGTCATTGTCCTACTATATTTACATTCTACTGGAATGGAGCAATAACTCTTGAGAGATAGATGCAAAAAATTACAAGGTCTAGATCTATACTCTCAAAGCTAAATGCACCTCGCGAAATAAAACTTCCGGCACTTCCGCTGTGAAGGACAGCTACGCAGATTTCTTTCGTTTCTCAGCGGAATAATCACAAAGGCCAAAGAAAGACGGGAACTATTTGTCAAATATATTTTTCTAAATTAAAGAAATGTATAAATACAAATCAGGCTCCGTCATGGGGACCTATTTATCTTTTTGCAGGTACTTGCCAACTTTCAACTCTGAAGCTGTCGTAGTTTTATGGGAAAAGTGATATGTGTTTCAAAGTTGAAAAATATATAATAGATTCATGACATAACAAACTTTATCGAAGCATTAATGAAAGGAAAAAAAATCATCATCATCATCATCATCATCATCATCATCATCATCATCATCATCATCATCACAAAAACACAGGGGGCTAAGGTGTTCCCCTCTCATTCAAAGGTCCCGGGCTCGATTCCGGATACGATCGAACATTTTTCTTCTCTAAAATTGTCTCCTTTCACCTCTTTTCCTGCTCTCTAACAATGTTCTGTCGTCTGCTTTCGTCTCCACTTTCTGCTCTCACTCCCTCACCTCCTTTACCCCCTCCTCTGGGCTCCTGACTCTTTCTGCAGCCTTTCTACTGCTGCTCCTTGACTCCTTCTTACAGCTGTCTTTCAGACATACCCCTGATCTTCTGGTAGGAAAGATCTACACCTAGCCTTCTCGAAAAAGGGTGAAAAATCTTGGAGGTCCCGTGTGCAAGTTGCGCACGATGAAGATCCCTTGATGGTCTAAAATTGAAAAGAATGGGCTTAGGCCGCCACCCGGGCAAAATTCAAAATTTCCTACGAACTGAAGATGTTTAATGTGTCCTGCGCGCTCGTATGACCTTATGCAGTTGCGAGAACCGTAAAACACTTAAAAAACACACACACATATTAACATACCACACACACACACACGCACACACACACACACTCACACACAACACACAAACACACACACTCACACACACACACACACACACACACACACAGCGCGCGCTCACGCGCGATACACTCAAAAATAAAAACTCCCACAAGAGACAACCCTACACCCCAGTGTCAGAAAAACGTTTTCGAAAGGGGAACTTGTTGCTGATACTATTTTTTTCTACCCCTCAATTTTCTTCTTCACTCTTCACGAGTTATTTTACCCAGGCTACATCAAATTTACTAACAACAGTTATATAATTATTGTCTTTACAGTGTACGTACTTCGCCTAGATTCAAGAAACTACTAAATCAGAAATAGTCCAGCTGAAAAAGAGCTTGTAATAGTTAGGTATGCAATGTAATTGTTGTCATTACTGTGTTCGTGCTTCGCATTGATTCAAGAAACTGCTAAATCTGTAACTTAGCCAAGCTGAAATAGATATTATAATAATTATGAGAACTACTTCTTTTTATCTCTTCTTCTGTCTAGTGTCTCAAATCTTGCTTCTTTTCTTGCAATGATGTGGCTTTTCTTGTGTGTACGTTCATCTCCCTGCTTCGTCCACCCAAAAAAAAAAAAGAGAGAGAGAGAGAAGAAAATGGAGCAAACCCATGGTGGAAATGATTGCCATCTCCTCTTTCCATCATGTGGTAGGGAATTCTTCGTTCCTTTCCTTAATGTTGTGACCGTTCTTTGTCATATTCCGGCACAATATCAAGATTTCTAAGAACATCTACGCGGGTTTCTTTTATTATTATTCTTTAGTAAGAGAAAGAGAAAGAGATATTGTCTGGCGATACATTCAAAGTCGACACTACCATGAATGCTTTCACGATACAATCCCCTGGTGTCTGTGCCGTAATGGTTTGGCTCTTTTTACCAAGACATGAGTTCGAGTCCCGAAAGGAAAGTTTGATCTATGGAGGATCTCCGCCATTCTCCTGGGATCCTGTATCCCACTCAGCCCGTGTTGTTCCTGACAGACAGGGTCCAAACAGCCGGTTTGCTAAGCGACCAAACTTGTGCCAATGGAGACGTTCTTACTAACTTATGCCTGTGGTCCCTCCTGGAACATAGCTTTCCGGACAATAAAGCCCCACACATCCTGATTCTGGACCAGTTTCTCCTGTAGCCCTCATCTAATATGCTTTAACTTCCTTATGGAGATTTGAAACAATCAAAATAATCTCATTCAAACAATCATTTGTTGACCGTGATTAACATCCGGCTCAAATAGACTCTGGCCGCTCTACTATCCCCACTCATTTGGTAGATCTAGGTCTAAATGATCTTGTAGAGACCAATTCTGTAAACATCCATTCCGAAAAATATAAAACAAAGAAACTCGGACGGCATAATTTCGCCTGACTAACACTGAAAAGCCAACTATAACAAAAATCAACATAACAATTTTTACGTAAGTCACAGTGGTCTCTTGACTCTTCAGGAAAAAAAGAGTAAACAACCAATGCAATAAACAGACAGACTGGGTTTTCATGGCTGAAAGAAGAGTCTGTGTGCGATCGAAACATGTTATTTACGTGATTGAATTGTCTGGCGCCCTTACCTTCGTTAAGCTTCTGTTCAGTCCCGCGTTTCTATTGATTAGATCCACACAGACCTAGCACAGAAAGCGAAAAACTCAAACATTTGCCCCAGCCAGCTTGTTGTTCTTGGCGGCAGAGCAAGAAAGATGTGTTTGAAGAGGTGAAACATTGTTTTGTTTCCCCATGAAAGCAGTACTGGAATGATTGGAAGCGACTTTCGCAAACAGCAGATACTTTATTTCACTGTTAGAAATGTCAGCTCGTGTTTTCCTACTCTGACTATCAATATTATTATATAATATTCAAATACCCGTCTTGTCATTTGATGGTACAGACCTTCCACCAGCCCTTCTCTCGTGCTGGGAAAAGTCATGTAACTCCAATCAATGGCAATTTGAGGAGCCAAAGTCCAGTTGTAATAGTAATGTTTAGATTGCCGAAAATAGGGCTCGATCAGTTGGAGTGAGAGCTTTGAAAGCAGCCAAAAGCAGTAAAAAAAGGAATTTTGTTTGTTTGTAATGGCCGCTTCAGGATTTGAACCGAAACCATCATCGAAGCAGTTCAGAGTGGTGACAAAACCTAGGCTAGCAGCACACCCAAGAAGACCCCAAAAGTGACACCAGAAGAGTGAAGGCAAAAAAAAAAAAAGAAAAAAAAAAAGAACTTCAGGCTAAAAGAGGGACAAAAAGGAACCAGAGACTCGGTGAAAGACCTAACAGTGGTCATTGTTCTGGGAGCGTATTTACACAACCCCTCTCCCTTCCCTATCCCCCCATCTCAATCTTGTTTATACCGAATACTCGTGGGGTTTTCTGGACGCGTAAATGCCTGCTTAAACTCATAAATTAGTCAGGTTCGTCCCTTTATTCTGGCATTCCCTCGAGAACCACAGCGTCTGATGGTGAGCTTTGTTCAACGTTTCAGAAGTCACGAACAACGAGTGTGTTATTATTTCATTGATTTTTACCAGACTCTTGAGCCGTATGTTTGATGATACCTGAGATTTCGATATTGATTCAAGCATTGGTATGCTGAACTGCTTTGTATTGACCCAAAAGATATTTACACTTTAGAAGCTATTAAAGAGGCATGAGAAAGTATTTGAGGAATGTGAGAGGATATCGTAGTTCAAACTTTGCAGTGGCAGGGTGCAGGCGAAGACGAAATCAATAGGCAATGGTTAAAAATCATGTGTACGTGTGTACAAGTGTATGTGTGTGTGTGTGTGTGTGTGTGTGTGT
>NW_004797356.1:1403657-1404872 GCF_000002075.1 Aplysia californica | reverse complement strand
ACGCACGCACGCACGCACGCAGAAAATTTATCCCCACACAGTAATTGATCTTAATTCTTCTGCGTGCTATGGTGGAGAGCAAAACTGCAATACCACAGACACCTGTTGGAATTTTCCTGCAGGTAATAATGTACGTAACATTTTTTTTATCTGGAAATGTAAAAAAGGGGGAGGGGGTGAGTGGGTTAGGTATATAAGAGAGGTAGGGGCGGGGACAAAATAAGGCGGTCTGTTTGTTCTCACTCCTCGTCACACCACTACAGGACACACAAAGCGTGGGGTCCTCCTACTAGATGCCAGAGTGGCGTACTGTGCGGGAAAAGCGACCAATGATACGACGGGAAAGGCGGGGTTCGTCACGGATAGATGGAATCATTGAGTGTCCTCGCTGTCTTCCCGAGACGGACTTATGTGGGTATTTAATTTTGTGAGCAGCTCAATGTGTGTACGTGTGTTTGTGTGTGTATGTGTGTGTGTGTGTGTGTGTGTGTGTGTGTGTGTGTGTATGTGTGTGTGTGTGTGTGCACCGGTGAAGCGTGCTAAATAGTGAGTTAAAAAGATGAAAGCAAACTACATGTATTATATCCAGATTATATGCAGTTTTCATGTTGTCATTGTCTGAAAATCAAACGTTTGTTAGCTGTCCGCAACTGTCTGCTCTTATACCTCAGCATTCTTTTCTACGGCAATCATAGCGACGGTACCACTTCCAGCACAATTTTACTACCTTTTTTTCTTCACCGCGTTTACCATAACTTTTACCACCTCCAACGCCACTACCATCAATAGAGACGTTAAGTTCCTTCTAAACAATGAACGTTTCCGACAATCCTGGTAGGTCTTGTGTAAAATGCCAGAGGCATAACAAAATTGCGTAGCTCTAGTTGTCTGTTGGTGGAGGGAGAGTGGGGAAGATCAATGGGAGCCAAGAAGAAGATGAGTGGAGACACGCACGTCTAGAGTGTTGGAGCTGACGTTGTCAGTAAATTGTACACTCCCACGCACGTACAGACGCGCGCGTGCATATGCTTTTACTTGTATACGCACACATACACACACAGACACACACACACAGAGACATACACACACACGCACACACACAGACACGCACACACACACACACACACACGCACACTCGCTCGAATACTCGTATTGTCGTGTCGAGGAGAGAGAGAGGGAGAGAGAGAGAGAGAGAGAGAGAGAGAGAGAGAGAGA
>NW_004797356.1:1401054-1402678 GCF_000002075.1 Aplysia californica | reverse complement strand
CCCCCCTCCCCCGTTCCCGCCTCTCTTTCTTGTGCTCCAGTCGAACCCCTTATTTTCCCCCGTCAGATCCAAATGTACTGATCTCATTTAAAGACCCCAAAATTTGTTATGCTCGAGTTTCTCTCCCCACCCGCCACCCTGACTCTCATTACGAAATTATATATTTTTAAAAAAGACATTCAATCCACCTTTCTCACAGCTGTCTTTTAACAAGATACATAAAAAGTAAAAAGTAACAAGTTCTATAACCGGATTTTCCAACACCCGCGAGTACTTCAAAGTCTTTGAATGCCCCATTTACTTTTAGCAAATGTAATAATATGATTGCATCCTTATCGAGGAGGAGAGGGATTTTCTTTACGCTGTTTATTTCAAGATGAAAACCTGGTTCTTTTTCTACAGCGTTTTATCCACCACTACTAATGATTTCTTTGCTTTGCAAAACGGATGCTTTAGGGGAGTCCGTATAAGTTCTAGGCTGACCTACGGGGACAAATAGAAATGAGTTCTTAGTTTTGATCTTTCCAGTTCAAAGAGTAGGACAACGGTACGTCTCTGTTCCATGATTTCAATCTATAATGTAGTGGAAAGTTTGAAAGAAAATTGAAAATTCTTTAATCAATAAGACGCATTTGCTTATACTTTTTTCACTCTTCTTTGCAGTGATTTCTTATCAAATTTTTAAAATTTAATAGTAAGTTAGACACAAGGCCCACAGGTAAGCTCACCCACCCTCTCTCTGACCCACAAACGTACCACAGCCCCCACAGCCCCACCCCCCTGAAACAACAGTAACAACACCACCACTACCACCACCACCACGACTACCAACAACAACAACCACCACAACAACAGCAACAACAACCCCCCCCCCCTATAATATATATAGATATATATATAATATAAATATATATTATCTATATATATACGTATATATATCTATATATATATGCATATATATTATATTATATATCAACATAGCAGAGCACATCGCATAAATAAAAGCTGTGGTGGTTCACAAACAATTTTCAGTAAAAAAACACACAAAAAAACAGTCCTGGAGCTTTCGTATGCGGGTAAAAATATATTCTTCCATTCCTTGTACTTTTGTATTTAATTTCCTGTCTTACAAGTAAGATAATACCTCTATTAAATGGTCACTGACACATTCCATAATGATGCTTGAAAACTGAAGCAGTGCATCATAAAATAGGCTCATTCTTTTTTTAATCACCCTGTGTTTTTGTATGTTACATCTAATCAAGCACTTCGTGAACTCTTTTTTTTACGTGTATTTCCCTTTGATCCTTTCGGCCTCTACGATTTTGAAAATGTATTAACATATCCGTCCGTTTTGAGAGATCCTTCCTTCTCAACCATCCCTTGAACACAAGCTACTTAGCCAGATGGAGTGCTTTTTTTCAACCCCATGCTATATACTGTTTAACCTCCGTCCCCCTCCCCACCACCCTTTTCCTTTACTTATGACTGTACTTTGTCTTTTTTTACTTTAGTTTTATTATTTCTTCTTTAGCCTCATCCCTTCTCCCTTTACACTATCTTCTATCCACTTTTCTTTCTCTTTCCCTCATCCCTTTATTTTCCTACTTCACCACCCCCCCCC
>NW_004797356.1:1397205-1400834 GCF_000002075.1 Aplysia californica | reverse complement strand
CCACACCCCCTCAAACAAACAACACCAACAAAATAACAACCCCAAACAAACAAAAAAAAGCAGACAGAATTGTTTTTCAGAACCGTTTTTTATCGAAAGTAAAGTACACGATGGCCTTAGTCTTTTTAGCTTCGAGGGGAGAAATAAATTCTGTTGCTGACAAAAAGAGACACATTTATATCCCAATTGGTTCTGAACATGGGACTTCCTTGTTCTTGCAAAATCTAAGAAACCAAATGTTTCAGTGTTCATCGATTATAAATGAATTGCCAATGTTTTCGAAGCTATCAACAAAATAGCCCAGCCACGCTCACCGCGATATGACACTGCTGCAAAAGGACAGTTTGAGAGATTCGATAAAACACCGTCTCCCCCCCACCCTTCCCCCCTCATGCGAGAATCGAACTCGTGTCTTTGCTTGCAACCTCGACCCACCTTATTGTTGATGTTCGTCCTTCGCTGGCGAAGATGACCTTGACTTCATATCACTGGGGGGGGGGGGGGGGGGCGGAGATGGCTGATCAAGCCGATCTTCGCTCGGAAGTGTCTGTTGCAGTGGGGGCAAGGGATGTTTGGGGTTGAACTAGACTTTGAAGTAGGGCTGTCCCGGTCTTTTCTCAACTGATGTCTCCATTATTTATTTCTGGTGCGTCTTTCTTCGACCTTTGCGACTCCCGATCTTACCAAGGAGCGCCAAACTGTGCGATTGCGAGCAACTTCTTCCCAGGTGGTAAGAAGAATGTCACATCTCTTCAGGGATGCTTTCAGAGCATCTTTGAAGCGTTTTGTTCTGTCCGCCGAGAGAACGTTTGCCTAGAGCTCACCAAAGAGTAACTTCTTTGGGAGGCGGGAGTCGTCCATGCGGTGAACGTGGCCGGCCCATCGGAGCTGAGAGCGCAGTAGGATAGCGTGAATCCCCTCCATCTTGGCTCGTTGTAGTACCTTAGTGTCTAGGACTTTATCTTCCCACTTAATTCGAGGCAGGGTACTACCTTACTGTTACAACACATACATCAGAACTCACGAGATTAGATATTTTAACTCAAGGTCAAGGTCAGATGAGAAAGACAATGAGGTTGCGTCTCCAGAACGGGAACGCACGTCGAACGGTCTAGACTGAAGTGGGTGAGAGAGGCTTCAAGGTCCTAGAATGAAATTAAGGGAGGGACGAACGAGCGTTAGGAGGAGCAATTTCACAGAAACAAGGGAGAAAATGCGTCCATCAGTACCATAAAGTGGACTGGGAACCAAATAGCAAGACTGAAGTACGTTCCAAATTGACTTCTTAACCTATTTATCGTCGAGTAGAAAGGCAAAATAAAACACAACACAATCTGTTGTCCCCCTGATGAAACTTCCTTTACGATAGACGGCTTTTTTCATTACGTTCAAGTCTTGCCATCTACGCGAATTTAACAATTTCAGTCAAGAGTTGAAGTGCCGTAGTTAAGTCTCATTTAGCTTAAATGTAGAGATTGCAATTTCTTAGGTCTGATCGAAAAAAAGGTATTCAAGGAAAATGTCTGCAGTTTTTAAATGGAAAGCCAGGCGTGAACACATTGTGGGTTCGAGAAATCGGATCGTGGTGGAATCTTGGAAGTTGTCAGTTTTGTGGTAAAATATGTTCTCAGGTAGATGTGCTTCAACCTAACTCACTCAGGTGTTGCTCACGCCATGCCCAAGTTATTTCGACAATAACGAGAGCCTGTGTGAATTGATGGTTGTGTGGTCCTGAAAAAATCAAATTCTTACCTTAGTTTGTCAGGTGGTCGTCTCCTGGTTGGCTGTTGTTGAACATCTGTTTCGAATGTGTCGTTGGCTCGGTATTTTGGTGGAAAGTCACCGGGGAGTGTCCTTTAGCAAAATACAATAACCCAATTTAAAGAAAAGGCCCAGCACAATAGAGATCAGCAATGGTATATGGATTATCCATATTTTTTATATTAATAGTAATAATAATAATAATAATGATAATAATAATAATAATAATAATAATAATAATAATAATAATAATGATAATAATAATAATAATAATAATGATAGATAACATTTGTATAGCGCAAACTCCCCCTCAACAGCAAGCTCTATGCACTTTACAATCTATATCATTACCCCAGCAGACCTGATAGCACTCTGAAACATTCCTAAGTTCCTGGGAAGCATATAATGCAGGCTGCCATTATTTATAGGAGCTAAAACACTAAAATGCTGATAAAATCTTTCGCTTCTTACTAGGGTGAAGTGAGGAAGATTTGTGGAAAGTGCTCCTCCCGTCAGGCCTAAGGCTCGAACCCTCGAACCTGCAACCCAATGACTACGAGTCTGGTAGACTAATCACAAGACTACTATTGCCACATTATTGTATTCATGCATTTATATATTTAAAATATAATATGTGTGCATGTATGTACGTTATTGTTTAACACATTTTTGAGGGAAATCAATAAAGTGGAATTTACTAATATTTACATTGTTTAAGTCAACAAGAATCACATATTTATACTCACCGTATTTGAATGAAGGCATTCCCTTACAAGTGGGTCACTCACCTCTGTACAAACTTTCTGACAGTCTTGGACGTGGGGTGAGTAGCAATGAAAAGCAAACCTCAAATCTCTCTTGATGATAAAAGACGGCTTTTATTACACTTAAATCTCATCAGAACAACCACAGATATCAGTTCAGGAAAATTCAAGAACAAGAATCTGATTGGGAAAATAATCCAAAACCTTAAGCATTTGCTGCTGAGCTAAGAATGATTTTGTGTCAAGTTCTCACCAGTGATCCGAAACGACATCACTACTCTCATACTTCAAGAATTTGATACAAAGGCAAATTATGATAAGGCCGACGAAGATATCTCCTACCTTCAAAGTTCGATAATCATGTATACGAGAATGTCAAAGATTGGAGAATGTAGAATACCATAATATAGAGTGGCGTGAACAAAATTCTGACAAAGGTTAGCTTAATTATCATTGTGACATAAAAGGACAATAACATGTTGTTGTTTTGTTGTCAAGCCGGGGAAGTCTGTTGATTTAGATTCAAGTACTGATATCGGCAACAGATGTTTATGCAACCCAGACTTATTCTAAACAAAATGAGTTACAGCATCAAAGATTAGACGAGACGAAGCAGGTTTATGCTGATTGGTGTATCAGGGTAAGGAACAAGACTAAAAGACCACTTTGCGAAGGTCTTTAAACAGGTTGCCATATCATATAAGGATATGCATAACTGTTGGTACATCGTAGATTCACAAGACATTGTGAATTTACATTGGAATGACAAGGCAAGTCTTCACAACTCTGTGGTTGTTTGTGAGCTTGGGTTTGACGTATTAAGAGTATAACAACCAACCAAACAAAAACACTTTCACAATGCAGCATCAAACAAACAGCAACAACAGCAGCAAAAATACCAAAGGAATCAAAACAAAACAGCATCATCAAAGACAGAAACATAGACAACCCCCTCCCACAAAAAAACCCAAACAAGACAAAAAACAAGCAAGTAATAAGAGAAAACCAAAATAAATTTTAAGAAACAAACAAGCAAAAACAAAACAACCCAGACCCCCTAAAACAAACCAAAGCAAACAACACCCCCGACCCCAACTAACAACC
>NW_004797356.1:1389529-1395190 GCF_000002075.1 Aplysia californica | reverse complement strand
AGAGAGAGAGAGAGAGAGAGAGAGAGAGAGAGAGAGAGATCTCGAGAAGACAGAGACAGAGACAGAGCGTTTTTCCAACTCGCAGCGTGCGTCCGTCTGGTATTAATCATGTCCTGATCATGCAGACATCATATCCGGAGCTGTGACACATCAGGATATCAGATAGTCTATTTATCACCGCCTAACGACCCCTGGGCCTTCTTTTGTTGTCTGTTCCTGAGTGTCCAGTCCTCAGTAGCGACAGAGACTGGCAACAGGAGCCGCATTGTGTGAACGGTTGGGGGAAAAGAGCAGATCTTTGTCATTACGTCATACAAATTTAGAAGTGTCATCAAAGTGTCTGAGTCGCTCAGTATGGAAACTGAGAGTGCGTGTGAGAAAACAAGAGAGAGAGGGGGGAGAGAGAGAGAGAGAGAGAGAGAGAGAGAGAAGAAGAAGGGGGGAGGGGTAGAGGTGAAGGAAAAGAAAAAAAAAGCCCAGAAACACTAGTAATCCAAAGGAACAAATAAATACTATGAAAAATTTTCCGCTTTACGTCACTGTTTAGCGTTCATCTTCGAAATCTTATTTACTTCTTTACGGAAAAAATTGACATTTTAATTTCGTCTTAAATACTGCAATTTTGATTATTATTCGTACAATAGAAACTGAGAAAACATAATAATGTTAAAGACATGACGAAAAAGACCATACGGTTGACATTTATTTATTATGAGAAGATGAAACTGTGAGACAAATACATTTTAAGGACAAGACAAGAAACAGGGAGGGCGGGGAGGAGTGACAAAAATAAAGCAAGTTAAATGTCGAGTCATGTCACGAATATCTGCTGCTGTGCGAGTTGACACGCGTCGAATGAAGGCAGACGGTGGACATTTTTGGAAAATTATGATGCACAACCAAGCTTCTTGTACTGAGAAATAATGGGATTGTGTGCAGCTTGGGGACTCTGATCTGTCTGTCTGTAGAAAAAAAGTTATTGAACTTAACACGGTCTGTCGGGTGAAAAGGTTGAGGCGGCAACTGATTGAATTAGCGGATCTTTAAGTCATAAAGGGAGTCGTCTGTTAAAATGTTGAGATATAATTAGTAAACTTGTACAAGTACAAATATTATATACATCCGAGTAAAACTTCTTCGTTTTTAATTTAAGGCCGGAAAGGTGAAAAGGAATTTGGTATTCGATCTACCATTATAATAAATGTTTGATTTGGTTAAATATTTTGCATTTTCCTTTCAGAGTTTGGATTATAAAATAAGTTGATAGCAAGAAAGACCGCTTAACAGAAATGTGGACGCAAGAGAGATGTGTTAGCTTTTTTTCCAATGTAGGAATGTTTTTTTTTTAGCCCGCATTGAGACAACTTAAATAATATAGGGGGCAGGGTCCCAACCCTGCCTGCCAGAGCTATCCCGGGCTGAAAGAGATACTACATCCCAGCTGAAAAACCGAGATACTAGATTTAAAAAAAGGGGGCTCTCGTGGCCTAGAGGTTAAAGTGTTGGCCTCTCATTCAAAGGTCCCGGGTTCGAATCCGGGTAGCGACCGAAAGGTTTTTCTCTAAAATTGTCTCCTTTCACCTCCTTTCCTGCTCTCCAGCAATGCTCTGTCGTCTCCTTTCTACCCCCATCCCCTCACCTCCTTTGCCCCCCTCCTCTGGGCTCCTGACTCTTTCTGCAGCCTTTCTACTTCTACTCCTAGGCTCCTCCTTACTGCTGTCTTTCTGCCACACTCCTGATCTTTATCTAGCCTTCTCGGACAAGGGCAAAAATCTCGGAGGGCCTGTGTGCAAGTTGCGCACGTTAAAGATCCATTGGTGGTCTAGAATCGATAAGAGTAGGCTTCGGCCGCCACCCGGGCAAAATTCAAAATTTCCTACCAACTGAAAATATTAGGTGTGTCACGAGCGCTCGTATGACCTCATGCAGTTGCGAGCGCCGTAAAACACTTACCAGAAAAGAAAAAGATTTTTAAAAAAACTTTCACTGGGGAATCGAACTCGGGTCTCCTGTGTGGGACAGCGAAAGGCTTAACTGCTACAGCAAAGACTCCGGGGAAAGGATGCTGCAATAAAACAACGAAGCGTTGACAAAGTTGGGTTTTTAAAAACTAGAAGGTAGCTTTAAACAAACTGCCAGGCAGAGATTCATGAGGTAATTTAAAAAATAACAAGGAATTTGGTTCCCCAAGCAGGGATCAGGGCTGAGAAGGCAGTTATTCGTAGTCAAACGAATTCATAGTGCCATTTTGATCTATACATATACATACTGTCTCACACACAATATCGCTCTGGTACAGTTTGCTCCTTCTTTCCTGTCAAATATCTGTCGTCCTGATCTCTCCTCCTCCTGTTTTATGTTTGTTACTCTCTTGTTACATTTATAATCTTCGGCACTTATATGACCTTATTGTGTTGCAAGTGCCGTAAAACTCTTACTAAAATTAAAAACACACTATATCAACAGTAATAACGACAAAACAGCAACAGCAACAACACAAGAAAGAAGAAAAACAACAACAACAACAACAAGACCACCACCATTACCACCACTGCGACCACCATCAACAACAGCAGCAGCAACAACAACAATAAAAACAACGAGAAATGTCCACCCTTTGGGAATGGCCTACGTATTTCTCGTTCATGCACAGTAGAATTGTAAATGGGCTGATTCATCTTGTCACGCTCATAACTGTGCCTGATCTACAAAAGGGAACTGCTGCCTTTTCTTTTCTAATCCTAACTATAGTTATTTTCCTCTACTTCTTTTGTATGTTTGTCACACTCTTGTGACCTGCTATTTCCGGGGTGCCTTGATAGTCGAAGCAGACTTTGTGCTGCTGAAGCTAGAGAGGTGAGCACGAGTAAGTCTGATTCCCTGTAAAGACTTCTCTGTTGACACCAGGGCTGGATTCTGCTCGGTTAATCGAAGGCTTGTAAAGCAGCGGAAGTCTTGCGCTAGAGTCTTGCGAGCAGGCTTGTGGTTTGATTTGCCTCCCGCTTGCTACCGGAGGGAACTTCCGGTGAGTTGTGACTGGCGGACAGTCCTGCTGTACTGTGTCGTGACGTCGCAACTCTCGTGGCTGTGCGCTCAGTACATATTATAGATTCTCTGGTTATTTGCGTTGAGAGGCTTGCACCAAAAGTGCAAGATCGGTTGTTGTTGTTTTCATAGTTCGGTTGTAAAAAACAAAAAGCTCTATTCAATGCACTTAAAAATTAATATTGGATCGGCTATTCTTATGATGTTAAGGCCTGTTTATTTTTAATGTGCACGAGCCAAGCGCTTCATCGTCGCACGCAAAAGACCTCAGTTCGATTCCCGTATGGGGAGAAATTTTTACTGAGAACCTCCGTCTTTCTGCTGGGGCGTTGTTCCCTCTCAGCCCAGGTTGGCCCTGACATTGGGTTGAAGTAGGCCTAGCCCGTCTCCTAAATGTTCTGTATTATGTCACTGTGAGTGTAACACATCTACAAAATAGGTTACATACATACGATACAAAAGCCAATCACAACGACCCGTGGAGTTTTCCATTTTAGGGTAATCTAAGTCAACTTATTCTTATTACTACCAGAAACCTAGGTCTCTGTTACTACAATACCACGCTCCCTCTCACTTATCCATTCGCTTAGCAGATCAACGGCGGGAAGTTAAAAATAACTTCAGCTCTCTACGCCTTGCACCAAAACAAGCCCTGCCTCTCCCTTCCTCCACGGTTCAAAGTTCACACAGCGAACAGTACTGTCTTGCTGTTTGAACACATCGGACTGTCTTGTCGCCATCAAGACGGTCCTACGCCATCGAGCCCGTGCCGCTCGCACGGTGTATCGAGACAGTACAAGTCAGCAGGTCAGGTTTGGAGCTTGTCCTGGGGCAAATCTCTAAGCCTAGCGCAAATCAGTACTGTGTGAATTGTGGGGCCTGTGGCAGCGGACGGGACTTGAGGCTTGCGCAGGCCTCCGATTAATCGAGTAAACTACAGCGCCACGCCGCGCAGTGACTCTGTGGGCGAGATCTCTCACTCTCCCCCTCTCTCTCTTTCTGACGTAAGTGGCTTCGCGGATAGCAAGCAGGGTGGGGATGATGAGGGGGCCTGACACGAGTGGCTTCGCGGATTGCTAGTTGCTGTGGACTTAAAGTTTAGACTAGACCAAGAAGGTTACAGTTTGCGCTAGACTCAACTTATCATGCTGGTGATTTGATTTGATGATTTGACCTAGTGATTTGAGGCTTGTGACTTGAACTAGGGGCTTGTGAGCACGAGCGGGTTTGCTACCGGGGTACAGCCCTAGTTGACACCCACCCCTTGACGCTCATATGACCTTATGAAGTTGCGAGCGCCGCAAAACCATCTACTAAAACTAACTAAAAACAACAACAATAAAACAAACAAACAACAACAACAACAGCAACAACAACAACAACAGCAACAACAACAACAACAATTCATCTTATTATGTCCCATTACATAAACTACTTCCATTAGACATACTCTGCAACCAAAGCGTCTTGCTGCTTGTTTGTAATGAAACACTTGGTATACTTTTATCACTTTCGTCTGTCCGCATTTTAAAAATGTTAGCTCACCTACAGACGGATTTACCAATATGCACGTACCTTGGATGGCACTCCCGATGGTCAGCGACCAAACATGAATATAAATCCTGAGCCAGTAATAAAATAGTAGGTTTTGAAAAGTTTGCGCCCTGTAATAAACACTTTTCTATGGTGCATACACTGTGCCACTACGATAAATAATTTACAGTAATTTAGCCTGCAAATTGCTCATTCAGAAACTGCGCCACGACCCTACTCCCGCATTAATTCAGTGTGGGCGTTTAGATTTCCTTCGCGGACCACCAAGAAGTCTCCACGCGAGTCTCAAAAAGTACTCATTTCATTGGTATGCGTTAACAACTTGTGGTGTTGATGAAAATAGGTCAATTTTTTATGTTTTAAGTGTATGCTATAAACCTCCTATTATTTTTCTATACTCCTATTATAGGCTATTGTCAAAGAAAAGATGTCTGAACCTTTTTTGTGGCCATTAATGGGCATTTAGATTCTGTTGGTCATTCTCCTTTTAGACCAGCATGCAAAGACATGAGTCGATTCAAAAGAGCAATTTACCATTATATTTTCGTATAATTATCACATTGTCACCCCGGACGATGAAACTGAATAAGCTTTATACACCTAAGTGGTAGTTCGAGAATTGACTCTGTAAACAGGCCGTAAAACGTACAGAAGAAGCAGGATGGAGACCGAAAATGGGAAGACAACATTATACCCATGATAAAAATCACACTACAAATCACTTCGAAGCTCCCAGATCGTTTTCAATGCAGAAGTGTTGTACCTCGGTAAAAGTTTGGAACTTTCTTGATCCAGTACAAAAATCCGATAGATCCACTCTCAATAGGTTGGGGGCCACATTTGAGTCACCGTGACATCAAACGAGAAAGACGCTCTTATTTTGAGAATGAAGGATCGAAGTTCACTTTAACCCACACCTCATCCTAACGCACAGTCGGTGTTGCCTTCAACCAGAACTTGTTGTGCAAACTCTGGTAAACGTATGTGTATGTGTGTGTGTATGTGTGTGTGTGTGTGTGTGTGTGTGTGTGTGTGTGTGTGTGTGTGTGTGTGTGTGTGTGA
>NW_004797356.1:1387152-1388502 GCF_000002075.1 Aplysia californica | reverse complement strand
ACACACACACACATACACACACTAACACACACACTCTCACTGCCTTCCTACCCTAACCGAGAAATTATATATGTGAGGCAGCGTGGTGGAATCAGGCTCTTGTCAATTTTTGGGCATGTAGAGTTATAGGTATCATCTTAAAGTTTGTTTACTTGTCTTTATTTTGATGAAAAAAATATACGTTTATCTTGAATACAAGTCGAGATATTTGCGAAAGAAGGAGGTGGGGGTCGCCTGTTTTCAGAGGCAAAATTAGTGAGAAAAGGGCCGCCAAATACTAGTTATTTCGTCAGTTTAAGAGTCCGTGGTAACTAAAAATTTACATTTTTGTGCCTTTAATCAACGCTTTTCAGAAAAATCATCACAGAAATGACTTCTTTAATGGGCATACAAGGTGTTGAGCCAAAAAACAAAAATTTGATAAAAATTCACAAACCTGCGGAAAAATGCAAGTTTCTTCACTTTGATTATTTTGACGAGAGCCTGATTCCACCACGCTGCCTCACATATCAGGATTCATTGATCACAACAGGAGTGTGTATGCCATGAGATCTTGGCCATACATTCTTTAACTGATGCTTTCCGGGAGCCTTAATCTAGACACGTGTGTTTATATTACCTGGAATCTACAAGGGATACTCTGTAACACTGATTGAAATGTATCAAGCAAATTATTCATCTCTTTGCCAATTTTTTGGATTAATCTTATTTATTGCACATTCTCTTTATTCTTTTCTTCTTCCTTTTTTTTTTATGAAACAGCAAAAATGTGGCTAGAAGATTGAATCCAACTGTGGCATATCTTTCGAAGTGCATTCACCTCGCAGATTTAAGAGCCAGTTTTTTTAAATTCATATTCACGGAAATGAGATAAATGTGCTGACAAAGCGTTCCTTTTTGTGGCTGAGAGGATGTTTGTGACCAATCGAGGTTGATCAAACTTAAGTAGAATCTGTAACAGATTGAGATTCTGTTAGATGCGAAATTGTATCCTGTCGTGCAACAAGAAAGTTTCCTTGGCCATTAATTTCAGGCACAGCAGCAAAAAAAGCCGTTGCTTACGCTGGTTCCTGGGGAATGGATCAGGTTACAGGCTTAGCCAAGGGATGCAAGATTAAAATCTAATCCGAGTTTGGCGAGTAATTTTATAGCCCTAGGCCTGCGTACTGTTGAGATTGGGCAGGATCATGGTGAAATTATTCTGTTAAAAAAGGAGAAAAAAAGGAGGGGGGGAGGGAGGGAAGGAGAAATATAGAAAGAGAGAGAGAGAGAGAGAGAGAGAGAGAGAGAGAGAGAGAGAGAGAGAGAGAGAGAGAGAGAGAGAGAGAGAGAGAGAGAGAGAGATAGAGA
>NW_004797356.1:1379862-1386779 GCF_000002075.1 Aplysia californica | reverse complement strand
TAGAGATATTGTGTTGTTTGAGGAAAACGAAGGATGTAAGTTCCATTCCAAAGAGATTGATTAAGAAAGTCGTACTGTGAGTAGCGTATCTCTAAGGTACTTTAATGGAACCATCCCTTCATTTTCTATCAAGATCTCAGTTCAATACCCCTTAAAATTTATAAAAAAACCATCCCAAAAACTAACGCACACACGCACACACACATACACACACACACACACACACACACAAACGCAAACACACACACACACACACACACACACACACACACACACACCATTTTAAAAACAAAACAACAAAGAAACAAATGGAAATCGAACTCAGATCTTCAGCGCGCGACGACAAAACGTCTGCTAACCGCTACACCACAGACGCCGGTTGGGCGGGGTAAGTAGACATAGAAGCGTCATTGCATGTCTGCTGATGTGTAAGAATCCGATTGGGTGAGAAACTTTAAGCTGGGAGTGGGACGAGAGACGTCTGTCTGAACCACAACGCGTTCTCTGCTCTGAGGACGTCTGTTCGTCGCTTTATTTCTCAAAGGAGCGTCTGAGATTGTAAAAGTTAATTTGTGCCCGACACTTTCCAACGTCATGACACCTCTGCTCAAATATGACAATGTCCCGGTCGACAGTGTTATTCATTATTCACGAATGTTGCCCTCAAGTGGCAGATTTTGAACAAACAATAATGGTCATTCCTTCTTCTTGTATGCCCAGTTTCTCTTTTCATGGATATTAAACTAATGGGCACTTAATAATAATGCCAACAGTAATAACAATTAAAAAACCCAAAAACAAAACATTTAGTACATTTTAGAAGAGGTTTTCCAGCGCTCGCAACTGCATAAGGTTATATGAGCACCAAGGGGTGGATGTCAACAGAGAAGTCCTTAAAGGGAATCAGACTTATTCTGCTCACCGTTCTAGCCTCAACAGCACAAAGTCTGCTTCGACTATCAAGGCACCCCGGAAATAGCGGGTCTCAAGAGTGTGACAAACATACAAAAGAATTAGAGAAAAAATGACGATAGTAAGGATTAGGAAAGAACAAGCAGCAGTTATTTATTGTGTTGCAGTTCAGGCACAGTTATGAGCATGCCATTGATGAATCAGCCCATTTACAATTACAATTATACTGTACATAAGAACATGGTTGATGTCCCCCTTTGGGAATGACCAAGAGACACTTCAATCAGTAACACAGCCAGGGGGTGTAATAATATTAATAATAATAATAATAATAATAACAACAACAACAATAATAATAATAATAATAATAATAATAATAATAATAATAAGAAGAAGAAGAAGAAGAAGAAGAAGAATGATGATAACTAAAAATAACAATGAAAACAACAACAACAAAAATAATGATATTACAAAACAACAACAACAACAACAACAACAACAATAATAATAATAATAATAATAATAATAATAATAATAATGATTATGTTGATGATGATGATAATGATAATGATAATAATAATGATAATGATAATAATAAAGCGTTTGTGTTCCTCCACAAGTTAATTACTCCTTTGTGTCAGTTTAACTGAAGCCGATCGGTTGCTTGGAAAAAGTAGAGACTTTAGAACTCATTGTCACTGATTGTCGAATGTCCCTAAGTAAGAGACAATAAAACTGGTTATGTCGCTGGGTGTTAGAAAACAGAGCAAGAAAACTGAAAAGAACAAGTCTCTCAAATGAAAGATGGTAAGCCATCTTTGTAACTTTCTCATTCTGTCCTTTTTTTTTTTACTCTCTGAAAAAGTGTGAAGTTGTATGGGTTTAACACCCCTTGCAACACAGTACGCTTATCAAAGAGGCAGGACCACGAATTCAGTGTCTATCGCCGATAGGACGGAGCCAAATGTGAGGCAGCGTGGTGGAATCAGGCTCTCGTCAATTTTTGGGCATGTAGAGTTATTGGTATCAACCTAAAGCTTGTTCACCTGTCTTTATTTGGATGAAAAAAGTATCCATTTATCTTGAATGCAAGTCGAGATATTTGCAATTGAAGGAGGTGGGGTCACCTGTTTTCAGATGTAAAATTAGTGAGAAAATGGCCGCCAAAGATTAGTTATTTCCTTAGCTTAAGAGCCTGTTTTAACTTAAAATGTACATTTTTTGTGCCTTTAATCATCGTTTTTCAGAAAAATCCCCACAGAAATGAGTTCTTTAATGGACATGAAAGGTGTTGAGCCAAAACAAAAAAATTTGATAAAAATTCACAAACCTGCGGAATAAAGCAGGGTTCTTCAATTTGATTATTTTGACGAGCGCCTGATTCCACCACGCTGCCTCACAAATGGTAACGTTCATGTTTAGCGCCTTTGCCAAGGACACACTGTCGGACAGAGCTAAGTCTCGGAACCCCAAATATGGGTGGTTGGCGGGTGCTCTGGTGCGGTTTGCTCCTTCTTTCCTATTAAGCATCTATCTTCCTGATCTCTCCTCCTTCATTTTTATTTTTGTTACTCTCTTGTAACACCTCTAATCTTCGGCCCCTTAATGAGCTTACTGTGTTGCAAGTGCCGAAAACTCTTACAAAAAACAACTAAATAATAAAATAATGAACCCCCAAATCCATAATCTCATGATTACATTGGTAGTCTGACCACCACAATACCGACATCACATCTTATCCTCCACTTTGGTTAATGCAAATAGCAATACGAAGACCATTGCTTACCAACATTGTTTTAGAAAATGATGCAAAATCGAAGATAGTCTGTGTATTTATAAAAAGAACATTTCATTGTTGTAGTTATAGTAAGTTTATTAGAGAGTACGGCTTCGGAAAAGAACACAGGCATCGACCTAACAAACAGTGAAGGCAAGTAAAGTTTATGTTCAGTGTTCACTGGCAGAATATTGACACTATCATCTCTTACATGATAACAGAGTTTTTCAGAGAAGGAAGCATGAAGAGGATTCCAGAGTTATGCAAAGAGGGAATAGATGTTGTATGGAGATAAAGGATATCTTGATCCCCTAAACAAAAACAAAAACAAAATAACAGCAAAAGAAATCTCTTTCTACTTCAAGGAATACAATGAGTAAATAGATGTTGTATAGTGTTGGAATGATACCCTGATCCACTAAAGAAAAACAAAAACAAACGAAAAATTAAAAAAACAAATCACGAACAAAAGACACGTCTTTGTGGTATAAGGAATATGCAAGGATACAAATGCTAAAGAGAGGTTTTATTTGAAATAAGAAGGGATCACTTTAGCTAACTGTTACTATCGCTTTCATGACACTCCAACAAAACGGATCAGACATGGTGACGTCAGACAGCATCCTCCAGAGACCACTTGAGGATGATCTCGTCAGGAGAAAGAAAAGTGTGAAAGGGAACAATGTTAAAGCCGAACGCGGGTCCAGAATTCTTTTCTTAACTCAAAGAGTCCACATTTCCTTTCCCCCCAAATATATTATGATCAATTCACACAACACAATGATAGGGGTTCCTTGTGACCCTTTTAGAAAATTGGCCTCAGACGCCAATTCGCCTGTCTTAGCTTGCACGCGTTGAAGGTGGTTTATACGAGCTGCAAGAAATGAAAAGTGTGGCCTTTATATTGGGAGTTCGATTTTTATAGAAACCGCCGAATAAAGTCGTCGTTCTTTCAGTCTACTGCAAAGGTTTTATTTTCGTTGCTTTAAGTTTGCATATTCTTGCGATTTCGTTACCTGAAATGTCTAAGAGGCGTATAGACACGCCCCCTTTGTTTTTGTGGCTAGTGCTGACCTCTTCCTTAGGTTGAAATGCGAATAAAAGACTGACTCGTTCTCTCTCTCTCTCTCTCTCTCTCTCTCTCTCTCTCTCTCTCTTTCTTTCTCCCTCTCTGACTCTGTCGCCCCCTCCTCTTCATCTCATCAAAATATCGGATTGTGTTATAAATAATGGACAACTGAAATCTTCCCACAGGTAACGGTTACATCGAGGGTTCAGAACTTGATCAGTTCCTGTACGAGCTTGTGACAAGCGTCAACACACAGGACGTTGGACCAGAGGTGAGTAGAAAAATCGTGTATGTTCGTCGCAAGTTTACATGTCCCGTCTTGTGTTCCTGTGTTCTGACTTGCCCGGGTCTGGTACACGTCTCCCAGTCAAACGTTTGTGTCCTCAAGGCTATTGTATAACTTAGTAAAGAACTGCACAGATAAGAGCCAGACTTGATTATTACTGTCTTATAGCACAAACATTACTATACAAGTAACTAAAAACTTGCTTAGAACAGTTTTCTATGAAATTTCTTGTAGAGTTACTGGCTTTTATTATTTCATGTTATTGCGTCCCATGAAAAATACTAACCATGGGGTCAGGGAAGAAAATATCTAAAAGAAAAGGAGAAATATGCAAATCAGGCAACCAATACGGCAGTCGATAAACAACAGCTGGTGATAAATTTTAAAGCATGATTGTGCCATCATAAATGTATATAGGTAAAGAAAATCAGGTATCTTCAATTACAATAGGAAGTTGTTACTCCTATTGTTACCTTCACCAACAAAACGTAGCCTTAATGCAATAGAAAATGTTTTGAAGAGGCACATACTCTTCTCATAAACAATTTCGCTATTTTCATGATCATTAATACGGATAAATAAAGTATGTAATGATTCATAAAATACTTACATTTGGTTCAATATAAATAGTACGAAATGTGCACAATATGCTCTGGAATGCACATCTAAGATTCCAGCTCATTAGAAAAAAGTGTTTTTTACGGAGTTATCATGTATGAACGATTAGTTAACAGCCAAAAATGAGGAGGGAAATCAATCTTCAGCAAAAGCATTTAAAGGAAAACCAGACGTTTACTTTAGTTCCCCCCCAAAAAAAAACAACAACGAAAAAAAAAAAAAGATAAAAAGAAAAAGAAAAAAAAGAGGAAACGACAGCTACAAACCCCGAGCTCATAGCTTTCTCACCCTGCTTGCTGCTGTGTATTGTCCTGGAAGTCTTTCTCCATTTACCCTGAGTTTTTTGTTTTCTATACTAAGTGTAACAAAAATACATGTAATTACCCTTTTTTCACGAGTTGCTGAGACTAACCAGGCTTGCATGAAACGTATTCCGAAACACTTGTTGGTAATTTGTTCTTAATATAACCCACTATTTTCAGAAGACAAGTTGGTGATGGACCAGCATTAAGCAAAATATATGAATAGGGCCACTTTGGCACTTTCTACACCCTTATCAACATGTTGACCTACCTTAATGTCGAGATAAGTACCATCATCTGCCTGCTGGGACGTGTATCCCCCTCATGTCGGGGTGGCCCAAACAGTGCAATATTTGTATAGTGTTATTAGTTTTAAAACTGAGCTCAATCACAAATAGGAGGGCGTATTATCTGGTTGCAACTTGGCACATTTACCTAAGATCATAAGAAAGGTCATAGTCATGATCATGCTTGGCCTAGGGGACCTCTTTTCGTACTGTATTGTATGTCTATGAGAATGGTACGTTCAGGAATTGGTGTCTTTGGCGTTTCTTTAAGATAACGGTGACATCTCGTCAGAAACAAATAGGGACAGGAGTAAAATTGAACTGAAATAGACGGATCAAACAACATCAAAGTATCCACTGACATCCTTGGCAGACAGCACCCTAGTTAATAGAATTCTAAAGGCACAACAGGAGAAAGAAGATGAAACAGTTTCCATAATGCAAAACGCCCAAAAGAGAAGCCATTAAAGAAAAACCGTAGGCAAGACTCTTCCTTTCAATCTTTTGATACAACGATTTCCGTGTTTCCCGTTTCTGTTGGATGAACAGAGTTTTTATGTTCCTTTCTCAAACAGTTCTTCCTCAGGTTATATTTTGGGTCACTCTTTATGATACAAAAAACAGCTCAAGATGCTGAGGCTTCTTGAAATAACTCATTAAAATCCTCTTTGGGCATGCGGTATTCGTTCTAAAAAGGACGTCATAAAATCTTTAAAAGAATCCACTTAAAACACAAACAATTCCCCACTGAGACAAAATTGTCTGAACAGAAGAGAAAATTTCCCCAAGAAGGACGTAAATCGTCTTTATTTCCCTGGTATCTCCCGTCGAACAATGTAGATAACGGAGGAATTTAGTTCAATCTGGACTTAATCATCAACAGAACAATATTGTCAACATGGCGAAGTCTGAGGAACGGTTTCGATCTGAGTGTAAATTGTAATTGTAAAAGGATTTTTATTTTCTCCTAATGGTCCGATTAGTCAGGCGCGTCATCATGCCAGGAAAAATAATGAAGGCCAAAGCAGTTAAAATACAATCGTTTGTTGAGGTGGAATCGTATTTGCAATAGCTTCGTGGAATAGAAAGAGTACGGATGAGCTTTTTCTATCAAGCCTTATGATCCTTTCTGCCTTTGGGCATACTCACTACCGGCGTCTGTGGTGTAGATGTTCGGAGCGTCACCATCGGAAGCTGAAAGCATGAGTTTGATTCCCGATTGGGGAGAAGGTTTATCGGGTATCTCCGTCTGTCCTCCGTGGCTGTGTATCCTTCTCAGCCTGGGTTGGCCTTGACAGGCAGGCAGGATCGAAGCTTGCCTTCTAAATGATCTACATTGTGTCGATGGGGGTGTACATCTCCTACAGTTATACTACTGTATTCTGCATATTCGGTGTCACCAGGTAAAGTAATAGACTTTCCCTTTTGTACTCCTGTCAACGTATTTTCTCACAGCGTCTCATTCAGAGTTTCCCGCTTTTCTCTTAACTATTGCTGCTCTTTGCTTTCTCTTTCCTTCACTTATTTCATTCCCTTTGTTTGTCACAGTTTACTATTTCTCTTCTATTCTCTCTATTTGTCTGCCTATCTATTTATTTCGCACGACGGAACCCAATCTCACATATACACACCCGCACCCGCGCATCCAAAAATGCACACACACACA
>NW_004797356.1:1376523-1377785 GCF_000002075.1 Aplysia californica | reverse complement strand
CTACTACTACTACTACTACTACTACTACTACTACTACTACTACTACTACTACTTATAACGATAAAAAGGATTATCATTCTTACGACTTCGTGGAAGGCCCTTCAAAGCTCAGCAGTGATTAGGAGATGCGAATGATTCTCCGAGTCGGGAAATCGGATTTCCCCAAAGCTCCGGGCAACGTTACGATGTTATCTCATTAAGTTGAGTGTGCAGTGACCTGACCCAATGCTCACTTCAGAAGTTCTCGTCAGATCCTCATTAGATATGGCATTCATATAGTTAGGAACGGTTAGCTTTCAGTTTTAGATTAGAAGGAGTTTACGGCACCTGCAACAAGTCATATTATGAGTGCCGAAAATTAGAAATGTTACAGCAATTAACAAAATAGAAGGAGGGGAGATAAAAACAATAGATGTTAGATAGGAAAGAAGGAGCAAACCTCATTAGGGAGCCTGCCAACCACCCCCAAGGCCAGGTTTCCTTCATGGAGGGGTTAAATTACAATTTAGAGCAGAATTTGATCAAACCGTCGGAAAATGAAATTGTTTCATTTTTAGTTCACACTTGTGTCCGATTTGCTTTGCGTCACACGGAATCGTGGGGTCATAATATTATCTCGGGTTATCGTGCGAAATGGAACTGATAGACCGTGCATCAATAAACGTGTTGGCCAGTCATGATGACGTGAAGCAGAGGCCTGTTAGTGTGCAGTGGACAGCGTCATTAAATAAGTGCCAACACTCTTTGTGACTTGACGAGGACTTTAATAATCAAGCACAATGAAGACATACGTCAGACGATGCATGAATGGGACAGAAACGGAACAGAAATAAAGCGGATGAATATGATTGACAAATAAGGGAAAAGATAATAATGGACACAAGGAACAGATACGAATGATGGCACATACATGTAGTCTTGTTGTTACTGAATGATATTCCTCTCGTCATTACGCGATCTAACTAAATCGATCCGGTCTAATCATGTTTAATGATCATCAGTTCAAACTCCTGTCTGTAGGATCGTCTCTAGACTTGTTCCTGCCTACTTTCATTACTCTCTGCAGTTTTGCTCGATCCATTATTGCACATATTATTGCAACGCAAGCGATATTCCCAGATCAACCAGGATTCAAAAGGATTGTTTAATATAATCAAAATTAAAACCAAAATGTCACGGAGACATGTTGAAAATAAAACCAAAACAAATCAAAACAAACAAAACCCAAATAAAAGCAGCAACTCTGCCCCCCCCCCCCCCCA
>NW_004797356.1:1373480-1376379 GCF_000002075.1 Aplysia californica | reverse complement strand
CCCCCCCCCCCCCCCCCAATCCCCAACACAGCTCCCCGGGATATGGGTTTGTTGTTCAAAGTTTAAAGTGAAGTTAACATATTATATAGACTTGGAAAGGGATTTCTAGATGTGAATATCTAAAGCCTTTATCACATAGTGTGCTTATGATTCAAAGAAGCTTTGCTTTGTTACACAGGACTATAAAGAATGCTTCATTTACAGTCTGAAAAAATAAAAAAATGAATCTGTTCAGAGTAAAAATGTAGGTGTGTTTGGTTAAGGTAACAATAATGTAGATAATTGAAACGTTGAATGAAAATGGACGAGAGAGAGAAATAGAGAAAGAGAGAGAGAGAGAGAGAGAGAGAGAGAGAGAGAGAGAGAGAGAGAGAGATCCATGGAAAACTTAATATAATATCTAGCACCAAATACGACTACAGTTCCTAGCAAAACACTTTAAAAGAATCTCCTTTACCATCTCTCGCCTACTCTGTCTCATTAAAATGTAATAAAGTCTACTCATCCGCATTTAGGTAACAAACTTTTGACATATCGGTCATTCTATTCTTTTTTCTATCAAGTTTTCATTTTCGGATTTCTTTTGAAGGGTGGAGAAATACAAGTTTTCAGTAGAATAGACATTGTTACGTTCAATAAACTATCAGTTCAACAGACATGTGACGGGGCAAAGTCACGACAGCCAGTACCACACCCACACCCGTCTGAAAAAGCCAGACAAATTATACGACGACCTTTGAGATCACGCCAGAGAGACAAACCGTGTTAGCAGACGACAGGTTAGACAGCTACTGAGAAGACAAACAACCATTTTCTTGACGTTTGCACGCTTTTTGGCTTCAGATTTGGTTATCTTTAACGCCCCTTTCAAACACAAATCAAGGATATAAGAGGTGACTCCTGCATTTTCACGTTCATCTACAACAGGGCTGAATTAGCATCACCGAGTATAAAAAACTGTGACTTAAAAAAAAAAAAGCGAAAACACAGATTCAATGTTGCACTCTAGCGGATGAACTGGTGGAAACTCTGCTTTACTCTGAACCACATATTTGCGCGAAACACATAGTAGACATGCGACTTTCACCAGCTATCCCAACCTGTGAGTGGTAGTCGGTAGTCTAATCATCGGACCCATAATCGTGAGATTGCAGGTTCTGTTGGCTCGGGGGCTAAGCTCGTTCAGCGATGTGTTCTCTGAGAAAGACACTTTACTCAAATTTCCCATTTGGCTCGGTTATATCAGAGATGACTTTGTTTTTAATTCGGAGAGAAAAACTTTCAATGCTTCAAGTGTGTTATTCATATACAATTTCCTAACTGAACCAGACTCGCATAGGAATAAAATAACTTTGTTATGTGCCCAACTTCGACATTTATTGCCCAGTGTGCGATAACGCATCATGGCTTCTGGACAACAAAAACAGAACAGAAGTAATAACAATCACCACCTTTGACAGTATGATTAAGGTTTTAATTTTCAACTACATATATTTCTATTTATGTCCTGAAAAGCACTGCACTATTGCCATATACTAACATTGATTCTTATGACTTCAAGCTTAGTTTTAGTTATTACTAAAACAATCACCCACAAAAACCCAGCTACTCGCACGCAGCGCGTTGAAAATGAATCCTAAAGGGATCATAATTCTGTTTCTCATCTGTCAGCAATTTAATACATTCTGGGCTTCAGTATCTGCCAAGGGGAACAAACGCTAGTCTTTTGAATGACCTCCAATATGCCCAGAGGATGTTGAAAGTTCAAAATTCGATTTTCAAGCTGGGTTATATATTACAGTTAAGGTAATTGTAAATTTTGACCTTTATTAATATGACAAAATTACAAGCGTCTTGACGTCACGGTAATCCAAATGTGTCCCCACGGAAAGTAGAGAACCCGGATGTTCATATTAAGTCAAATAGGTTCCGAATAAATCGTCAAAGTTTACTTTTACCCTTATATACATTATGAGGTTCAACACCAAAGACCTCCTCTAGAATTGATTGATAATTTTAGAAAAATAATTCAGGAGCAGTTTTCAAATGATGCTCAATGAAAGTCGTTTTTGCTGGTCTTCATAAAGAATAGACATGTAAATCCACCATGAAGCAAAAGCTCAAGCTCGTCAGAACGAATTTTTAACCGCTCTAATTAAATGGAGAGCATCTGTAGCTGCATAATTGCTGTGGCGAAGTGTTATGTGTTATCGTGCAGGTTCGCCATATACTGTAACTCAAATATAGCCTCAAAATGGCTTTTGGTCTGGTTGGGAACACACGCTTGCCTTCGAAATGGCAACGGCGCAGAGAATAGACGACATCGAAATCAAATTAAGAGGATTGCTGTATACAATTCACGAATTTGATTAAAGATTCTCAACAACATGTTCGCCTCTTTTCAATTTTTTTAATGACGCCAATGGAGTTAGTTTGTATGGGAAAGATAGACAGAATAGATCCGAAAGGATGAGAGAGACAAAGTGAACAGGTACAATCGATGGGAAAGATTAGAAGAAAGAAAAAAAGAAACAGAGAGAGAGAGAGAGAGAGAGAGAGATAGATAGATAGATAGATAGATAGATAGATGGATGGATGGATAGATAGGTCGATAGACAGATAGATAGATACTCGTAGATAGATAAAGAGATAGATAGAAGATGTTATTTTGTTCAACCTTTTCTTTTAAACAAAGAATAGCACGTGGGGTCATGAACAATGCCATTGTAAGGCAAACTAACCATACATTAATTAAATAAGCACACCACTTTAGGAAAGGAAAAGGGCTGGTATCGGCTGCGAGCTGCAGTGGTGTTTGCGATCATAGCGAGCTGTTTGCTTTTCTATTCTTCTTCTTCTTCTTCTTCTTCTTCTTCTTCTTCTTCTTCTTCTTCTTCTT
>NW_004797356.1:1358726-1371036 GCF_000002075.1 Aplysia californica | reverse complement strand
AGAGAGAGAGAGAGAGAGAGAGAGAGAGAGAGAGAGAGAGGGAGAGCTTATTCCGCGAGGGAGTGGTGAGTAGATGTCTTCAAAAAAGTACGAGACGCACTGCCAGACCGAAATGAAAATAGGAACAGCAGAATGACAAGAAATGCAAGCGTGCCTTGCATGTTGAGCTGTGTCTTATCCCAGCATCACCATTTCTGATAGCTTGGCCATCCTCCAAGATTGTCTGAACGGATGTAATCAAAAACTCGTTACTGGAGACGTTATCAGGTTGCTGGCTGGAATCAAATGCTGGAACAGGCGATATTTTTAAATTGAGCCCATAAGAGCGCAAACAGCCTTTTTGTAAAACATAAATCAAATGGCATATTTTTATGGATCCTCTCTTTGTAAAGAAATATATAAAATCACAGCTATTGGATTCGCTTGTGTTTTATCCCCCCTGCAACCCCCTCTTCTTAACAGCTGGATAAATAAAATGCTTGTATTTTTAAAAAATCAAAACACTTTTTATGTGAGAGAAATATATATGCACAGGATATTCTGCTTGACAAGGAGAAAAAAAAGAACAGGAACGTAAACTAGCTGTCCAATTGGAACGTATTCTGGCCCTTCCACTCGTTTTTAATTTTCGTGTTTTCTGCCTATATTGACACAAGTTAGATCATTAAGGAACAGGGCCAACCCAGGCTGAGAAAGATACAGCATCCCAGCAGAAAGACCGAGGTCCCGATAAAATCTCTTCCTATATGGGAATCGAACTCAGGTCTCCTGCCTGCAACGACAAAGTTCCTAAACTAAACACTACGCCAGAGACCCCTGTGATAATACACGAACAGAGATACAATTCCTCATAACATATAGTTATCCATGCCGTTTCATAATTTATTACAGCATCCGCGTCCTTTTACCCCCCCCCCCAAAAAAAAAAAGAAGAAAAAAGCAACAACAACAACAACAACAACAACAACAACAACAACAACAAACAAACAACTCCCCCCCCCAAAAAAAACACAACAACAACCAAAAAACAAACCAACAAAAAAAACCAACAAAACAAAAGCAAACAACAAAAAGGAAACAATCAACATGTATTTTCTCTCTGTCTCTCTATATTTACCGAAGCCCACTTTGGCAATCCGTCCCTTGCGTTCTCCAGACAGAAACAAGGCAACGTTTCTCTCATCGATCATAAGCATACATTTACTGGGGGGGAAAGAGGGGGGGGGGGCTGAACGATTGCTTCGAGCGACAGCTCTGAACGGTGCAATCGGATAAACGATATTCGTAATGGGGTCAGTCTAGGTCAGAATCATCACACATCAAGCACCCCGGGGCAAGCACGACAGTCTGATGTGATCTTGGCCTTGTCCCCCCAGCTGGGGTCTGTTAGGCTGAAAAGGGAGACAAGCACATTGGGAACGAGGTGTTGGACGCTACGTTTGGAGGTCTTCAAGACCCCGAGAGGGGATGGGTTCCTCCCCCCCCCCCCCACTGTCTATTATGCATCACAGTTTACGTTCACGGTTTTTTGTTGTTGTTTGTTTGTGCTTTTTTTGGGCATAGTTTATTGCCTAGAGTTTTACTCCATCAATATAGCTATCAACACAGTTCAGTTCATTAGGAGGGTTATGGCCTCTTCGGCCATTCCTGTGAGGGCAACCCTTGCTGAGCAGGATACCACATTCCTGCTCTCATAGAGACAATCATCATCAAGTGCCAGATCTGTAACAGACATCGGCAATCATTGTTTTCCATCCATTTCTTTGTTCGTATGCTTAAGAAAAAGTTAAGTCATCTTGATCTTTCCCTGTTATCCATCTGTTTCGGAAATACATGAAGGGGTTCAAGTCGAGAGAATGAGGTGACCATAAATTTGTAGGCTTTCATCTAATGAGTCGTTTCTCAAACGTTTCTTGCAAAAGTACAAGGGGCACTCTTAATGAGTAGCGTATGGCCTCACGATCCTAGAACCAGGCCTCATCAACAGCGTAACACCCTTTCCTACGGAAATTTCCCCCAAAAGCTTTCAGTATAGTGAGATATAATATCCATCTAATGTGACTGATGGTCATAATTCTACCATCCTCGTTCTGAAAACAGAAATAGCTGATCCCGCTTTTAAGGACCAACTTTTGTATTTTACTCATTTTTGGTTGAACTTTAAAAAAAAAGAACCCCCCCCCCCTAAAAAATCCAAAACCCCAAACCACTCAGATATTTCTCAAACACATGGATTTGTTTTTTAAATCTAAATCATTGCATGTCTCCTAGGTTGAATTTTTTTTTTTTAAAGTTTTGTTGAATTTGGTGCGAACATGGCTGAGTTCTTGTCCTTATAGATGAGTCCTTTTTACTTTTTAGACACCATGTGGAACAGTGCTACTGGTTCTTTCACAAAGCATACCCAGGAATGAGGTAAACCTGGAACATTAAAAAAGAATGCTGTTTTTCTCTTGTGAAGGTCACCACGTTTTGTAATCTATCTATCTATCTATCTATCTATCTATCTATCTATCTATCTATCTATCTATCTTGGATGCAGTCTCCCTAGAGATACGTTTGAGAATACGAGTGGAATGAAAATCATTCCTTCTTTGTGCTCGTGATGTTTGCTCTGTATTTTAATGTTAGTCTGCCCTAAGGCAAGACAGGATTCACAAAGGATTTCAGCTTTCGAAATGAATTGTCATGGAAAAGCGTGTGGAATATCAGGTTAAAAACTCTTGGAATATGATAAAAACAGAAAAATAAAGAGGGAAGAAGTAATAAGAAGAATAAGCATAGAAGCGCCAAGATCCCCTTAGGACATACGAGGCATAGAGACAGAGACAGATACACAGATAGAAACAGAAGTAATACTATTCAGATTATGTCTCAGTATGGTTTCAAACCCTCCCCCCCCCCCGGAAAAAGTCACTTTGATCATCTTAGACAGACACAATGTAAAATCACTTTCAGTCGTTGGGTCCGGATGGAATGACGAATTCTCAAAAGTGAACCATTTAAACATTACATATTATTCCTGACTATAAAGACTGTTTAAATTATGCTGAAGTGGTGTGTCAAAATGCAAATAATGCAGTAATTTTAAGTGGCGTCGGTAGTCGAGTGGATAGGCTATCGGGCTCGTAATCGTGAGGTTGTGGGTTCGGGGTTTCTAGCCTCAGGCCCGTCGTCGTGTCCTTGGAAAAGGCACATTACACGAATTTCCCCCACATCACCCTGATGTGAATGAGCACCCAGCCATAGAAAGCGAATGATCTTGTCAATATGTCATTGATTTAGTGCCTTTAAAATGTCAGCTAGTACCGTATGCTTCGCAGAAAGTTAAGATTGTTTTTTCAGAATTATATCAAGTCTGCTGGGGTAAAAATAGTATAGATTGTTTGGCACATGAAGCTTGCTATTGAGCGGGAATTTGCGCTATAAAAGCTATCTATTAATAAATATCAATATGTTACATCATCATCATCATCATCATCATCATCATCATCATCATCATCATCATCATCATCATCATCATCATCATCACCATCATCATCATTACTATTTTTAAAAATTATAACCCCCCCCCCCCAAAAAAAAAAAAAAAAAAAAAATGGAAAAAAAGGAGAACAAGTCCAGTTTGTTTTTTTCTGCTATTTCTTTTCGCGTTCGTGATGCTACCACATTCATCACCATTGATAGTTGGAACTGCCGACGGCGAAGTCTAATGTGCGAGATTCATACCAATATATCAATACGACTGTGCGAGCCGGAAGCAATTACGGGTATTGTATTCCTGTCATATTTGAATAAGAACTCCACAAAAGTCTCAACACTGAATTAATCAGCGTCTCACTTCTCCGCCAGCCAGGGTGAGAAAGAGAGAGAGAGAGAGAGAGAGAGATAGAGAGAGAGAGAGAGAGACAGAGAGAGAAAGAGAGAGAGAGAGACAGAGAGACTTAGAGACTGAGAGACAGAGAGAGACAGAGACAGACACACACACACACACGCACACACGCACACACTCACACACAGAGAGAGAAGAGAGAGAGAGAGAGAGAGAGAGAGAGAGAGAGAGAGAGAGAGAGAGAGAGCCATCTGCCCTGAGGTACGTGGTATCCAAAAATCCCCACCGCAGACACACCCTGAGGCAGTAATTAATTTCTGTCTTTGAACTTGCTCACCCCGGGTCTATTCGTCATACTGCTCTCTTACTAACCTCCTTGAAGCGGTTTTATGTTCCAGATCCACCGCTTTTTAGTCCTTTGTGAAAAAAAGAAACAGGAAAGCAACCCATTCCCCGAAAACAAGAAGAAGAAGAAGAAGAAGAAGAAGAAGAAGAAGAAGAAGAAGAAGAAGAAGAGCAACAACAACAACAAAAACAACAGTAACAACAGCAGCAACAAAACAACAACAACAACGGCGGTGGCATCTCTTCGGGGAGGATTCAGGGAGGTTGGACTGCCTCACCCGCTACCCAAGGGAGGCGGTGGCCCTGGCGAAGTGCACGCTCCTTGGGGCTCCAAACATTTCGAACAGATAAGCTACCACACACACACACAACAACAACAACAACAACAGCAACAACAACAGCAACAGCAGCAACAGCAGCAACAGCAGCAACAGCAGGAACAGCAGCAACAACAGCAGGAACAAAACAAAACGACAACAACAACAGCAACAATAACAAGTTTTACTTTGGAAGCCTAAACAGATGGATGACGGGCAAAGATCAGGATAAAACTTGTATTGCTTTTTTTGTAAAGCATCTGAGCAAAGGAATGGATGGCGAACCATGACAGCTAATGTGTCACAGATCTGGCACTTGATGAGAATGATTCTAAAACAGCAGCAGAGTAAACGAAAGACTATAGAAATACTAGAAATAGGTAATGTAATACAAAGTTAATTAAACTAGCCGTTAATAGCAGCAAGTTGAAGCAAGTGTCTCCCCCCCCCCCCTCCAAGTCGCAATGAAAGGTGTATAGTTCCTATCTGGCTACCTTTACATAATCTATTCAATTCAAACCTTCTATATCCTCTTGCCTCAAATGAACAACAGAATGAGAGTATGTTGTTCCTATTCGTTATTTTTATACAGTTTATTCGAACCTTTTATATACTCTTGCCTCTATTGCAAAACCGAAACGTCAAATTTATCTAAGTCCCTGAACGTTTATCTTTTCCCCAGGTTGTGTCGCAAGCAGCGCTGAAAGAGGCAAAGGCATCGATACTCAGTGCCTTTGATGAGAACAAGGATGGGAAAATCGATATTGCAGAGGTAATGTCTACGTATCTATCTATCTATCTATCTATCTATCTATCTATCTATCTATCTATCTATCTATCTATCTATCTATCTATCTATCTCCTCAAGAGAAATGTTTGAGAACGTAGTTTGAGATATAAAAAGCAATATTGTATGTACTGTGCACATGATGGTCACGTCGCATTTCAGAGCCAAAACAAGAATAGAAAATGGTTTTCTGAATGACGGGGGATACAGTGAGTTCACTATAATAATTTTTCAAAGGTCAGTTGTAGTTTTTAGGGGTATTTTTTTAATTTACATTTGACTGCAGAATAAAATGAGTTGTTGCAAAAATGGAAGAGGGGAAATATTTCGGCGCCTCAGAACCATTTTGTCCAAAGTAAAGAGGCGCTTTGGACAAAATAGTTCTGAGACAACGATATATCCCCCCTCTCTATAACAATTTAGGTAGCTTTTCTAGAGGGTTGCTTTGATTGCGTTTGACAGTATTAGTCTGCGATGCGCAGAATACACTATATAAAATACACGTATATATTGAGCGAAAGACTACCTAATGTGAGAAACTTAGTGCAAGTCAAAGAGTTGAAACATTATGACGCTATGTATAATGACTGATGCTTTAATAATGGGTACGAGTTCGAGAACCTCCGCACAATTACGACCATATAATGCAGAGAAGAAACATGGGAGATAGACAGAAACAAAAGTAGAAAAGGAAATAAGTAGGACCCACCTGTGGCGTTCTGTAACTACCTGCAACTTTTATAAAATAAGTTAGAATCGTTTTCAGAACAAGAAGCAAAGTATAGTAGATTTTAGAAATAGAAGAGAAAACGAAACAAAACCTGAAAATAACTCCAACAAAACTCTCCACGATATTTACAAATAATGCGAAAGTAAATCAAGGGCAAGAACGGCTTCGACAGAGGAATGTTTTCCATGCCGCTTTTCGGTCTTCTGCAGACGTATTAGCTTTTGAAATTCACATCTGTGTAGGCAAATGCCGGTGCAGAACAGTAGTTATCAAAATGATCTCGCAACAGGCAGCAAACTGGAAAATAATTTATGAAAAAACAACGACCAAACAATGTAAACACAAAGTCTATTATCATTCCTTTTACTTGGTTTGCAAAGACGTGCGGGGAAGGTGGGGGGGGGGGGGTGCCTCGGATTTAAGGTTTGACTTGTTATCTGGGTCGTCGTTCGAATTGTAATTCCAACTGGAAAATTCAATGTGCTCAATTGATTTCGACCGCACCCCATCCTCCATCCCTACCATTAGCAAACACAGGCTTTCTGTTTATATCTCGCAATTTTTCGATAAATGTGCATCTTGTCAACAAGACTTTCTTTAATTATAGTAATCATTTATGATGTATTGTGTTCGCGTCACCTTGGGCACACCTTCACTGCCTTTCCTGTCCTCCTCAACCGCAAGAGACATGATGCTGTCTTTCGTTACTGACAAGAAATGAGAGCTGTACTTCCTCCAACGACGTATCAGGGGCATAAACCGCTAGTACCCACCCAGATTACAGCAAACAAGGGTCTTGGTGGCTGGCATTTGTAGTTTTCGATCCCCCCAAATGCCATGTTGTTACAGAGTGATGTGTGGGAAATGTTGGAGGTTAAGACAGTTGAGGAGAAACAAGCCAACGAGCACACCAGGAATCGAACGATCATTGCTGGGGACGCAAAAGGACGAGACAAAAACCGTTGTTTTTCATGCTCCACACCGGCCGCTGTGTTTTTGTAGGTCATGTTTGGGTTTTTGTAACAAATAGGATATTGAAAGGCGTGGCTCTTAGATAGATCAGGTGATAGATAAGAAAAAGGAAGGGGGGGGGGAGTGAAGATGAAACGATATCCAAAAAGTAGGCGTGACATGTTGATGGGGAAGCCGCGAGACTATTATTATAGTTGGTTTCACCCTTGGTGACGGTGCGAATGACATTGGTTCGGATCCTGAGCAACACTCTCTTCAGTCTAAATTGTTTAAAGAATGGAGCGTCCTCCACCCACTTGAATCATCTGACATACTGGAGAAGGACTTTTATCCACCTTGCCCATTTATATCAGATTGACGCCATCTGATTAGTAGAAACAAAGTGCATATTATGATGGAGTCCAATAGTGTATTTAGTGCATACTTAGTATAACAAGTAACTATAATAGCAGATAGACATTCCAGGGTTATAGATATAAGTCATTGATCTGAGAGCGGTGATGATTTTAGATATAATGGTGGTAATGAGTGATGAAGAGGAATTGCGTTTAAGTAATGTTAGCGTTCTTCCTATCTTCCTCTGCTCCAATGAGTCACAAGGCACGTGGGCACACTCTATCCCGTTCCCTACTGGAACCATCTTTAATGTCACCGTGAAGTTCCGAAATGGTGGGCACAGTTTCTGCTAAGGTGACATTGTTAGTGTTAACCTATTCTATCTGGCCAAGGCAAGTGTCGAGAACTGGAGAAGGACTTATGATTCAGGGATTCCCCCTTTTTAGTTACATAAACGGTTTACTGTATGCGTAGAACCCACCCATAGGCTGTCATTTTTCTTTTTTTTTAAAGTAGCGGGACAATGTACCTCAAAAGGCAAATGTGTTGCAGTGTTTTAGAGTGAAGTATACTCGTATATCAAGACTGTTAGGCAAGGCAAACTGCGAGGAGGCAGAAGGAGAAGAAAGTTAGACGAACAGCTCTGAATTAAAAATAAAACAGGTGTTATGAGGCTTCGATCAAGTCCAGCTATCGAACATAGAGGAAGAAGACAAGTGGAAAGTTCATGGCACCCTAACAGTTGATAGTTTCACAGGACTGAGGATGACTCTACTTCTCTCTTCGTTTATACAACAACCTCGGAATAACCTAAAAATTGCTCGTTTTTTGTTTGACAGCCTAATCTAAATCCTTGCAAAAACAACCAGAAAAGTGGTTTTACTCTTGCCTTTTTATCTGTAAACCAGGTAGATTCATGGCATTGCCTCTCTGAGTTTACGTTGGGCGCACCACAAGAAAAGAACAATTCTCCTGGAGGCTGCAGTGTTGAATTCCTTTTGATTGAAAACGGGAAGTAAAAGAGACCCCGAGGCCTTCCAGGAAAAAAGTCTTAATTCTCGCCAGCTGTTCAACCCCAACAAGTACCATAACAGCCAAGTGCGAAACCAGCTAAGCCCTGGGAACACCACTATCGGAAGAAACGGTTGAAGAAAACTTGTCGAAGAAAGGAGAACCACAGACACATTTGCATATCTTTCAAGACCTTTCAGCTTGGTTCTTGAGGGCACAGGCTAGAGTTTTAACGATTCAGGCTGTCGGTCTGGAAATATACGAGGTTTAGGAGAGAAGTGATCAATATGGACAAAGTATGTCTGATCCTCAACGGTGAATACCTCTTTAGACAGAACGGTAAGTTACCACATTATCCGTAGACAAATAGTACACATCGAACAATCGCGTTCCATAGTACATTTGTACTATCAAGGTGCAAGAAAACAAAGTGACAGTGCTTTTCTTATAAGCATAATGATGTTCCAGTATCATGATCCCAAAATGTTACTTTATGGATACCATATAGGGTTGCTAGGTTAGCTCTAGTTCATACAACTATGATTTTTCCAATCCTGGGGGCGGGGGGGGGGGGGGGGGTGTGTGGAGCATCTAGCAAATGGTTCAATAGAGTGCTCATAAAAAGTGACACAAATCATAGTCGGATCAAATTGTTTATTTAGCTTCATGACGGACTAAGATGTCTTTCATGTGTCCACCTTGGCACCTTTGCACTATTTGAACAGACTTGGAACAATGTTAGGTCTCCAATAAATAAATTGTCATATTATCCCAATACTCATCCTATATTATGTAGTCTAAATTCCAAGAGGTCCTAATCAGAGTGACAGAGAAAAGTTCTGCTATCCCCATTTGCAGCATGGCACGTAAGACCGAAAGAATAAAACAGGTCATACCTAGGTTGCACAATTAGACCAAAGGCAAACAGTGACACAGAGTTGAAAAAGAGGACTGCAATATCTAAAGAAACTTTCAGCTGAATGAAACCTATCCTCTCGAATAAACACGTAGCAGTGAACACAAAAATAAGAACCCTGAAAGTGTACGAAAGGCCAATCCTTTTGTATGGATGCTAGAACTGGACTCCTAGCAAAGATACAGAGAGGAGACTGGAGGCTGCTGAAATGTGGTATTTACTCAGAATCTCATGGACAGAGAGGAAAAACGAATAGAGAACAGCTCAAAGTGGCGGGTTAGGAATGATCAATACTCAGAACCATAAGAAAGTACAATTTAGATTATTTGGCCACGTAAATAGATCAAATGGCCAAGAGAAACTGCTGCTGTGTGGAAAGACAGAGGACAAGAAGAGCTGAGGAAGGCAAAGAACGACATTCACAGATGGCCTGAACAACTTTGCAAAGAATAACACAAAGAGTAAACCTGAGGAGATCAGGAAGACGGACAACAGGAAGGAATTGGGTACCATGTTGGTCAATATCTACCCCAGACCTATATATTATACTGTGTATACACACGCACACACACACACACACACACACACACACACACACACACACACACACACACACACACATATATATATATATATATATATATATATATATATATATATATATATATATCATATATGTGTGTGTGTGTGTGTGTGTGTGTGTGTGTGTGTGTGTGTGTGTGTGTGTTAAGGTGTATGTAATATAATATATAAATATATCATTATAACAAATATGATCAAGATCTGGCAGCTTTCTTTCATAAAACTTAACGCTACGCTGGTCAAAACCTGATCACGCCTAATTTTTTTCTGGGTGTGAATTTCTTTTAATTTCTGGCGCGTTCATGTTCTTCGAGAATAGTTTGAAACGCATTCTCCCAGACATGAGCATAAAAAGTAGTGGACGAAATTTACAATAAAACGCAAGAAAAAAGCAGACAAAAGAATATTTAGAAGAAAACAATGAATGCTACTTGGAACTTTTGTTCCACACATTGAAAACATAGTGCACTCAGAATCGATTTTCCTTCATTGACAGACAGCATTATGTTAGACTGATTGCTCAAGCATTTCTACATCAAACTTAAAGCGGGTGAATGCCGCTCACTCTGACTCAAATACCTCGCGTCCACACCCATTAAGCAAACAGCTTTGTGTATCACAGACCCTTAAAGTTAAACAAACACTGATTCGCCGAGCTTTTACATAAAGGTACCACTGTTTTCAGCTATTCAGTTATTTATAAAAGACAAAAGCAGTCAAATGTTGATTTTTTTTCCTCCATAGATCCGCGCCCCTCCACCTCTCCCCCCCCCCCTTTTTTTTATTGCGAAGCCTGTTTCATAAGATCGAGCAGCATGAGCAATCACTCCAGATCTTTAAACAAACTTCGAGTCATTTTAGTGCAGGGCTTTAAAGAAAGGCATTATGCAAGCGGAAGCTCCCAGTGGGAAGAAAGAAGATGCAGTTTGTTAAATGAATTAATCGTTTTGATCTCGAATACAATTTCTTCGCTTCTTTTTCATCCGGAAGTTTCACAAAGCCATTGTAAACTGGACAATTTTGTTAAACACTGTAGATGCAGTTCACCAGCCACCCGTCACCATGCCCGTGATTATTCGTTCATGCCTTAGACTGCTCGTTGCCACAACAAGTCTCCAATTTTTCCCGGTCTCTGCTTTGCTGAATTAAATGAGACAGTTGTAGACTACTGCCAACATATTTACTACTCCAAAAAGAGCGGGTACAGGAAGGTTAAGAAGAGTGGTACCAAGTGGGCATCAACCAATAGACCCACTAGACATTGTGGATAGATAGATAGATTGGAGTACCTGCGCCTGTGGTGAAGTGGTTAGGCCGAGTGTCCATCAAAGCAAAAACGACTCAATTTGTTTCGGGAGAAACTAATTCAGTCTGTTCGTCTTCGGCGCGCGTATCCACGAGTAGCTCCAAAGACTCTGTGTCAATTCTCGGTATCGGAAAATCAAGAGGTCATAATACGCAAGGCAAAAATAAGAAATGAATGGGTTTTTAAAAACGTTTTAATAGTAAAATTGTACATATGTTTTAAAACCAGATGGTTGCTACAGTTATCGCTAATTTTGAGGAGCTGATTACGAATATGATATTAAGTTTTTTCGTTCAAACTTTCGGAAAGTGAGATAATATTTTCCTTAGTTTTGGTTTGGCCTATGACTGATGAGCCACCACATGGCCGATTATATTTCCACATGCAGCATTAAAACAGACCCCTTTTCTTTGTCGGAAGGTGCCTGTCGTTTTGGTGGAAAAAATCTAAATGGAATTTTCACTGATTGTTGAGGTAAAAACCGGCGTTCTATTTCAACAACCGATTGTCGGAGAGACGGAAAACTTAAGGTTGGTCGATTTCTTTTTTGGAGGACACTCGGGTTTAGGTGCTTCGCCGTCACACTCAGATGCTGTAAGTTTGATTCAAGAGTTGGGAGGATGTCATATCCCACTCTTCTCCGGATGGTTCTGGCAGGCACGGTCGAAGCAGCCCGTCTCTCTGCTATCTAAATTGTCTCGATTAGGACGTAAAGCTTGAACAGATACAGACGGGTGCGTCTACTTTTTTTGATATCAGAAAAGTGACGTACATACTTGTGTGGGCTTACAGAAACACACAAGAAGTCGTGCACAATATTGAGAGCAGTTGCTCATAGAAAATGATGCCCCTGATCTCATTATCTCGTCTAATGCCATCATGCTGCGTGCAGTTTTACGGTTAAGGTCGCTAAATGAGCTTAAGTCAAGAGTGTTTTTTGTTATAGTAGAGTGTTTTACGGCGCTCGCAACTGCATAAGGTCATAAGTCAAGAGTGTGTTCTGCTGCAATATCTGACCCACTTTCTTGACTGCACAATGCAAGAGGTAGAATGCTGTATGATTATGAAGGTCTTTCATTTCACCTAGGGAGAACTGAAGCAAGAGCCATATTAGGATCGAGAGAGAGAGAGAGAGAGAGAGAGAGAGAGAGAGAGAGAGAGAGAGAGAGAGAGAGC
>NW_004797356.1:1355338-1357495 GCF_000002075.1 Aplysia californica | reverse complement strand
GAGAGAGAAACAGAATAATATAGATTGTGAGAGAACCACACCTCAAAGAATAAGAAAGAGGACGAGAAAAGACTGCTGAAGATAGTCTTTATTAGATATTTACACGTTTGACATGAGATTGTCGTTGAAATATATTTATTTATACCCGATTTGACACATAGAAAGACAAGATCTGTCTTCTGTGCGTGCTGGCCGCGAAGACAGTCGACCATTATTTCCATTTTTGTAGCATCGTCCTTAAAAATCGAATCCCAATAGCAAAATAGCGACATTTTAACAGATTTACGGTCTATATTCACTGCAACCTTCAGCCAGCTACTTCCGTGTTTGGATGTTACCTTTTTGTCTTCTTGTTTTCTCGGCATGGCCTTGGCCTGCTCTGCCTGGAAAAAGTAAGAGAAAAAATGGTGGAGAAAATAAGAAAATCCCGATTTGAATGAATTTCCACAATCGATATTATAAAGCTAAACCAGAAGTGAATTGCTCTTTAAACAAATATTAAAGACTATGTATAACCGCCAAGTTAAGCACATTATGTGTGTGATCTCGTATTATCAATCATGGTGATGAAGTAGATTTTGAAAATGTTTTGATTGAGGAGTAAACGACGAACACAGAACGAAGAAAGTATTGGGAAAGCAAGAACAGACAACAATCGTCAACGGAAATATTTACAATTTTGCATCTAACCATGACTATTCAAGAAAGCTACTTCCTTCTACTGGGGAACCGTTGGGAAAGTAATGACACTTTAACGTTGCAGAATATTTCAATTTGTTACGTTTTGTTTGTTTTTTGCCCTATTTCAGTTGGCACAGTTGCTTCCTATGGAAGAAAATTTTCTGCTGCTGTTCAGACGAGAGCATCCTCTGGAATCAAGTGTGGAATTCATGAAGGTAAGTCGGTGAAAACAAATACTTCAGCCCCACCAATTTGAAACTATAGACCTACTGACTACTCACGATCACATACGGGGTCTATACTCCTTGAGGGGGAGGGGCATATTTTGAGTCCCCGCGACATCTAGAGCGAAAGTAATTTTGAACTCCCATAATATCATCAAACTTTGCGGATGGTTGTTTTTTTGTTTTGTTTTTTTGGGGGGTGGGTGGGTCTGTGTGTGTTTACAAAAGTTCCGACGTTTATTTCTGTCATTGGGTGATTTTTGTCTTTAATCTTCGCTTCGTAAAAGAACCAAACTTTCCGTACACGTCAATGTTAGACCATTTGATACAAACAGAAGTGTAAGCGAGAGAACCTTAACCCCTGCACCCCCCCCCCCCATCACACACACATTAAAATCCAGCAGAACAATGCTTGATGTAGTTTCTGCCTCCACTTGTCATTTCTGGTATGCAGTATATCCCAGGGGGAAAAGCGGGCCAAGTCATAACATGGAAATCGTAAGGATATCAATTTTAAAAACTGTGTGCCTCATAGCTGCATTTTTGCTCGTATTAATTAATTTTGTGCATTTCCCCCTCAACAAGCAAACATTACGCACCAACTGTACAGTCTGCAAGGTTTTTAGATAGGTATCTTGTCCTTTTCCATTTAGTGACTCTGCTCCGTTTGATTTCACTTCTCAGTATCACCCCTGTAGTATTCATGTACACGTACTTTCATGATAAGATTTTTTTTTAAAGCAAAGGAACCAGTAAAATATGGGCAAAAATCCTGTTCCGGTTTTAGTTTTGTAAGGTTTTACGGCGCTTGCAAGTGCACAATGATCATATGCGTGCCAAGGGCTGGATGTCAACAGAGAATCCAAACGGGGAATCAGGCTTACTCTGCTCCCCTCTCTAACCTCAACAGCACAAAGTGTGCTTCGACTATCAAGGCATCCCGTAAATGGCAGTTCACAAGAGAGTGACAAACATACAAAAGAAGTAGAGGAAAATGACGATAGTAAGGATGAGGAAAGAAAAAGCAGCAGTTCCCCTTATGTTGTTCCGCACAGTGTGAGCATGACATTGATAAATGAGCCCAATTACAATTCTACTGTGCACAAAAAACATGTTAATATCGCCCCTTTGGGAATGACCTAAAGACAGCTTTACTCTGTAGCAATGCCCTGGTGGGGGCGTAATCTGTTAAAATTATTATTATTATTATTATTATTATTATTATCATTATTATTATTATTATCATCATCAT
>NW_004797356.1:1348836-1351491 GCF_000002075.1 Aplysia californica | reverse complement strand
TGGCCATCCATCTAAGTATATATATATATACATGGTTGTAACGTAAGCAACGACACTCTTACAAGACTCCAATGTCTGTCTGTACCTCTGTCTTCAAGTATTTATATCTGTCTGTCTGTGTGTCTGTTTATCCTCACCCTCCCAAAATAATTCACCACTTATTCACTCCGTGCTCGCACACGAATAATCTCAGTGTCTGTTTCTTGAAAATATGCATGGTTTTCTCTCACTTTTTCGCTGTTTGGCTGTTTATCTTTCTTTCAGTATCATAACAAATTTATATATTTTAAAATTTCTTAACAGCTTTCTTTCTTTCTTCGTTTCAGCTGCAGCTCTTTGACAGAAATAAGGACGGTAAACTTCAGCTCAGCGAAATGGCCAAGTAAGCGAAAAGCATTTTGTTCAACAAGTGAATATGTATGATAATACCACTGAACAAATAGAAAAAGATACCTAGAAAATAAAACTATGCTTTTTTCGTACACACTGAATCTCACCCAATCGCGAAGACGAAGGGTTGGTTATAAAATACAATGATTATAAACATCAGGCCAGACGACTTTTTAAAAAAATGTAATTTTTACAGAAAAGCAGAATTTACGTTGTTAAGAAAACTGCCTCGACCGTTCCTGTCAGAGTCAACCCAGGATGAATGAAATATTACATCTCAACTGAAATACGGTAACATCATCGACTTTTTCAAATGAGATTCGAACTCACGTCGTATGCATGGCCCGGCTAAGAGCCTAGTCATTGCGCCACAGTCGCCAATGTATAATAGTGTTGCTCTGGTTAGAATACTGGTTTTCTATTTTGAATAGAATAGTGCTGCTCTACGTAGATTAGTGTATTGTGCTTAGAATTGTGCCTTTCAAAGCTGAACAGAAAAAAGAACTGCTCTTTGTAGAATATGGCTGCTCTAAGTACACCAAGAAAAATGATAGAACAAGGATATCGCAAACATGATCGGAAGAAAGATTAGTTCATACTAAAAAGTCACGCTCAACTGAAACAAAGTACATGACAAGTATATTGTAATACAATATTGTTTGTTCACGTAATGCGTTTAAGTTTTTAACAGTTTCCCTTTTGCCTATTTTCTTTTCTGTAAATTTCGGCAAGGCTTCATTTTGACAGTAGACAAGACATTTGTAACTGCTGTACAAAATAACACCTTAAGGCATTATAAATTGTAACTATCAATGGAACCCTTGTTTCACGAATAACAGGCAATGTTATTTCCTAATATTACACAGGAAATATTTATGCCAAGAGACTGAATCGACCGGACCGTGAGTTTTCCAGAATGGTTTCGGCATTCTAACCAGAAAATATTAAATTGAATGTGTACAGCACCTCCTCTGATAAACCCCAACCCCCTTCTGCACTTTGTACATACTTCATTTAATAATACAATTTTTGTACTCAACGTATTCTTTGTTCAACAATACTTTTCATGCGTTTCCAGGACTTTAAAAGGATCTAACTCAATTTTCAAACACCGCTGTCTCTTCAGCAAGTTTCACTTTCCTTACCCACCTTTTGCACATACTATAATACATACATCTCACTCTTTGTTTCGGATTTTTTGTTTTTGTTTCGTTCTTATTTCTTTGTTTTAATGTCATTTTTACACTCCGGAACTATGGATTCACCTCTTAAACTTATACGAAATGGGAAATCTATAACTTGTGCCAGTTCATAACCTTTAGGCGCTGAACAAAATACTTTACAGAAATTACATGAATCTCAAAATACCCCATACATTTCACTGTTTAACGATTCTGTCCATAGCCGTCGCCCCCAACTTTGTAATTTGTAAAAGGTGAACTGAGTAGCAAATCGATTTGACCCTTTTACAGGAAGCTGATTATTTTTACTCTATGTTTCTTATCATATTATGAAATATAATATACGTCGTAAAACATTTCTTTTTAAAAACAGTAGTATCGTTCCTTCCTTGTTACAGCATTTAGAATTTGAATCCGTCAGAGAGGTAAATATGTGTGTGTGTGTGTGTGTGTGTGTGTGTGTGTGTGTGTGTGTGTGTGTGTTTCTGTCTGTTATGTAAGAGAGAGAGAGACAGAGAGAGAGACAGAGAGAGAGGCAGAGAGAGAGAGAAGGGGGGGGGGGGGGCAGAAAACGGTCAGGGCTACATTGTGATGAATATGTCTGAAACCAGACGAATTTCCCCCCTCCCTTCTCCCGCGTGCTCTTCCGGTCCCCGGATGCACATAATATTCACCTATCGGAAAGTTGTCATGAACAACATTTAATTATATGCTAGTGAAATTCAAATACAAAAAACAACAACCGAAATATTGAAAACTGAACTTCCAAAACTGTCTCGTTTTCTACTTTCAGGTTGCTGCCGGTAAAGGAGAACTTCCTACAGCGGCCTATATTCAAGGTATTTCCCCATGAGTGTTCCTTTCGCGCACGATTTAATATCCCTCACAGTGTTCCCCCTTGCGAAACAAAAGTGAAGACCGCTTATTCCAAGACTCGTCACTGCTGACAGTAGAATCATTTATACTGACGATGACACAGGCATAATACACGCGGATAAAAGGCTGCAACACTGACAGTGTCAACAGGCTTCGATCGGGGGCTGTATCTGCTACACAGGCGCAACAGATGCACAAAAAGGGCGGG
>NW_004797356.1:1329039-1348736 GCF_000002075.1 Aplysia californica | reverse complement strand
GAGGAGGAGGGGGCGGGTTACTGTAGCATAGGCACAACTTGAGCAGTTAAGTGGGAGCAGTTACCTTAAGGGGGGAGTTGCTCCTTTGGGTAGGTCCCAGAGCACATTCATCAAATTTCAAAAGAACACTTTATGGAAACGTAGGATAGATGCACGGGGATCTCATTCTGGAAACACGGTAACCGTTGGAACAGCTTCCTACCTACTAGACTCTATTGAATGATGCATTCTCCTTGGAAATAAAGGGCAAATTGTGTTCGCATTGACATTTGGCAGAACATAACAGTTGGAAGTTTCTCCCCTACGTCTACGTCAAAACTCATTGGGTTGGGCTAAAGTAGATATCGAAATGGTATCGGTTCAAATGTTTAAATATTTAATTAACACCAATTACTGCTTAACTTGTATCAGGTCGTTGGACGTTATTATTATATACTCTTACGGGTTTGTATAGGAAGCTCTATATCTGTAACTGTCTATAACTATCTAGAAACGTTCACCGGTTCTAAAACCCTTGACAGTCTAGTGTTTGCTAGTGTCATCTCAGTAGAAGCCCAGTCGCTGGTCGTAGAATAAGCCGGTCTTCGCTGAAAGTGTCTTGGCGTAGTTGAACACAGGGCTAAGAAATAAGAGGCATATATCACTGACATACAAACCCATCCCTACGTCGAGATTTGGTGGGCCCTGTCTCAAACTTCATTAGCAGTTTTTTAAAGAAAAAAAAGATTTTAGTCTTGGCAGTTGAACTCTGAACAGTTAAGATGTTTTCTTATTTCAAAGTTTAGATATGCTTTCGGTAAGATTTCGTAGATTGTTTTCGTCGGAATGGAACACTCTACTAGACCGAAAAAATCGCACTCAGTAAAGATAACTCTTTTATTAATTTAATCAGTACAAAGAGCATTATTCTTTCCTTTCCATCATTTTAAAATGATCAACAGTTACCATCATTCTTTAACACGTTGTTGATAGAACAATTTCTTTACAAAAATAACTCAAGTACTTATTTTACTTCACTTGTTTTTTTCCTCCATATTTCCATTCTTGTTTTCCAAACTTTTCGTTACTATCACACTGAATTCATTTTTACAAGTTTTAAAAAGTAATTTGAATGCATTTTATTCTTTCTGTGTTGCAAATAATGGGTTCAATCACCCCCCCCCCCCCTCGAAAAAAAAACCCCAAGAAACACTTCGTTATAATATTATTTTTGTGGAAAAATTAATACTTCCTTAAAATTGATCCACATGAAAAGCTGAATATTCCCGTTACATAAATTCGTATTCAACCATCTCAGATTCATTAAAATATTTTCATCCGTCCGCCTTACTTTTCTATAGTAAAAGGCCCTGCTGATTGTCGTGTATTTTTCAATCTCAAGTGTAAAACTGTCTTTGACTACGCCACACTTTCGAATCTGCCCACCACTTCCCCGCTCGATAGTAGTTCGCTTTTGTATGACTTTGCAGTTAGACTATATCATGTATTATATCTTTATTTGCACGATATAAAATAATGTAGATTTGACATTGTTTTAGAAAGAACGCGTACTAAAACAGCTCATGCTTTGTAGTTATACATGGCCATTGTGTAAAATTTTGTGTATTGGTAAGCATGTACTTTGCCACTCCAAGAGATGAAAATAACAATTTGTAAGTAAGCACATATTACGTTTGTCATATATATGTATACTTCATTTATATATATATATATATAAATGAAGTAGCAAGTATTTAGCAATATGATATACAATATACTTATTTTCCCTAAAAACTGAGCACCAGAAAGTTACAGGAGGAAAAGGAGAAAATGGTGGACACAGTAAAGATAAAGATATAGTGTCATACAGTTGAAGCTCACACAAACCGTTAGTAGAGTGTGCAAGACATGTAATGTTGCTGAGTAGATCAATAGCTGTAGCCACAATAATGAGTTTGTCACCTCGAGATTAGAAATTATTTCCAGCGGTAATGAAAACATCCGTTTTGAAGGAAATGAAAATAAGGGGGAAAAAAAGGAAAATAAATTTTCTGCAAGTCCATTAAATACAAATGAACGAGATTATAAAGAAAGGTTTATATTTGACACCTCCAGGGCGGAAAAATGGTAATTCTAAAAGATTTGTCTTAGAGAAAAAATGAAATTATTGAACAAGCGTATGCACTAAAAATATATATTCCAGCAAAACTTCATTGATTAGTTATGAAGGAAAAGCAGTGCATGTATTTGCTTCTCTCCGTGAGTGCATGCAAATGTGAGCATGGTCTTTGGATTCATTAACGTTGATTGATTTTGAGGAAATGAAAAACCCAAAAAATGTTAAAAAGAGAGATTTCTGTAACAGCAAAAAGACAATGAGCCAAAGCAGCAGCTTATGAAAAATGTATTTTTCAAGAGCATGACAATTCTTCAGTAAAAGAAATTCAACAGTTCTTCAGTAAATGAAAATTTTCTTTCATTTTGACTTATTAATTTGATTTTTTTTACAATGTCAGTGTAAATTTAGAAGTTGAAAGGTTTAAAGAAAGGAAATTGAAAAAAGTAATGATGCATTTTCCTCAGTCAGACCATAGTAGTGCATCATTGAAATAACACTTAGAATTGTTCCTGCATCAGTCTAGTGATACTTTTCTGAAATAAAAGAAGACATATCAGAGGTTGGTCAGAACAACAAAATAATTAAGGTGTGCACTCAAACAAAAGAACTTGTATTTAAAGAAGACCACCGAAATTTATTGTTGTTTGTATGGTCTGGTTTAGACTGAAGTTTTGTTCTGTCTATCCTTCGTTTATTTTTTTTTCTACTTTATTTTCTGAACTGAAACGCCGTGACATAAATAGCTTCACTTTTTCACTTTTCAATTGTAACATGCTTCAGGTTTTTATTTTCTAGATTTCTTCCTTTGTTTTGTCAGTATCATGCCAAAAAAGCATGCAATAGCCAACGTTTTAAGGAATGCCTTTCCATTTTTCTTTTACCCTCTCCTTTTCGAGACAGCAAACTCCAGTAAGTCAAACGTGCATGCTTGGTGTTCGTTTTGATGTCCTCTTCCTATAAAAATCCACATTTTCTGGCATTCAATTTAAGTATTTCACCATTCTTTTTTTCATAGCTCTGAAATACACAACGCCAATTACTCTTTTTACGTTCACAACTTCATTTGGTGTTGCCTGTTTTGCAAAGGATGCCACTTAAAGTCAGTTGATGACAGCCATTCATCCATAATCGATTTTTTTCCACTTGATGCTGGAAACAATAGAACTTAACAGCGCTGTTCTCTTTACGGCAAAAGACCGCATATCCTCTCCAAAACGAAGCCTGAAGCAAAAAAAAAGTTTATAACCAACACAGAAAACTATAGTTGGACTCAATACGAGAACACAATCGACGTTTTTCTTTCAGTAACAAAAATGTCTGGTTAAAACAAATCCACGCAGTTGAGGACTATTTATATCAGTATACTTCTACCAGTAAACTCTGCTTTGGTATATACGGTCTTTGCCAATATTAAGTATGACAAGCAAACGTAAAGTAGTGATAGTGGTGGTAACTTTGAGGAATAATGAGAAACATTTCCTTACTTTCGTCTACCCGTATCATTGATGTCTTACATTAAATATCATATTTGGATTTGGATCCCCTTAATTAAACATCGTTTACATCTAGTAAACTTGATGTAACGTATTTTCGTATTCTATATTATGCCAGTCACAGCTTAGAAATTCAAAAGCTGCAAGCACCATGCTGAAAAAACGTCTTACTAAACATTCTCAGCCATTGAGAAAAACTTAAGAACTGGCGATGTGTCTGATGTTACCCCCCCCCCCCCCCCCCGCTCCCAATAAAGAAATGTATAAATGAATAAAAAACAAAAATAGATCAATACATGGTAATAGATGAATAAACTAAATTATTTTTAAAAAATTTTTTAAAATTAGAAATCGATTTTTTGAGCTTCCATGAAATTAAAATAAAAGATTACACAAAAAGAAAGGGATGTATTATTTATGCTTTTAGTAATAGGTTTTAGTGATAAATCAGTCGTTTAGAGCTTTTATAAATGATAACAGAAGAGAAAAGCCTGTACCATTTAGTCATTGAGAATTGATTTTTAAATGTAATTAGGGGTGATTAAATTTTCTTTTCAATTCACTGGACTTAAAAAAAAATTATGAATCTGATCGCAAGGAAGTAGGGCCTGTTGATACTATTAATGTAGTTCTGTATTTGCTGTACCGTGCAATAATGCTTGACATATACTCCATACGTACTAAAGAAAATGTAAAAAATAGTACATAACATATGAAAAAAGTGGGGGAAAATACATCGCTGCAATCGCAAATGAAACATTTTTCTCACTAATCAAACAACTATTTCTATGAATATTGAAAATGTTTACCTATTGATCCAAGATTTATGACTTTCTAAGTATATAAATCTTGAAGTGAGATACAAAATCTTAGGAGATGTAAGTAAAAAAAGACTAAGGTATTTAGTTCGCTTAGATTTACTCAGTACTTATAAGCCATCTCTGTAATCTTGTGCTATAAATGTAAGCTACTATAACTCTGCTTTGATCCTTCTCCCTGTGTGCTCGTCTAGTTGGCTTGGTCACCTGTTGCGTTGTAACTTTGTACAAATCACAAGTTTTATCATACTCTCAAAACGTTTGAATACATCATTCCCCATTTCATTCGTTCTTTTTCTGCACCGCTGTCACCTATGATGTGATACTTTGAAATGTCTTAACGTATTGGAGTACTTAAGAAACCACTTCAAACCACCCTCAAATTAAACACATAGAAGAAACATAATAATTGAAAGTCACCGATTTTCTTTAATTCAAAGAGCATGCCTAAGTGAGTAAAGATAAATGAGCGAAATGACATGAAGTAGATTCTTCATAGAACACAATATATTGCAATTCGAGTAAACAATGTTTATTTTGTTTGGAAAACTGAAACAGCAACAACAACTACAAAAATGACCTAATTGACGTCAACATTTAAAGGTTCCATAGTGCCAAAGGTTCCATAGTGCCCTTTTGATCAAGCTGCACGTTTCCAGATACAATTGAGCGAAAAAACAAAATGACCCACCTAACAATGGCATCAACAGAAATAATGATACAAAAAGGTTGCTCCAGATGATCCACGTTGCCTGGAAGATGCCAGACTCAAGTATGAGGACATCCTCCAAGTAGCTAATCGAATTGGTGACCTTTTCGTTTTGAAGAAAATTGAATTTCCGAAGAAGAATTTAGAATAATAGCATTTTATAGAGATTATCAAGTACAGGCACGAGATTTTCCCTGAACTCCCTCAAACCATTTTGTTAAAATGCTGTGCTCTTTGTTGCTTTATTGTCCTTTTTTATGACATTTACTATGCTACTTTTTCTTCTTTCCATCCCTGTTAATGACTGCATTTTTGTTATTCAAAGAAGAGAAATTGTTTTTAAGTCTTTGTGTTTCTGTGACTAACGATGGCAAAATTTACGTTTAAGAGTCTTATCAGTAGAGTATGTTGCAGTATTGTGGACAGAAAGAGAGTTACAATGTCCTCACCCCATTAACTGTTGTGCTCCTGTGAGTGAGCTTGTGAGTGTGTGTGTGTGTGTGTGTGTATGTGTGTGTGTGTGTGTGTGTGTGTGTGTGTGTGTGTGTGCGTATGTGCGTGTGTGTGTGAGAGAGAGAGAGTGTATGTGTGTGTCTGTGTGTGTGTCTGTGTATGTGTCTGTGTGTGCATATGTGTGTATTACTGTAAATGTATTTTATTTGTGTGTGTTTTTGTATTTCTCTGTGTGTATGTGCGTGTTTTGTGTCTGTGTTTACTGTTACTATAACATTAACAGTATGTGTATCTACTAATATTTGTATTGTAACAATATTCCATTTGTGTTTTACACTAACAAATTAACCTCGTGTTGGTGCAGTGTCTTTGGTGTTGGAAATTTTCTTTTTGGTGTGGTGTCGAAAGGTGAACACCAGCAAAGGTTGGACAGACAAAAATGGACGTGTCTGTGATACGAGTTCAATACTCATACGTCGAAGATGATCAATTTAATGTCTACAACTTTTGTCTGAGAGAAACAGCATCCATCCGGGGTTGTCTGTCATAGAAAAGCAGACTGAATGGATCCAGCCCTCCTCTTGGATGATCCTAACTAAATCAATGGGGTTCTGACAAGTACCAATAATGAAGATGCCATTTCTGTTTGAAATGACATGTTCTATGAAAAGTAAGACGGTAAACGTCAGCGGAGCAAGTCAGAACAATGACGATTCTTTTAAGTTAGGGCTGAAAGATTTTAGTAAAAGAGTTGGGTTTTTTTAAAGCTGGGAAAACAGAATCGAATTAAGTAATATCTTTTCCGCCAACCCATTGCCACCTCGGCTCGAGAGTGTTACGAAAATAGCTCTGCAGTTTAGCAGGAGTTTCAGTTGGAAACTTGTAAGAAACGAAAACCTCATCTGTCTGTCCGTATTCACCTTCGAATAAGCCACATAAGCTCAAAAAGATTTAATCTGTGCGACAAAACAGTCGTACGTGATTGCCCTGGAAACAAGCAATACAGGTTTTTTGTTCGCACGCCGATGTTATTTCGTTTTGTCGACGCTCAAAGTTATTGTTTAACACCTTCCCTGCCAGTCTCACTCTATAATCCAAGCAAATTTAAAAGCTCCAGACAATTCCGGGCCTGGCAGTGAAAAGGTTAAAGCCGATACTACAACCTTTTCAAGGCTTAACGATACAATTTAGATAAGTAAGAACCTTGCCTGCTTTGACTCAGTCTAGCGCAGGTGCAACATCCCAAAACACACACACACACACACACACACACACACACACACACACACACACATACACACACACACACATACACACACACACACACACACACACACACATACATGCACACCCACGGACATACTTGGTAAACTTTCCCACTAAAAACAAAACAAAAACAAACTAATATTTTCCTGTTTCCAACGCCAAATAGCCTGATCATTTCACCACAGACTAGGCCCTACAGCTTGTTGTTCAACACTTATTAAGAGCTGAAAAAACGTTGCTGCTCTTGTGAATATAATACACAATAAAATATACAACTTAAACGTTAAGAACTACTTGGTGTAACATAAAGTTTTAATCACGTTGGTATAGTGTTATAAACAGCTTGTCGGTATATACGAGGGTCTCTTTATTCACTGTTTTAAGTTTCGCACAATAAGGATTGACAATGTAAGTGTGCACAACTCAAGGTGCTTTCAAGGTGTTGAACTAGGTACTCCGGCTGTTCCAATGTCATACGGGCTAAACTGAGCTGAAAATATATAGGACTCCATTAGCATTTATGTATTCAACTCAACGTTGCCTCGTAGATGGACTGAGCGCTCTTTGAGTGAGCTGTGATATTGTTAGAAATCCTGTTCGAGTCTGCGGAAGAGTTCGTCCTCGTTGTTGGGCGGGGGTTAGTGGTACTTTTGTGTCGTCCAAGAGCATCCCATATATAATGATTACGTTCCTTGGGCTTGAGATCAGGTGAGCAGGCTGGCCAGTCCATCTTGTTCACTCAATGATATTTAGGAAATTGTCTACGACAAGAACACAGTTAAGCCTAGCGTTATCGTCCTGGAGGGATGGCGTAGTACTTACTTGGCTACTTTGTTACTTGGTTACTTGGTTGGAGAATCAGCATCATCGCCCGTGGGACAATGCCGTTGCTGCTCCTCCCTCCTTTCCAGGATCAATGAAAGGGTCGGCTTGTTGATAGGATGATGCCGTCCCTGGTCCCACAGCCCTGGGGGCAGGCATGGCAATGGATTGGAAAATATCGTCCCTGTAGCGAAATCTTGTTGAATTACTTTGAATACGATAGAGGGGGATTTCTGTTGTTCAGACCAATGCCACCCCATACCTTGGCAGACTTTCCTGTGGGTCACCAAGTCGTGTTATATGAGAGATGTGTAGCGTTTGAAGTTCTGGCTCGCAGTGTTGCCTTGACAATGTAGCGACCATGTTGCCTTATTGTGCTTCTTGACCGTTTGGACCAGATCGGCCTTTTCTCTCTTCCGGTGCTTGCAACCCGATATCTCAGCCTAATAATGACTGCCAGGCTTACTGCAAAGCGTTTTGTCACTTTTCGGTCCGAAACTGCGACAGAGAGTCAGACGAGTACCCCCCCCCCCCCCCCCCCAGGTTGGTGTTACTCAAACGGTGTTTAAGGATTTGCGATTGGGATTAAGCTAGAAATAGGTATTAAATATCCCTAAAACCTGACAAAACGCACTTTGTAGTCCTGATAAGTCACGGTGTTATTTTAAATATTAGATCTTTCAAAGTTGCAGAATGATGCTAAAAATGAGGTCCGATTAAAAAAAAAAAAATGCCACCCTGCTTTAGCCCACTTTTGCAAAGAAAACCACAAAAAAAAGCAAAACAAAAAATCCCCGACAAAATCTAAAACCAAACCAAACAAAACAAAGCAAAACGAAGCAAAAGAAAACAACGAAAAATCCGCCTAGTTCTTTAACGATTTACAGAGTGACCAGAGATCACCAAAGATCCCAATCCAAAACAAAACGAAACAAGACAAAACCAACAAATAAAAAACCCAAACCAAAAACAACAAACTTAAGAAACAGTGAATTATTCAGATAAGCTGATTTACTTTGTTCTTGTCCACATAATACTGTCAAAACGCTTCTGGGTTGTCAGGAAGAGGTTCAAAGTACGGCGTGCAATTTCAGGAGTTCGCCCTCGGCGGTAATTACCATGATAATTCAAGTGTAAAATTCATGTTCGCTTCCGCTTCATCTTTCTTGGTATTGAGTTATTTGTGCTGTCCCAGCATTGATAGCCCTCGTTAACATCAAGTAACCGCTTCTTTGCTAGCTTTGGTGCAACCTATTTTCATTGGGGTTTTTTCTTTTTTTCTGCTTATGCGGCGTAACCATGGAACAATTTCCTAGTCTGTCTGCAGCCATAATCAGTCTAGACATTGCTCTCATTCGTCCAGTCACGATGTAATTTCCTTTCCGATCCTATTCGTATTCCTTTTCTTCTTTTTCTTCTTCTGCGTCATGCACTACAGTGCTTTACAAAAGATTACCCCAGTACGGGTATCACTTAATGTGGTCTTGCCATCTCTTCCCCATTTTCATTTTCTTTCACCCCCCCTCTCTCTCTCGCTCTCTCTCACTCTCTCTCTCAAACTCTCCCCCCCTCTCTCTCTCTCAATCTATCTATCTCTCTATCTCTCTATCTCTCTATCTCTCTATCCATCTATCTATCTATCTATCTATCTATCTATCTATCTATCTATCTATCTATCTATCTAATTTTTGCTCGCTTAGTTGAAGCCTGTGCCACCCCAGATATATGGATATTCCAAACCTTTGGTATAGAACCCCACCACCATCCTCACGAGGCCGTAGACGATCAATCTGCCGATAAGAGAGATTGGAACTCGTATCTCCTTTCTCACCGTTCTCTCCGTGATTGCCCCACGGGGCACAAGACAGATATCTCAACCATTCCTTTGCCTTGATCATGGTCTCAGGACATGACAGGACTCCCTCATATTATTACACGCACCTTCTTTCCAGGACGTTTTCTGTCTCTGTGCGCTCGCTTGTGTATGTGTGTGTGCTTGAGTGTGTGTGTGTGTGTGTGTGTGTGTGTGTGTGTGTGTATGTGTGTGTGTGTGTGTGACAGAGAGAGAGAGAGAGAGAGAGAGAGAGAGAGAGAGAGAGAGAGAGGGGGGGGGGGAGAGAGAAAGACACACAGAGAGAGAAACAGAGAAAAAGAGAAGAAGAGATTGTCTGTATGTGTATTTGTGTGCCTTCGTGAGTGTGTTTGTGTGTGTGAGTGCGCGTGCGCTCGCGCGCGCGCGCGCGCGTGTGTGTGTGTGTGTCTGTGTGTGTGTGTGTGTGTGTGTGTGTGTGTGTGTGTGTGACAGAGATAGATAGATAGAGAGAGAGAGAGAAAGAGAGAGATAGAGAGAGTGAGAGAAATAGTAAATGAAGAGACAGTATATTTATTTGTATTTGTGTGCATGCGCGCCCGTGCGCGTGTGTGTATGTTTATGTGTGGAACATTTTGGAAATTCATAATAGATATGAGGGAAAGGTAGATTTGGAGTCAAAGAATATTTACACCGCTAGTATGCCATTTTAAGGAAGTTTCATGCAATACAACATTAAAGTATTGTTTTGGACATTCTCTCAAGGCGTCTTATACAGAACATGAACTAAAGTCTATTTCACAATCATATTAATACGCGTACCAACACAAAATATTGGTAAATAAAAAAATATTTCTACTGTAGTTCCGCTTTCTTTGCTGACCAGTGGTATCCTTCACGAAATGACCACCGAGAAAGCTGTAAACAGAAGCCCTCCGGGGGATGCCGCCTTGGTCTTATCCAATGTCCGAACTGTCACAGCCAATCAGCAGTCTACAAAATCACCGAACGCCTCATGCCTGTTTCCACCATAGGTTCACTGAACTGGTCGTCATTTTCTTAGGAGTATCGGGGAATAGTGACTCTTTAAAAACAAAAAGAAATTGGCCGTAGAACAGAAACTGTACTAAGCGAATATCTCTTCTTAATGACATTGATCAATGATCTTAGACCGTAGGTAGCTAAGAAACGAAAAAAGGGAGTAAAATACAATTCGCTATTTCCCGGTTGCTATTCCCCGGTAACAAAGACGTGAGCAGTCGTTGTTCCCTGGTCCAGCCATTTTCTCGACGATCGAACACCATCTACAGCTTAAAAACGGCTTAGTTCATATCAAAGCTTTAAAATATGTCTACGAACTTTATAGTACACGAATAAACTTTAAAAACAACATTCGAAGACTGTTTCTTTTCCTTCTTTTCTCAAAATATTTGCTCTACTATTTTACACGGATAGGAATTCCAATCTCCTTTCTAACCTACCGGATCATTTGGTGATTGTAAACTTGAAAGATTAATCAAACTTCTTGTTTGTCAAAGACTTCAGACAGCTTAGAAACGACTCCCTCGTGTCCAGTTTGCCTTTCAGCAATGCTTTGCTGGTGCCTTTAAAGCGAATACGCCTCACTAGAACAACTCTGTATTGGTTCAGGTTTCACGTCTAGCTGTCTTCGTTTGGAAGGGTACCACAGAACTATTGGGCGTTCTTTATAAGGCTTAAGGGGATTCTGAAGTTTGTTTTTCACTTCAGAGAAGTCAGTTATTAAGCAGAGTTCTTTCTTTTCACCGCGCTCTTTTTATGGTGTGGCCCACAAGATCAGTATCGTCTATTCTCGATCCTTTGTTATTCACATCTTTAGTCATCTTTATTCGCTTCCAGTCCACATTCTCGTTTCTCACGCTTTTCTCTTGGTTTCTATTTGCCGCCTGGAGCCTCCGTCGTCTATAGTCCGGCACGTTGAGAGAAATGGAACTTTTATTTTTAAAACGTACCCCTTTAAACTCCCGGGTGGTCGAAAGCAATCCATCTCGGATCTTGATTTTCTTGAAAACGTTTTTTTTGTTTGTCTAGACGTTACCCTGTCTTGTGCCTTTGCAAATTCACACGGTACAGGCCTCTTGTTCACGCCATGTTCGCCCTTTTAATATACTCCTTCCCCCTTTTTTGTACTTATGGTACGGGATCTTGTTATTGCCATTTTACATTTCCTCAGTTACAAAACGAACTACTAGCTTCACCAAGTCAACAGTCGTCAATGGTTAGACTCTTCGATATTGCTTTAAGAAGACGCGAGTTAGATTCTTATGTGTGGAAGTTTGCTTGATTGCCTCTCCGTCTTTCGACTACGATGCTGTACTCCATTCAGCCCGGGTTGATCCTGGATAGCAAAGCAGGAGCAGCATGCGTCTTAATCGAATTAACTTGAACCGATGAGGGCGTCAGATGCTAGTAATCAATCAGCACCAGGTCCCGGTGATGATAATGAAGTTCAACTCTGACAATGTTCAAGCGTTGACTTAAATTTCCATCACTTCAACCCTCATGGGGCAGGAGTAGCACGAGATATCGAAATTCTTCACCATCTTTCTTTGCCTACCGATGTAGACTTGTACTTGTGTACATTATGTACATCCACCAACTTGATTGATTTGCGTGAAATTAGTTGTCATGCTGGATTATTCTCTTGTGACTGTTGTGTTTGGCTAACGACAGAATGTCAGCTTCTCAATCTTGTAGACGTACCACGGTCCCTGCCTATGAATGTAGATCCCACTTTCAAGACGTAGCTTCGTGGATATTGTTAATTACAATGCTGGAATGTCGTTCAAGGAAGTCTTCTTCGCAATTCGAATGTGGGTAGTTTATAAAATAGTTTGTTTCTGGGTTTTTCTCAACTCTCTACCCTTTTAGCTCAGTCTGTTCTGAAGACAAAGAACAAAGAGTGATTCCGAATCTTTTAAAAAATTACCGAGCTTACAGCTAGTGACAATGCAAGATATGACAAAACTAGAAATAGGACTGATGAAAAGGAGACATGACATGCGCAAGAATAAGTCCCCAAAAATACATTGTCGACCATTATATTATAGTCAAAGTAAGACGCTTGGTTAATGTAAATTATAATTGTTGATAAGCATCAATCTCTCTCTCTCTCTCTCTCTCTCTCTCTCTCTCTCTCTCTCTCTCTCTCTCTCTCTCTCTCTCTCTTTCTTTCTTTCTTTCCCTCTCCCTTTTTTCACTCTCTCTCTCTTTCTCTCTCTCTCTCTCTCTCTCTCTCTCTCTCTCTCTCTCTCTCTCTCTCTCTCTCTCTCTCTCTCTCTCTCTCTCTCTCTCTCTCTCTCCTCAACGTACTTAGTTCCGAACAGTTCTGCATGCACTATTACTCACTATTACTAGGGGACCGTTCACAAATGATGTTAGCTCAGAGGGGAGGGGGGAGGGGGTAAGTGAAAATTCAACAAACATTGACATAGGGGGGGGGGGGATCCTTACAAAGTTGACGTCAACCATGAGGCTCTAAAGGGTTGGGAAAAAAGAAAACAAAACGAAAAAAAACCCAACTACTTTATAGACCACCTTTTCTTGGCCCTAAATTAACACCATATTTTTTTTTTGGCCTGAAAACTCGACAGTCCATGTATTTCTCTGTTGTATTCTTTAATTAACAATCGTTTTTATTTTTAAAAATTTAAAATAAAGATCAAAGGTGTAAATAATAAATACATCCAGTACATGTTCTGTCTGAATGTACATGCAAGTACATTTTGGTTGACGTCAACAGGTGGGAGGGGGTGTCCTGGGAAACATGACAGAAGATGACAAACTGGGATACGTGGGGGGAGGGGGTCATATTGTAGTCAAATTTTAGCAGACGTCGTTTGTGAACGGTCCCTAATGAAATCATTCTCATCGGACTCAGGCAAACAATACATGTACTCGCAATAACAGGTAAACACGATTAACTGTTGACAATGAAGATATTCGTGGACTGAACATCAGTAAATTGGAACGTTCTTTCATTTCTTGTCATTGGGAGCTTGTTCTTGTAATAAGGCGGAAACATTAAGTTTACTATTCACCAAAGAGATGACAAACAATACGAGTCAAACGTACAATAATTATAACGGTTACAAAAGTCAGCATTATTTAAACAATTATGTTCTTAGAAATCGATGTCTTACATAGTTCGAATTTGGTAGTTATTTAACTACTTTTATCAGATAAAAAAACTCCACACAAAATTCCATTTAAATTGTGAGAACCTTTAACGTCTCAAGCGTTCGTCTAAAGCAGAGGATATTGACCCCCCCCCCCCATTCCCATAGTAAGAATAAACCTCTCATACTCCGACTCCAATCGAGGAAAACGTGTCCGGGAATCTCGGCACATTTCTTGACGTAACCTGTGTTATTAGCAGCAGTGCATGTCCATTAGTCTTATTAAATTTACGGGACATCTGATAAATTAACATTTGTGTTGTGTTTCCTGCTCTAGATTTTGCTTGGATATTACGTCTCAACTGTGTTAAGACCTGGTCTAAAGGGTGAAAAGACTTGAACAGACTCGAAACAATCCGAGTTAAAAATGTCACTTTTGGGGTTTCAACCAAAGTTATCTTACCGTTATCAAGAGTGACATTACTACTGAAAAAGATTACTCTTGCTTCATGTTCCAGTGCAAGAGAGAATAAATAAGAAAGAAAGGAAGCTTAAAATCAGCGTTCGGTTTCAACCAAGAGAAGTAGGCTGCCTCAGCAACATAAATTTTTAAAAAACCTCAGAGAGAGTAGGATCTACAAGTAGAACTCTCTCTTCAACCGGAAGATATCAAGCTTTCCACCAGCCTTCAAGACAATGCAGTTCAATCGAAAATGTTAAACATTCTATTCGCTTTAAGTCTTAAAGCCATGCAAAAGCAAATCACCCTTCCCTGTCATCTTTTGTTCGATTTTTAAAACTGTTCTTGAATTTACCTGCAGCATTTAAGTCCTCCGATTCAACTTCCACTTTGATTACTAACAACAGAATAGAATCTTTGTATAAATTAGTTCAGAAGACAGAACAGCACAAGAAAGATTTACATGACAAAGGTCCAAATCGAGACAGTTCTATTCAGAATCTTTGCAGTTTCCAGAAACACGAATAGGGTGAGAGAAAATGAAGACACCTCGCAACAAAGAAAGAGCGAAGGGAGATAATCTAGGAGTCACGAAAAAATCGCCCTGGGACGCGTGTAATGACATTCTGAACTCCAAACCGCTGTCTCTGGGAACACGCAACTTTGTTAGATGTCTGACTCTTACAGGGAAAGCCTTTTGCGTTATTCGAAAACTTGAAAAGAATTTACGTTGTTGACCAAGTTGGTGGAAGCTAGCTATGGGCTATTTTCTGGACATGCTTTTCTTATGTTGTGCGCTTGTGAGTTATAATAAATATAGATACCATGTGTATACCGCAAATTCCTGCTCAACAGCAAGTTTTATGCCCTTTGCAATATGCATGATGACCCCAGTAGACCTGATAGCATTCTGAAACAATTTCAACTTCTTTGGAAGCATACAGTACAAGCTGCTATGTTTTAGTTGCTAAGTCACAAACATGCTAACAAGATTTTTCTCTGTCTATGGCTTGATACCCATTCATACCTAGATGAAGAGAGGAAAATTTGTGTGAAGTGCCTTTCCCAAGACAGACACAACGTCGGACCCATGAGGCTCGAACCTGTAACCTCACGATATGAGTCCGGTAGCCTACCAATAAAACTACCCGCGTCACAGAGTAGATGGCACGGTTTCTGGTGATGCAATCTCACATGGCTTGACTGGTTTTGTGGCCCAAGATTGATTGACTCTACGTTTGGTAATGATTTTATACCTGCCCCACCCCACCCCCTTCCATTTCCCCTCAAGTTTTAGATGTAACCAAATGTTTAAGGAGGCCCTGCCCTGTAATGATACCTCCTGCGAGTATAGGAGATAGCCCAATTTGGGTATCACTTTTCCGGGTCTCCCTTTTTTTATTCTTTTCCACGCCGCCCTCTCTCTCTCTCTTTCTCTCTCTATTTCACTCTTTGTCTCTCTGTCTTTCTCTCACTCTCTGTCTCTGTCTGTCTGTCTGTCTGTCTGTCTGTCTGTCTGTCTGTCTGTCTGTCTGTCTGTCTGTCTGTCTCTCTCTCTCTCTCTCTCTCTCTCTCTCTCTCTCTCTCTCTCTCTTTCTTTAGTTTACTTTCTTTACTCCCCTTTTGTCTTTATCTATCTAACTAAAGTCCTATGTGAAAGTCAGGAATATAGCTAGAGACTTCAGACTTCGCTACAGACCAACACGTCATAAGCCAATACACTGTTTAAATATTTAGTTGCGTGTAACCTTCCCAGCCCCTGAAGCCGGGAGACTCTGGTATGAGTGAGTACATTCCCAGGGTCCAATGGCTTACAGTTGTCAGTCTTTGAACCGAAAACTCCCTGGAATAATGAAATAAGCGACTCAGATGAATGGGCCAAGTAATGAAGTCCCACGTTCACTCCGCGCACCCCACGGGGATACTCACTGGGTTAAGAATACAAACAGAATTACTTGCATCCCCTTTACTGTTACTTGTGTCTCTTGCCCACAGTTCATTATTTCAGTGAAACGATCATGATTATAACGAGGGTTTTGGAAATAGAAATTGATTCGTAGATCCTTTTTCTTCTTTTCTACCAAGTGCTCTAAGTTGTTGTTGTTGTTGTTGTTGTTGTTGTTGTTGTATTAACTTATATATGATTTTGGGTGAAGTTTTAGTTTTAATGTTGTTGAAATTAATGCCTCTCTATACTGCAGTGACTTTTTTGTCCACCTACCCATTTATAATTTATATTATGGTGATCCCTAATTTCTCCTTCTCTCTCTCTCTCTCTCTCTCTCTCTCTCTCTCTCTCTCCCTCTATCTCTTTCTCTCTCTCTCCCCCCTCTCTCTATCTGTCTTTCTCTCTGTCTCTGTCTCTGTCTCTCTCTCTCTGTCTCTCTCTGTCTGTCTCTCGCTCTCTCTGTCTCTCTCCCATCCCCCCTCTCACTCTCCCCTCTTACTATCTCGATCGCTGAATAACAATTTTACTGATGACTTCTCTCTTTTAACGGTAAGTAATGACTGAACATCAGGAGAAAGCCTTTCTAATCATTATCATTTCACTGAAGTAATGAAGCGCCTCATTGAACGGGCCTAGGAAGTAAGCCTGATACAAGAACTGACATTTGTTTTCTTACTTTCAGTATGTGAAAGAAGACTTTTGCTAGCAGTACTGAAAAGAATAATAAATAGGAATTCACTCTTAATAGAACCTCGAACTTATTCATATTGGTCTAATTCTCATACAACCAGCGAACTCGAAAGGTACTGCTCAGCTCAAGTAACGAAATGCGTGTTGTAGTTGTTGGGGCCTTTTGTTGTTGTTGTTGTTGTTGTTGTTGTTGCTGCTGCTGTTGTTGCCGTTGTTTTCATTTTCTGCTGCTTCTGTTTGGTTCATATGATTTTAGACACCCACGTTAAAGAACAGAATACTCTTTTTAGTTAGAAAAAAGACGATGTACGAGTGGAAGAATTATGAAGTTTACAGCACATCAAAATAGATAGAGGCGATTAAGCACTCAAACACTAAAAAATCGACAAGATCTATCCCCATCTCTAGCCGGGTACCTATTTGCACCTGGGTAAAGTGAGGAAAATTCGTATAAAGTGCCTTTTCCTTGTACACCCTGACAGGGATCAGATTCATGGCTTTTCGGTCACAAGCCCGAAATCCTAACCGCTAGACCACCGACATCCCGACAAGTTACTAGAGGCAGTGTGGATAGGGTGAGGATATCTCTCTATTCCAACATTCATCCTGGGTACAAACTTTTCCCAGGGCACTTAGTGAGTGCAGAGCCTAATGAACCAATTTCTGTCTCTTTCCTCCCCCCCCCCCTCCCCACCTCCACTCCCCACTCTTAAAAACAAAACAAAACTGTTCCCCTTTGGCTGTGGCCCACTAAAGACGTTCAAACTAATTACGTACCAAGAGAGTTGGAATAACAGTTACGTTTGTCGTGAGTTCTAACTTCATTACCGGTCCCCGAAGGAACCCCAAGGGTGAGCTGTCTCTTCTCTGACCAACGGAGATACATGATACATTAAGACAGCTCAAGCGCGTAGCGCGTAGACAGTCCCGAAAACGCCCCCTACGCTCTGTATAATTCGTTTACCACCTTTTCTGTTCTCCTTTAGCTTTCACTTTCAGGGTTGGTCTTACTTCTTCTCCCCCCCCCCCTTCCCCCCCTCCCCCCCAAAAAAAAATCGCCACAGACACACCTACATGTATTGCGTTTCTTTCTCTATCTTGTGTGTATTCGTGTGAGTGTATGTGTGGGTGTGTATGTGAGTGTGTTTATGTGTGTGTGTGTGTGAGAGAGAGAGAGAGAGAGAGAAAGAGAGAGAGAGAGAGAGAGAGAGAGAGAGAGAGAGAGAGAGAGAAAGAGAGAGAGAGGGGGGGTATAGAAAGCGTTAAAGTGTATGTTTGTGTATGTTTTCGTGTATAATGTGTTCATGTGTATGAGTGATTCTATGTCTACAAAGTTCTTTTCCCGGCAGCAATAGTGCAGTTGCTGGTAACTCAAGATACAATTAACATCTTAAGGTTTCGATCGAAGCAGAATTGAAACCTTATTTTCGGCTACACAGACCTACAAAACATCCCACTCAGAAGCTTCGAAAAAAAGTCAAATATATTTAAAATGTGTGTGTGTGTGTGTGTGTGTGTGTGTGTGTGTGTGTGTGTGTGTGCGCGTGTGTGTCTGTGTGTGTGTGTGCGTGAGGGAGAGACAGAGAGAGACAGAGAGAGAGAGAGAAAGAGAGAGAGAGAGAGTGTGTGTGTGTGAGAGAGAGGGAGAGAGAGGGTGAGAGTGAGAGAACGTTTATGATGCGGAGCGGTTTAAACGTTATAATATTGTAATCTAGTTATGTTCACGTTTGTTGTGCGCGTGGGTGGGTGCAGAATAGGACCTCTGTAACACCATTGTCTCCGTAAGTGATCAAAGCAAATAAAGAAATAATGGAATCTGAAAATTAAAATCCTCATCTTGCGTAGCGTCACGTACAATAATTTAAAACAAAACAATTGTCAGGTTTTTCTTTTTTCTCTATCCTTACCTTCCTCTGGACAAGACACACATCGCAAGACAAGGGCTGGGCAAAGAGTCGCTTTATCAAAACCCGGATAATATGTTTGTGCACATCTTCGGTAAATAATATGTTATGAACCGATTCGGCAAATCGGTGAGAACCCCTTTGACAAACGGGTTAGCATCAATTCAACAGATGGGTGCACCTACTTCGGCAAAGGGGTAAGGAAAGATAGTTTGGAGTCTGAATTCGGATACTGTCTTATTGAGGATTATCCGATTATTCGGATATTTATCCGGATTCTTCCCATCTCTACCCGAAACACGGAGTGCACTGTCTAATGTAGCCGTTTATCTTAATGTCATTACAAGTCTCAGAACACAGCCCTGGGGATGACCTGTCTCTTGTCCATCCAAGACCGATCAATAATACATCGAGACTGTTCTTGTACGTAAACACCCTGGGCATTACCCTTAACCCATTTATTGGATTACTGGTATTTTATTCTATATGTTTATATTGCCCTCTCTGAAACCTTGTTAGTGAGTATTTGTTCACTCTCCCCTGATCAATCTCTCTCTCTCTCTCTCTCTCTCTCTCTCTCTCTCTCTCTCTCTCTCTCTCTCTCTCTCTCCCCTCTCTCAGGGTGTGTGTGTTTGTGTGAGTGTGTGTGAGTGTGTGTGAGTTTGTGTGTGTGTGTGTGTGTGTGTGTGTGTGTGTGTGAGTATGTGTTTGTGTGTTGTGCTTACTTCTCTCTATTTCCTACTCTCTTCTTTTATTATTCCATCTCTTTCTTACGCCAACATTAAAGTATTCATATAGAATCTATTTTTATTTTCATTGCTACCACGGCTCTTCTACTATCAGCCATCTTTTACATCCATCCAGTAGTCCCTAATTTTTTCTCGCTCTACTCCCTCTCTCTCTCTTTCTCTCTATCTATCTATCTCTCTCTCTCTCTATCTCTCTCTCTTGCTCTTTCCTACTTTCTGTCTCTCTTCCCCCCCCCAACTCTCTCTCTCTTCTCTCTCTCTCTATCTCTCTCTATCTCTCTCTCTCTCTCTCTCTCGTTCTTGCTCTTTCCTACGTTCTG
>NW_004797356.1:1326250-1327304 GCF_000002075.1 Aplysia californica | reverse complement strand
CCCCCAACACACACACACACACACACACAAACCACACATGCAAGTGCGCGCACACAAATACAAAACACACTTAAAAGAACACTTGCAGACATATATACTCACATAACACACTTACAGACATACAGACACACATAACACCTACAAAAAGAACCGAACTTTTTAAACTGGTTTAGAAAATCCAATTGTGCCATGTAAGCAATAGGCATAAATGTGCTATTTCGAGTTTCACAAAAGCAACATTTTCTCTGCTCCTTTTTGTGTGAAGGCAAGGCATAATAATTATTGTAACACTCCCACAACACCCCACTAGATCCATATTTTCAAGAATAATTGAGAAGAACGAGAAGTATAAATACACTTCCCGCCTATTCTACTTTCAGGAAAATGATAATAACAGAATATCTTATTTTGTCTGAAAATATCTTCACTTATTTTACGTTCAGGAAAATGATAATAACATAATATCTTATTTTGTTGGAAACTATCTTCACTGAAACAAAATTTAAGAGCCAAGTAAACACACAGAAATAACTATTGAAAAGGTAGACTCATTAACTTTCGATTTGCCTTTGCGAGTCAAAATACACATAGAGCCACTGACAAGAAAATGTCACAAGGCGAAGCATTCTAATCCAGAACACCAATTTCCTTCCGACAAAACTAATCTGTATTTTCCCCTTGCTCATTTCGCTTTTATATTGTACTGCTGTGTGCGTGGTTCAGAGTGCCCTTGCATTATTTATCTTTCCATCCACATACAGACTCGCTTCCCTTTCCGTTACCTCGATTATTTTCCTCATCAACCAAACGCTAATTCCTCTGTCCTAAGTCAGCAAGTTGTATACATGTAAACGTGCCCAAGCGCCGTTTTCTTACTGTTTGTTAGTGTTGCACCTATATGTGCACACTTCGTTTTTTCAATATTTACTATCGTGTGTTCAGTAGTTTTCTCGGCATAACTAATAACTATGTACTCACAGTAATGTATTGCTGTGTGTGTGTGTGTGTGTGTGTATGTATGTATGTATGTATGTATGTATGTATGTATGTATGT
>NW_004797356.1:1323910-1325226 GCF_000002075.1 Aplysia californica | reverse complement strand
ATATATCGTAAGCAGTCCTTTGCAGCCTGATTTCACGTAATGCCTGTATTAAATCAGTATGCATTTTTGCAAGCTCACCTGATTTGTGCTAAAGTGAAAGGTCAAACCGAAATAAAAAGTAACAAATGTTTAGACAAAGTAACACCTCCTAATGGGCATTGTGCCATTTTGTGTCAGAGATTAAGCAACCAGTGCTGTAAATATGCCATTTTGAGGGCAAGCTCCCCACTAGGTGGATTTGATGAAAAGTGGTGTGGGTGGGTGAGTTGAGGGGGGGGGGGGTAATGTTCATCTGGTTTTACCAATCCAACTGGTTTGAGGGCCTTGAAAACTCAGTAAAACAACCCAAGATCAAGAACGCTTTGTTGGAGATTCGAACAAGAGCTGTAAGTAAGTTCGTTCTGTGGTCGAGCTTGATACCATAATTTGAGCTAACGAAGCCCAGTTGGCGATGTAAATAACTTTAAGAACCCATAAAATAAGACATTTAAAGTTAGTGTACGTACTTGTAATATCCCAGAAATAATAAATCATGTGCATGGCCTGAAGGGCAGTTCTAATCGTTGTATTGGCTCTCCAGTGTTGATGATCCACGTAATTGTCTATTCATTACGACCGAAATGGTGAACACGCCAGTGCAAAGAAAACGTTGTATACACGAACGAGTAAAGAAAATCATAATGTTCTCATGATACTCTTTAGGACGGAAGAAAAACATTTTGATTGGAAGATTACAGAAAAGACTCGTAATTCCAATATCCCTGCTTTGATCACTCGCTTGCGCTGTTTGGAAACTGTTTACGCACCTATACACATAGAGGACGTCTTTATGATGTATGTTGGCGAATATATATTATTATGGCTAATTGTTTATCAGCTAATATTTGCGAATAGGCGTTGTTTATCTTAATGATAGCAACGTGTCGTCCAGATCGCCTCTAGGTACATAACCATCCCGATATGAACTCAGACATAAATGGATGCCTTGTAATTCTTCCTGGAAACTAAAGTTCTATTCTCCCCCCCCCCCTTGCCCATCACTCTCCCATCCAATTTCCTTTGCTAATAGTGGTAACCTCAGACCACTAGTGATTATAACTACTCACCCAAATACTTTTTGCTCATTCATTTTTGTCCAGGTATAGCATTAAATCAAACTTTTAAGCTTTCATTCAAAAGTGCATAGATTTGGTTTGTGTTTATTGAATTTTTTCTTTATGCAATTGCGTTTGTTGCTTATTACGTAGCCTTGTATCAACCATATTATAGACTCTGTGAGCCGGAAAAAAGTGGCGTTAGATTCCTATATTTGAGAC
>NW_004797356.1:1320916-1323268 GCF_000002075.1 Aplysia californica | reverse complement strand
GGGGCTGTTTACATGGATGTGTCTAGATTGTTATGTTGTGTTATTCCCGTTAAATAATATATTGTCTGAAAGAAAGGTTTCTGGGTTGGATATGAAGCATGGGCTTATCCGTGTTATCGGTATTTTAAAAACATTGTGTCGCACCTTAGTTCATGCTGTTTGGAAAAATGTGCACCGCAGAGGTTCATGCCGCTGTCTGTGATGCAATTGTACCTCTCTCTCCAATTGTACACAACGAATCTGAACTCGAGAACCTCGACAACTACCCTATCTACCCAAGGTCAAGAACATCCCAATGTGATTCGCATCATGGTTATTTGTATTTCCAAAGATACCAGCTTAACCAACTGCATGATCTCATTGATTATGCCATCATCAGTATTTATTCTTGTTTAGCTATGCATCACAGATAAAAGGAGTCAAGCTGAAGAAAATATTTAGAATATACTTAAACGGTACAATTTGGAAACAAATATTTCAAAACATAGCTTTGATTCAATGAGAAATGATGCAACTTTTGTAGACAGGAGAACTCTTATAAGAAAACAAAAATACAAACTGAAAGGTTTCAAGAAAAACTAGCATACTTGGATTTACATGGAATAGTTCTACCGTGTTATAGAACTATTAACAGTCGAAAAGGTATAATTCAACTCTAGATTTTTAAAAATTGTGTCCTTTAGTTTTACGAAAGGAAATAATATTTTTTAACCCCACTTCCCCCTTTGGTTTAAAACTCGCCTCAGCATTCCTTTTTATGCACTAACGTACAGAATTCGGTAAAACCTTCCTTCAGAAAACATGTGTCTACTAGATTTGAGGGAAATAGAAAAGCTACGGCAATCGACTTAAAAGAGAAGAAAGTGTCCAACTTCAGATAATAACAATAAAAAAAAACAAACTGGCTTGCTGAGGCAACAAAAACAAAGATACTGACGTTATTTCGTCTCTTAATAATGAGCTGCGGCAGTTTGGAAAAAGGAATTTCTGAAGGAAATGTTCCAGAAAAGCACGGAAAATGACAAGTACTAAGAATGTGCAGCCAGGGCGTCATTGTACAATTGGATGCAAGTGTCACCGAGGATGTACCCATTGTGCTGAAATGAACAGAGTTCAGGAGTCTTCTAGGAAGACTATGGTCAGAAAGACAGCATAGTACCTTCTCCCCTCCCCCCTCCTCTCCCGAGAAAATTTGGAAAGAAATTCAGTGAGGTGAGAGACTGGGATTCGATGAGGCGGAAAAACAGAGATCAACAAGGAAAAGAAACCTAATATTGTGAATACCACTAAAAGAAATTTGAAAAGGAATTGTTAGAAGGCTACCGTAAGGATGAAGGAAATGGAGAAAATGCGCCAGTACAGAAATGATAAGAGATACAATGATTCAGAAACGAAACTTTTTTAAAAAGTGTTTTTCCGGCGCTCGCAACTGCATAAGACCAAGTGAGGTAGCGTGGTGGAGTCAGGCTCTCGTCAATTTTTGGGCATGTAGAGTTATTGGAATAATCTTAAAGGTTGTTCCCTTGTGTTTATTTGGATGAAAAAAATATCCATTTCTCTTGAATACAAGTCGCGATTTTTGCGAAAGAAAGAGGTGGGCGTCACCTGTTTTCAGAGGTAAAATTAGTGAGAAAATGCCCTCCAAAGATTATTTATTTCCTTAGCTTAAGATTCCGTGGTAACTGAAAATTTACATTTTTTGTGCCTTTAATCTACGTTTTTCAGAAAAATTCACACAGAAACTAGTTCTTTAATGGGCATGAAAGGTGTTGAGCCAAAAATCAAATATTTGATAAAAATCCACAAACCTGCGAAAAAATGCAAGTTTCTTCACTTTTATTATTTTGACGAGAGCCTGATTCCACGACGCTGCCTCACATATGAGTGCGCAGGACACATAAAGCATTTTCAGTTTAGTCAGCATTAATTAAAAATTTTCCTGGGTGGCGGCCGTTGCCTATTCTTACCGATTGCAGGACCACCAAGGGGTCTTTAACGTGCACAACTTGCACACTTGACCTCCGAGGGTTTTTTCCACCCGTATCCGAGAAGGCTAGGAGATCTTACCTACCCTAAGATCAGGGGTGTGGCTGAAAGACAGCAATAAGGAGCCAAGGAGTAGCAGTAGAAAGGCTGCAGAAAGAGAAAGAAGCCCAGAAGAGGGGGCAAAAGGGGAGGTGGTAGAAAGTTAAAACGAAAACAGATGACAGAACATGATTAGAGAGCAGGAAAGGAGGTGAAAGGAGAAAATAATTTTTAGAGAAGAAAATATTCCGTTGCTTTCAGGATTCCAATCTGGGACCTATTGAATGAGAGGCGAACACCATAACCTCTTGACCACGAGAGCCCCCC
>NW_004797356.1:1317029-1318589 GCF_000002075.1 Aplysia californica | reverse complement strand
CCGCCCCCAAACAAACAAACGAATAAACAAACAAAAAGCAACAACTCTCCTGATACCCTTTCCCCGTAATGACCGCTCTGGATTTCTGATAAAAAGATAAATAGGATCGACTCATGCTTTGAAAATGTCACAGTATTTCTATACGAAACCTAAACAACATTTCTTTTCATGAACACTACGACATTTCAAGTTGAATAAAATTCATATTTATTTGATACTGTTTTCAAATAACTCCAATATGACGACAATCAAAGTGTATGTTTCTGTAGTCTTTTAATTATTTTTTTACCTCATTTATCAACTATAAGATATCTCGTGTTTTCTTTAAAAGGGTAAATTTTCTATCTCCCCAGGATGGCAACAAAAGTATCGAAGATGAAGAGTTGCATGGATTCTTGAAAGACCTGATGGAACTCGTTCAAGAGGTAATTCTAAAAGCCTATTCAGATTCTATTATATATACAAGTCACATATTCCAGTGTTGCGGAATTATATTCACTGAACATATCACTATATACAACCTTTTGAAAAGACATGTTTTTGTGGCGAGTCTGTTAACACACAAAATCTAGAGATTTATCCCACCTACAGGGTTTGCCCAATTGTTATCCTCAATTGCTCAAAATTAAGACAACAAATGAAAACTCTCTCACACACAAACAAAAAAACACACAAACACTCAAACACACAAACAAACAAACAAACAAACAAACCCGGCCCTGCGTAACCACCAATTACTTAACACATGAAATCCTGTCTCTAATCTACAAAACCACAAACAAAATTACATTAAAACGCATCATAGACCCTTCTTCAACAAGCTATAATTAATTATTATAACACGTTTTCCCTTATCTCTTCTCTTTACTTCGTGAACTGTAACAACGGGCAGCGCATCTCTACTTCAGAACGCTGAAAGCTTTGCTTAGGGAAATTAATAACTGTGTCTATGGGGTGGTTCAGTGCAACTGCCAGCACGGGTGGTAGGAGGCACTTAAAACGAATTTGATATACATTAAAGAAATGCGGTCCATCTCCGTCCCTCCCCCTTCCAATTTCGAACTGTTTGACCTAGTGTGGTTTAGAAAGAGAATCCAAATGGGGGCAGATGGTATGTTTTACAGAAACAGGAACAAATGACTCTCATCGTCTTGGGAGTTATACATTACTTTTTACTACTGACCACGAATTTAATAGAAAATGGATGCAGTTTCAGTAGTCGGAGTACATATTTTACTTCCAGGGCGGTAACAAGAAAATTATAAGTATTCTTAATTCCATAATGCAGAAATAATTTTTTTAAATTTCAAAATTCACAGTGTTTTGTCAAAATGGACCCTTTAAAACAACAGCAGCAACAAAACCCTTGGCTCCAGCTGCAAGGATACGAAAATTCGAAAAGGCTTTAATGCTTTCTTTAAAAATAAGACCCAAAACCAAACAACAACAACAAGTAAACAAACAAACAATCACTACAACTACTCAGCCATTTTCAACTTCCTTCTTTGATTCATATTTCAATCTCTCTCTCTCTCTCTCTCTCTCTCTCTCTCTCTCTCT
>NW_004797356.1:1309331-1316865 GCF_000002075.1 Aplysia californica | reverse complement strand
TTTATAATATAAAACATACCGGTGACAAAAATGAGCCCATTCAAGTAGATCGTTTCTGTTCCAAAATGCATTTTTAGAATGTAAATGAAATTTTGAAAAACAAATAAAAACTAGCAAAAGACCACACCCTTTGTCTTTCTCATATTTGTTGTTTTTTACCCATCAAAAAAATAACTGAGCAGTAAAAGCAATACACTCTAATGGCTTTTCCGCTTTTTTTTTTTCTCCTCCAAAATTGAACATGGCGTCCAGGACTACGATGCAGACGACATCGAGGAGTTCAAGGACATCCTGCTGCGCGAGTGCGACATCAACCACGACGGCCGTATCGACAAGGACGAGCTCTCCATGGTCCTCGTCTCCTTTGCCAAAGCATCTCAGGGTCCCGAGGGGGAAGAGGGAGGCGAGGAGGCAGCGGCTAAAGACGGAGCGGTCAAGGAATAGTGATTAGGAACTCTCACGAGAGTACCGATGTCTATAACAATTTGATAACGACGAATTTCTTTTTCTATTTTCTTTCATTTTCTTGTTATTCGATTATACGCAGAACGCAACGCGCTGTGACGTAGCAGGTTGTTCACAGTAATATAAGCGTCTACAAAGAAAATTGGGACGTTTTCTGACGTAAATGTTAATGTTTCCAGTACTGAAGTTTAACAATTCTTTGTACAAATAAATCTATACTGAAATAGAGGGGGAAAAAAGGATGAAACCAACATATTACCTTATTATTATCAGATAAGCTTTGTGAGACTGTGACAACAACTTTGGGCAAAATCTAGATCTATGTTTTCTTTAAGGTTTTATGGTAGTTTCCTTACACAAAAACTGATACGGACGAAAAGCCAAGGTGTAATTTTAGCCAGCACCCCAAAACCAGGCAACTATTCATTTAATCGAAACATTACTATGAATAGATCTAGTGTTCCTGGTATAGAGAAGGAAGGCAGATAACAACAAGCGTACAGGCAAAAACAATAAGCTTGAGGAGACATTTCCGAAGATGTTGAGTAACGAAAGTAGCCGCAGAAAGATTTGTGGGAGGAAGGGAGGGAGGTTCACATTTTCCTTGCTCTACTCTTCAACATTCTGTTCCAAGTCCATATCCCACGTGTTCAGAAAATTCACGAAGAATTATGCTATTTTCCAGCAGCATTTAAATTCCCTTTGGAAAGTTTTGTAATGGATACATCATGATCATCAATCTCTTCCCTTTTTTTGGGTTTTTTTTATTTCTGTCCGTAGCCCGAGATGTTAATACCATGTTCGTATCTGGACCAAATCTATAACTCTTATTCTTTTCCAAGTGGCATTCCGCTTAGAATGTTCAATTTTAAATATATATTATGTTTTCTGCTTCTATTTTAGCTTTTTTGGTTCGCCACCTGCATTTTTTTGTTTACATTATTCTATACTTCAATTTACCTTTTTGTATTGTATCAAGGACCTATTTCCTGATTTTCAACATAACTTGAATAAGTATGTTTTATCAATGTCATGCTCTTGCTTTGATGTGCTTCAGAAAGCAAAAGTCGAGAGCGCGTGTGACTGTTCAGTACATGTTTCTTGTCATAAAACAGTGGCTTGAGCTATTCCCGCGGGCGGAGAGAAGACTTGAATCACGCATACACACACACACACACACACACACACACACACACACACACACACACACACATACAGAGTAATACGCACTCAAAGATTTGAATGGCACATAATCTTAGCGCACAAGGGAGGCGGTGTTCTGTAAAAATACTCATATTAGTTAACCTCACAACGTATAATATCATTCTAGAGCTATTTCTCATAGTGCACACAATCACAAGTATGTAATGAAAGGCCAATGTCCGTTCGACTCTATTCGTCAGACGGACGGTGGGTTGACTCAAAATGAAAAATGGCGTAATGACTGGGTCAAGTAGAGAGAAATATAAGGCAGCGACTTTCCTCTGGATGCGGTGGAAGTGGGGTCGGATAATGGAACTCAAAGGTGCCGTGTGAACAAGGAATAGAGATAACATGATAAAGCAATTTATCTAACAGAAATAGATAGATAAATAGATAGATAGATAGATAGACAGACAGACAAGCAGACAGACAGAAAGACAGACAGACAGACAGACAGACAGAAAGACAGACAGACAGACAGACAGACTTATAGATAGATAGATAGGTAGATAGATAAACTGTACTAAAATGCAAATTAAGCATAAATGAAATAATGTAAACAAGGCACAGATTATAATCAGAATAGACGTCTCTCCCCAGTCGGTGCCCCCTATTCCATATATTTATTCCTTTTTTCTTGGAAGAACAACATTAAACTCCAAAACAGCATAACAGCACAAGATTCAAAGGTTTAAGGTACCGCAAGTATGCTCGCTTACATGCGTGTTCGTTGTAAGGCTTTCGTTTGCCGTTCCATCTGATTTATAATGTGGAGTATATTTCCTGTCGGTCTTTGTGGGGAATAAAAGACTGCAATTTTGTTCACAACAATTAATTGTATCGGTTCACCAGAATTGATTGTTTTTTATTAGGGTCAGAATGGTTGTATGGAAGTGTGTGTGTGTGTGTATATGTGTGTGTGTGTGTGTGTGTGTGTGTGTGTGTGTGTGTTTGAGTGTGTGTGTCTGTGTGTGTATGTGTGTATATGTGCGTGCATGTGTGTGTGTGTTTGCGTGTGTGTGTGTATGTGAGAGAAAGACAGAGAGTGTGTGTAGTGTGTGTGTGTGCGTGTAAGTGTGTGTATGTATATGTGTGTGTGTGTGTGTGTGTGTGTGTGTGTGTGTGCGTGTGTTTATATGTAGGATTATATATATAAAGAGTAAGGGAGAAACCATGAGAGTGAGATAGTAAATGAGATAGGGGGAGAGAGCAAGGTAAACGAATGTTTGAATTTACCTTTTGTTTGAAAAATCATTTACCATAATTATTATTATAGGAGAACACTAGCCTACGAAGCTGAGGCATTGTTCTAATGCCATAAACGACTTTTATCCTTCAAAGCCAAAGTGACAAATACCAAAACTAAGCTGTTGAAGAAAAGGACCTGAGCTGTCCTGTTAATTCAAGTAAAGTAATTTCAAGTTTAAAAGACATCTGGTTTGTAAATAGTCCTCTTCCTCTCAAGCACTTAGACCTAAATGATCTCCGGCGCCTCAGTAAAATTGTCTTTTTCTTCAAAAAGTTTAAATTATCTTTTAAGAAAAGTGCCCACCTGATAAACTGGAAAAAGAAACTCTGCACAAACTCTTCTATTGAATATATTAATTAGATTAAAGTCGAAAATTCAGCAGTGGAATAATTCAAAATCGATATCCTTTTTCTCCACTGAAAAGTAATTTCCAGTGGAAGACAGCTGTGGAAATGAAATTGTGTGAAATGGCTGCTGTCAAATATACCCCAGAAGTTATGCCTGCATTGTGTATATAAGAGAAATGTGAATATTGTGTACCTGTATAGCTTTATACTTTCAATGAGTGCTTATCTAATTTTGCAGTCCCAGCCTAGATTCTTTGCTGCCGCAGTTCCCTAGGATATTTGTACATATGTCAACGTATATATGTAGTTGTTGGAACAGATCACTCATTTTCCCCATCTTTTGCTGGAATTTCCATCTTTTTCTTAATTGTATCGCTTGCGTTCGTATCAATTGTGTAATCTACTATGCTGATATTTTTATACTTTTGGTGAGAGTATGACGATTATAACTTTTGCTTCCGACGAAAGATAGCGAGAGTGAAGATACAAAAGTGAAGGAAAAAGGCGTGGGAGGTGAACTTGTTTGCCTCTGCAAAGTGTAATCGCAGCGAATTTAGAAAAAGATCGCCTCTTTTTCTGGATTGACCGTAATTATGGAGAATTTAGGTTGGGAAAAGATCATTCTGAAGACGCAAGAGCGATGCCATGGTAGTTTTTTCGTGGTAGGGCTTACTGTTGATTGTTACGAAAGAACCACCAACTGCAGGGTCTGCCTTGTCGTTCACAAAGTAACAGTTTAACAAGAATACGCTTCAGCGAGTCGTTACATGTCGAGTAAAGGCGCCGATGTCATCAAATACGAATGTTTGCTTTAAGGCGGGCTGAAATATTCTATTATTCTCAACAAGAAGCGCTCGCACTTGGCGTTGTTAGTGTTCGATTCTGTGCGGAAGACGTCATAGGAGGTTAATAGAAGAGTTTGAAAGTGACTAAAGGTTTCTCTTTAAAAAGGAAAAATTGAAAACTTTCGCGTGTGTGAGGATGGACAAACGCTTAATTAAGAAAGAATCACAGCCCAAGAACGGTGACTGGTGACTATGGCTTCCACATTGTTGATTCATTTCATTAATTGAAACATACCATACACAATGACCAACTATACTGTTTATAATTATCAATCGCAAGCTTTTCTTGCCCCCGTTTTAACTGTGCTTTTAAAGCTTCTCTGGTTTGCTGTCGTCATGTCGTGATGTAGAAACATTTTGATTGCCTGCATTTTGTAACACTGGTTAACGAGAAAACATTCGAACTGGACTGTCGCTAACCTTGAAAGGTAAGGACAACATACCCCTAGTTCTTGGAATGACGTCTTTTGCAAAACTAACAAAATATAGTTAAATCTTATGTAACCAAAAAATTGCGATATTGCTGTTCATTGGTTCAAGTTCATTCTTCAACCACAAATACCATGTTTGCTTTGTCTTTTCTTTCCTCAATTATTCTTCTTTTAAACTTACTCTAACTTAACTGTACAGAAAACCTTTTCACTTTACCTACTTAATCTGCTGCCCATAATTTTCCCTTTTGTTTATTATTCGTGTTTTGTACATCCATCTTCTTGTTTGTCTTTTTTTATGTTTACACTTCTCATTTGTTACTTTAGTTTCCTTCTCATTTTGTATTGATAAATCTATTCATGTTCCAATATGTTAATTCTAGATCATTACTGATATCAGCCTATTGGGGGCTCCACTTCTGGATTTTCTTTTATCTACATTTTCGACATTTCTGTGTTCCTAGGCTAACTCAAAACCCTCGTCCTTCTTACGCTTTCTGAATTCTTGGTTCCATGAGGTGTCTTGCTAACTATCCCTGAATTTCCAACATATGAGTATTACTCATTTGATTTTACCTAGATTCATTTGTCAATCAACAGCAGTGGAATTTTAAGGGAATCTCGTTCTGTTTCGTACACATTTTTTGTGCAGGAACCTATGACTTCAGTTTACAGAAGGCTGGGGTATCCTTTTTGTGGACAGTGCTACAGGTTAAATAAATAAATCTATGTTTGATGTCATTGTTGTAAATTTGTTATCTCCCTACTATTGGAGATTTCTATCCCCATCCCCCACTTTTGTCTACATTATTTTTATTTTTCATAATCTTTATCAGTAATAATTCATATTATTATAGATATATACATTTTTTAAAAAGTAATACGCATTTTGAACATATTACTTTCCTGCTCCTGTTTTTGTTTTAGTCCTCAAATGGACTCACAGAGACGGCTTTGCAATTAATAAGAACGCTATACATTTTAAACCGGCCTATGTAGTGTGGCTGTTTGGGGAGGATTTAAATTGTGTCGATGAGGGCGTAAAACATCCACTATTATTATGACACATTTGGCAGGTACCTGCCCTGAACGTTGGTCAGTCTTTTAATTGGTCATTTTCTCTGACATACCATTTTTATTTTTTGCTGACTAATGTAATGATATCTTGCAACCCTGGTCAACATACATCTTTCCTTCATATCAATATCAGAACTTTGTAAGTCGTTCCTTTTAAGAGCAAAACGGTTCCCTTCTAGAATTGAAAAAATAAATACCTGTTCTTTTAGTTTCATGGGTTACCTGTTTGATTGTGTTCCAACTTTTAAACAAAATTCTAACCATTCCAATTCTTGTTTTTCAAAAGTTCCTTCACTTATTAGTACTTTGTTCCATAGAAGGTAGTAGGAAGTTGTTGCAAGCTTCACATTAATATATCTTTTTGATTTATGATAATCTTTAATGTTTAATTTTAAGTAGCATAAAAATTTTAGGCGCATAACTTTCCTATTTGTACTTAACACAAAAGGACAAACGTTTATGTTTCTGTTATTCGCTAACACCTGTCTTAATTTGTTTTTTCGTTTTACAATTATAAAATGTCGTTTAATTAATTTTTAATGTTCCCATTCTTTTTGTGATTTGAACTTACGTGAATAAACATTAAAAAACTCTTCAAGTCTCGTTTATTATTTTATTTTTGCATTTTTTAATTTTGTTAAAAAATATACGATTCCCATTTCTTGCACCAAAAAAGATAATTGATTATTATACGATCACAAACGTTGACTCGAACGCATGTACAAACACACACTCACACATACGTACTGTATATACACAAACACACACTCACACGTACGTGCGTGTATTCACACACACAAACCACTCACTCACTCACACACACACACACACACACACACACACAAACACACACACACACACACACAAACACACACACACACACACACACACAGACACACACACACAAACGCATGAGGCTTGCCGACAATAACATTTTCCTTGGTAAACTTATCAAATGCAACGTCATTTAATTTTTTTTTTTAAAATAAAGACAATAACATCAAATTCACCACCAACGCATCAAAGTTACCAATGTGACTGACTGGTTACTCTTTTCATTGCTGGATTTTGACGATCACAAAATAGTATATTATTTATCAAGGTTGCGTCATGCCTTATTTTCTTATTACAAAGAGGACGCACAACAGGTCAGTTTTAACTGAGTGTGTAATAACCCCTTAAGAAGAAGTAGATTTTTTCCCCCTCTCTTTTTATATGGGCCCCTGCTTGTGCGCAATTTTATTTTTTAGTAAACTTACGATTAAAATCGAAAAGGGAGTTTTGTTTGTCAGAATGTAACAAAGTAACACAAATATTATGTCCTGAATGGTACAGTAGTTATGTTTATATTCAACTTTAGATGCACAGAACATGGACATCAGTGCCGGGGAGAAGTACGTAACCCTTTCACGTCAACCTGTAATTTGAAAAAAATATTGCTTAATAAGACCGATTGTCTTATATTTAACGTTGGAAGTCTCAACGATGACATTAAAGAAATTAACCCAAAATATATATATATATATATTTTGTGTTGGACGAATGTTTTATTTTGTTATTGTTTTGGAGCGTGTTTTACGGCGCTCACAACTGCATAAGGTCATAATGATCACGCGAGGCACATTAAACATTTTCAGTTTGGTAGGAATTGTGAATTTTGCCCTGGTGGCGGTCAAAGTCTACTCTTATTGATTTTATGACAACCAATGGGTCTTTAACGTGCGCAGCTTGCACTATAGGACCTACGAGACTTTTCGCCCTTTACGGGGAAGGCTAAGTGTTAGGCCTTACCATATGCTCAGGGCTATTGCTGAAAGACAACAGTAAAAGGGAGCCAATGAGTAGCAATAGAAAGGCTGCAGAAAAGGTCAAGAATCTAGTGGACAAAAAGAAGGGGGGGGGGGGCAAAAAAAGAAG
>NW_004797356.1:1305166-1309231 GCF_000002075.1 Aplysia californica | reverse complement strand
AGGGGGGGGGGGGCAAAAAATGAAGACTAAAGCAAGACGACAGAACATGGTTAGAGACTAGCTAAAGGAGGGGAAAGTAGAACATTTTAGAGAAGAACATTTTCCGTCGCTATCAAGTTTCAAACCCGGGACCTATTAACTGACAAGCGAACACTGTGACCTCTTGACCACGAGAGCCCCTGTAGGACAAATTATACTCCTACCGCTTCAACTACTCCAGCTACTGTTGCTACCACTGCTATAGTCAAGTAGACGAAGGAAGATAACTCATGAAGAACACCACCACGGTTTGAACAGGGTGCCATTCTCTCCCCTTGCCTCTACTGACCTCCCTATACCAACATTTTTTTTTTGACGCAGAACAATCCCCTGACTGAACAGGCTAAGCATAAATTATGTGTTTCCATGGCTACCTAGCCATGTAGGCATTTAAGGAAACGAGCAGGTCGGTCTCCTAAAAGACTGAGGTCAAGGGCTACACGTCAAGTCTGCGGGAGGAGCAGTGAAGCGAAAAACTGAACATTAAACTCCACAATGCCCAAGTGGGGTCCTCGAAAACCTTTGCTCGAGTCTATCCCGAAGTTACGAAGTTATTTTAACTAATTGTACATTGGACATACCTCGCAGATACCTTTGGTAGTTCAATAAAAAAAAACAATTCTGTGTCAGATGCGATGCCTACCTGAAGACCAGGCATATCCTTATACTGCAGAATGTCTGGACTTTGGAGAAATCGAAAGAAAATGTTTTAAATGCATTTACTGATCTATTTGTAGAATCTATTTTCCATTGTTGATCCAAACAGAATCCTCAATATATATTAACGAAGATTAATTATCTTTACTCAGAAGTAATAAATGCCATTTTAAACATGTGAGGGACAGTTTTTTGTTACTGAAACTTTTACAATAGATTCTACTTTCAAACATTCCGACTTTGCAGAGAAAAAACAAGCTGTGCCGTGTGGAAACATGGAAAAACCAGTTTGAGTCCCAAGCACATATATAACCTTATGCAGTAGTGAGCCCTGTAAAAGTATTACCAAATTGAAACTGAACATCCTTCATCCTAATACAGTGTCCAGACTTGTAATACCCCGGAAGAAAATATTTAAGATGCACAAATCGGAAAAAATCTGTTCTGTTTTGGTTGATCAAAGACCGTTGGTCACTTTGCTTATTTTAATAAGCTATTTCCGAAATGTAATATGGTGAGCTTGTCCAAACAGAAATTGTACTCTTTCAATTGTCTGCTTTTTACTGATCGATCAGACACTGACAAGGTTTGGTCCTCAACAATTACACTCACTCTTTCTTTCTCTCTCTCTCTCTCTCTCTCTCTCTCTCTCTCTCTCTCTCTCTCTCTCTCCCCCCTCTCTCTCTCTCTCTCTCTCTCGTACACTCACACACACACACACACACACACACAAACACACACACACAGACTCGCAGAAAGCAATAGAAAGAACAGACCACACCAAACCGTCCGCCAACCGCTCATTACAATTTTAACAGTAGCTAGTAAGCCTATTGCCTTTTTGCTCACTTTCCAATTATGCACCACCTTGTCTGCAACTCACGCGACGCCACTGCTCCCGGATTGGTCATCGTATGGGCATGATTTGCGAGTAAAAAGTTGCACTTTGGGTTTTACCAAAGGAAAGTGTGAGAACTGTGAGGCCGCCATTTATGCTTCTTGGCAGGGATTCTAGTTCGACTGCTACGTGTTTTTTCATCTGAATGTTCACACTATTAGTTCTACCCTCTGAAAATTTTTACTTTACCAAAAGAAACAATTGCTGCCTCTCATTCCCTTCAACAAACACTAATCAACAAATCTAGTTTAACTGAGAGCAATGATATTGAGGCCATATTGGCTGAGCCATATTGCAATGATTGCTGTCCTCCTTTCAAGATTGGAGGCATATCCTGGTGTGTACCTGGTTAAGACACAATTTTTTAACAAATTTATAAATTCTTTTTTTAATAGTTTTATAGCCAGTCCGAACAGATCACGAGACCACTCTTTAAAGCATCTACTTTACCCCTTTCCTCGTGTGGAGAGAACAGTGCTGTTCCCAAAATGCTGTCCAGGCACCTTGGGTGCTGCCGGACCATAAATAAATATTATTATCATCTCCAATTCAGCTCGATGTGAAACGACCAAAGCCACATGATTTGAAGGTTTGTACTTGGAGCTCCCAACCTATATGTCTAGATCCCAACCTATATGTCTAGATCCCAACCTATATGTCTAGATCTCAACCTGTATGTCTAGATCCCAACCTATGCAGGCCTGATGCCACCTCACTCTCTTGTACATCGCTGAAGGAGCCTAATGGGGATGGACGACAGAGGTGGGCGTGACTTCTACAAAGGTTTATTTAGAATGAGAAAAAAACATTCTAATATTTTACTCATTCTCTCACAAAGATACCTTCAGGAAATTAACATCCCTGCAACAATGTACCACGCACAAGATTACAATGAGCAATGATGTCTTTTTTGTCTTATAGCTTTAGTTTATAGATCTATGCTTGCACCACAAAATTTTAAGTAGTATGGAAAGTGACTGTAGTAAAAAAGAATTCACGAGAGTGGAAATTTGAAGTTTTACATAACTATAGATACAACTGAGGCACACAGTTAGAGCGTTGGACGGCTTCGACACTGTCTGATAGGGTTATCCCAGCCCATGCTTTAGTAGTAATACTTTGTCAATGTCTGTAGACAACCAGTGCATCTGCAGGGAAAACTATTTATTTAATAAACGAAAATTTATAAAGTAAGGATTTAGATGACTTCTGGCTTCTCCTGTGGCCGATGAGACCAACTATGGCGGGGAAGAAAACCTACCCATATGTTCTATGCCAGCGACAATAATTTTAAGCACCCGCAGCACAATAAAGTTATCAAGGCATAAATCCATCTCTGGTAAAGTTTTTTTGTAGCCGAATTCCAAAATAACAGCATAATGCAGCATTGACATAAAAGCTTCCCAGGAAATTACCAGGACACAAGTACATTATTACGGACCACCTTCACAGGTGACTGGTTCAGGTGTTTCCCACATTTTGCTCTGGACTCTTTCTTTGACAACTCTCATCCCTTCGCCCGCAGGAATATTTTGTCAATGTGAGGTGTAAAATTATAATACACCATCTGTTACGTTGTTTCTCATCTCGAAGCTCCAAATTCAGAGTATAAAGTGTGTACAGGGTTGCCGCTAACGAAGCTAAAGACGGATCTTCCCTTGTCATAAATTGTCATAAATTATGTTTCGATACTCTCGTGGCTCGCTGTGGGGCTAACGCACACGTCTACCTCGAGTTTGGAGAAGCCCATGCAATCCCTCTTCGTTTTCACTATGTTGCTGACACGTGGTTCTTGAGCTTTCTATGGTGACTCATTCACTCCAGAACATTTCGAGACGTTCTTGACTTTACTTTACTCACAGAGAAGAAAAGGAATCTGAGTAAGGTTAAGTAGAATAGAATAACAACAGCTCTAAGGTAAGAGGAATAAAGCAAGAATAACTGAAAAGTTAGCGCGTATAAATAGCGCAAGGAAAAGTAACCTGAATAGATCATAATACTATTTATTTATGGCCTATAACATCAGCGAAAATGCATCTTGCCGTTCAAACATGCTAGTTTTTGTAGCTTTCAATCTCTATAAAATACATTAGAATTATTTGAAAGCTAAGTTTCTACGTTTAAAGCAACGTTTCCTTGTTCTTTAATTCAGGAGCGTGCATTACTTGATTTGAATCGTTTTACCAAAATGTGCTGCAATATAAATTTATGTTTCTTCACAAATGTGCATTTTCAGCTTTGGGGGCTCTGGTGGTCTAGAGGTTAAGGTGTTCGCCTCTCATTCAAAGGTCCTGGGTTCGAATCCGGGTAGAGACCAATTAATTTTCTTCTCTAAAACGGTCTCCTTTCACTTTCTTTCCTTCTCTCTTGCAATATTCCGTCGTCTTCTTTCGTCTCCTCTTTCTTCCCCCCCCCCCTACCCCCTCGCCTCCTTTACCCCCTCCACTGGGCTCCTAGGCTCTTTCTGCAAC
>NW_004797356.1:1297666-1300166 GCF_000002075.1 Aplysia californica | reverse complement strand
TCAAGGATAGGAAATGTTGCCTTCCCGATTCTATCCGTGATGTGACATGAGTAGAAGCGTTAACATACTTTCATTGTAATATGTATAAATACATGCCCGCGTACAGACATACATTAACAAAAAACAAACGCGCCTACAGAAACAATAGCACAATACCAGCAATTATACTAACATTTGCACATAAACGCGTACATTCGAGTACACACACACACACACACACACACACACACACACACACACACACTCACACACGCACACACACGCACACGCACACACACACACACACACACACACACACACTCACAATATGTGCGTGTGCGCTCCTGCGACTTAAATCAAGAAAGGCTACTGTAACTGTACCCTGTTCAACTCCGCTATTTATTGCAAGTGTCCGAGAAATTCAGTGAGGATATTACTAGTGTCGTGTAACAAGAAAGACAGAAATGTGTGGTGTCGAAAAAACTGTTATTATGCTATTATCAAGCTTTATAGTATAATTATATTTTGATTCAGTGATTCCTATAATTTAAAGAAAGGGAGTCATCCCCCGTATGATATGCAATTCTGCAGGTGTTACATTCAAGCACCTTTTTCTTCCACACACCTAATTTAAGACAATGACATTGACAATGACAATCTTTATTCATCTCGCAGGGAGAAATTTGTCTTGGTCGTTAACAATGGCAGTAGACGTTACAAAGGTTAGACTTAAAGGTGCACTCACGCAAACGCACAAAAAGACAGAACATTATGCCAAGTAAAGGTAGGTCAAATAGAGAGCCTAGTCTTAGTTCCTGCCGTGATCTGATAAAACGCTTTTTTTTCATTTTGACGAGAATTTTTTTTTATTTCACTAATGAATTCTACACGTGGAAAGTCATCTTGACATATCAATATGAAAGCCTAACTGTGACTAGTTTTTGAAGAAATTATAATTTTAGATTTGTTAAAACGCATTTATTTCCAATGGGATCTGATGAAACACACTTTTGTTTTTCAGAGATAATCCCATGAAGGGATTTTTTTTTCGTGCGTATCGACCATCCACAACTGCCATGATCTGATGAAACGCTTTTTTATCTGCGTATCGACATCCGTATTCATCTGTGATCCGATGAAACGCATTTTTTGGGTCAATCTAGGGAATGTGTTTTAGCAGATCCCAGGTGAAATTTGGCAGGTTACAACTTCGCCTTTTCGGTCCGTAGGTTCAAGAATGGTCAAAGAGACGCAGAAAATACAAATGCGTTTTATCAGATCATTCTTGGATTAAGGCGTTGACAATAAAACGCATTTCTACAAGGGCGATCGGATAAAACGCATTTTTCTTACTTGTTTGTTTGTCTTTTGCTCAAATTCGATGAAATTTGCTTTAATTTTGGTAAATGAGACGTATCTTCACGTGGAATAGTCAAACAAAATTAAGATTGCTATTTGTTTGTTTAATTAGCAAATAACCCCACTAAATCGCGATTATCTCGAAACCTTGACTTTGAGACAAAATCTGTTTGATCAGACCACGTAGTCGTCAAGTATATGGGCGAAAAATTTCGAAGTTTTCGTGGGGACATTGCACACGTTAAAGATCCTCTGGTGGTTAAAATTTGTTGAAGAGTAAGCCATTACCCGAGAAAAATTCGAACTTTAAAAAATCCCTTCCCCAAAAAATGTTATAAAATATCCCTATCACACCTGTAAAAATGGCAAGACACACCGTTATACCATCTGTACTTCCAAACGTATTGACCCTATTTCTCTTTTAGAGCCTATCAAGGAAGCCACGATCTGAAAAGAGGATGGCAGTACTTGGGGCCATCTACTTCTAATAAAATGCTTACCAGTAAGACAAAGAGTATCAAACATAGTGCTTTAAGATCGTCTGTCAAGACGCAATATGACCATAGCTGATATTCCAAAGTTTCAACAATTGGGTCAGTACAATTTCAAAGAAAGCTCCATACCCGCGTCAGTGGGGTAATGAAAGTCTTATAAATCCTCTATGCTATACATCTACATCAATCCTCATCAGTTCGGTTTCCAAGAGGAAAAAGGGGGGTTGGAGGGGGGAGGGGGGGGGAGGACGAGGTTCCTTTTATCGAGTTCCTGCTAAGACAATGTGCCCACTTTCAGCACTGGTTCGTCTTGACAGGGAAGGTGGAAGTGACCCTACTTGGATGAATAGTACATAACAGCTTTCACTAAAAAAATCAATTCTAACTTTTTAGACATCAAGCATCCCTTGTTCAGTCAAATAAAAACATCAGTCAGAAATTAAAGACCTAGGCCTCTGATCCGTAACAAAGAAAGATACAGAAGGCCATTTTACCATCATCCATAAAAAAATTCTTCCACCTTAACCATCATGTATAAGTATTCATATGACCGTAGAGCATGCATCAGAATAACATTGAGTATGTATCTAGCTTAAGATTATTTTTGTTTTTGCTGCTCATTTATATTATGCATGTGATTGTAAGCCTGCGTGTGTGTGCATGTGTGT
>NW_004797356.1:1287145-1289645 GCF_000002075.1 Aplysia californica | reverse complement strand
GGACAAACGATAAACTTAGGAAAAGTAACCTGAAAAAAAGACAGAAAAGAAAAGGAGCCCAAATGATGGCCACGAACGTATTGAAGCGTAAATGTTAATGACTTCGAATAAACCTTTTCGATTTGTAAAGTGCTTGAGGTGTCATCTGGATTTGATGTTTCATTCATGAATGTTATTATCGCCTAATTTAGACAAAGTCTCCTGCTACTGCGAACTTTTAGAGTAAGCTTAACCCACATTGGCCCAATTGAGCCTGTGCTGGCACACTCAACGATAATTGCGCAATTTTTCTTTGTTTTCTTTTTTCTTTTTTCTTCGTTTTTTTTTGGCTTCCCAACGAGAACCTTACATCTAGTCTCTAGGTCTACCTTTCATTTTGACGTATTTATGTAGAAGTAAGTAGCAAAAGTGGAAACAAGGTTTTAGTTGATATCTTATTTTGTTTTTAAATAATGTGCTATCGACATCATCAAGACGTTTGAACGGAGCAAGAGAGTGAGGAAAGAAGAAGAAGAAGAAGAAGAAGAAGAAGAAGAAGAAGAAGAAGAAGAAGAAGAAGAAGAAGAAGAAGAAAGGAAAGGAGAGAGAGAGAGAGATGGAGGACGAAAAGAAGGAGAATGAAAGAATTATATATATATATATATATAATATATATATATATATATATATATATATATATATATATATATATATATATATATATATATATATATATATATATATATATATATGTATACATATTTAAAAAAATATTTATATATATATTTACTGAGAAAGATAGATAGATAGATAGATAGATAGATAGATAGATAGATAGATAGATAGATAGATAGATAGATAGATAGATAGATAGATAGATAGAGAGAGAGAGAGAGAGAGAGAGAGGGGGGGGGGGAGATGGAGAGATAGGGAGGGAGATGGGTGGGGGATGGGGTGGGGCGGAAGGTTGAGATAGATAATCGAGGTCAGGCTTATGTAAGTGATGCGAAACTACGGACTTCTTTACAGTAATGCTCAACAAACTATAATTGTCTATGCACATTCCTCATACAACAAACATAGGTGAAACATAATGTAAACTGCGCACTTTTGCACCACGAAACATCGATGAGTTTGTAACTCCTTTATAACCCCATTAACAGAATTTAGAATATTTAGGTGGTAGGAAACATAATAATGAGTTCTGTAAATGGTAAGGATGAAACATTGAGCCCTCTTGGTCTAACAGTTATGACACTGTAGATTTGAAAATGGTTGTATCTGCGCAGTACCTAGTTTTGAGAAATTTGACTTCAAAGATTTAGAGTTTCACATCATATCAATCTTTTTCGAAAGCAGTTCTTTGAATGTCTTGATAACGACTCCGAATATTCTTACGATTTTGATAGAGCAGATGGAACATTTCGTTTCTGACCTCATGATTTTAGTAACTTAAAACAGCCCAAAACGTCAGATAGAACTTTGTAATTCTGAGGTAGTGAAATACTTTTTGTCTGTACACTCCATAACAGGGATGTTGAGAAACCCAGTCGGCCAAATTGTGCAGTTAATATAAAAGGGTGTGGACTGTGGGGGTCATTTATACTGCAATGCGATAATACATGTTGGAATGTATCGACCTGAAGGGAAATAGGAATTCACACTTAATTTATAACGAATTGCTACGGACATGGCCTTCTTATTATACTTTTTTTTGAAGAAGAATAGAGAGTTACGAAAGTTTTTCTATGTACCCTGAATCCGATCGTTATGGGCACATCGTTAGCTCAGCTGGTATCATGCTGGAATACGGAGTGGATGGCCTTTGTTCGAATCCCCCGACGGATTGGGTTGTTTTTGGGAAGGAAGCTTCTAAAATCTCTCTACCCATTTGGCTAGGTCATACCGGAGATAAACGTTAAATTTGGAGGTCCCTTTTTAAAACAGTCTCACAGGATATGAAAGGGAAATTGAAAGACGTGGCCGGGGACAGGCAAGCGTGGTGTCGACTGTTCTCCGCCTTATGTACCTGACGGTATGGGGAGAGAGTAAGTAAGTAAGAGTATGAAAGATACTTCAGACCTATACAATGACCATGAACTTTTGTCAAGGGCCCATTTTTATATGTTATCCATGGTTAGCTAAGAGGTTTGACCAGTTATAACGTGCATCTCCGATGGGATCAAGACAAACGAATAGACGGCCCTTAAAGCAACCCAAGTTAACAACGTCGTGTAAGGCATTCAAACCAGCATTTGATCACGGAGGCAACTGAGCTTGTTGCAAACCTTTCAAATGCACCGAAACACCACAAAAATAATATGCTTGTATATTCAAAGTTGATTTTATGTCAGTTTATGCTTCGGTATGAAATCTGCAAATGTTCAGCAACCAGCGAAGAACACAAATCCACATGCAAAATTATGCAGGTCCCTTATCAGTGTGAATCCATGCAAGACAAATGGAAAAAAAATCTGAGCCGTAAAATTAAAATGAACATATTATCAAGCCTATTGAAAAA
>NW_004797356.1:1280054-1283875 GCF_000002075.1 Aplysia californica | reverse complement strand
ATGTATGTATGTATGTATGTATGTATGTATGTATGTATGTATGTATGTATGTATGCATGCATGTATGTATGTATGTATGTATGTATGTGAGTATGCATGCATATGTGTATGTGTATTTCTGAATGTGTGTGTGTGTGTATGTGTGTATTTGTGCATTATGTGTATGACATTTTTACGATTCAATTTTTTCTTACGGCTCATTTCGAAATAGTGATTAATGCCCGGTGAACACTACGAATAGATTTAATTTGATTTAGCCAGGACCGGTCAGTTTTCCTTTCGTGGAAGGGCAAAAGCTACCATTTTGGCACAATAAAACGTTATTCGATTTATGAGCTTGAAAACAACAGCGTCTGATTTTGAAGGTCACTGTCGAATTCAATTGCATTTGGTCAAGTGGAGCCAAAATGACAACGTTTGTCCAATCCAAAAGAATTCGATTGACAATGTGCACTCGGTGTTAAGAATACGTTTCGTCTTTCTTTTTATCTGCAGGAACAACGTTCTAGAACTGTCTCCTGGATTTGAGCATTTGAACGGTCTCCCGTGGCACACCAGCCTGGCGCTTGCAGTCTCAATCCTTGTCACAACCTTAGGAATTATAAAAGGCGTCAAGTCTGTCGGAAAAGTATGATTTTATTGTCAGTATGAATTCACGTTAATTATTTTTTTCATTTACTCTTCAGCTTCTAATACCTCTCACCTCCAACTGAGGGTAATACGTTGAACACAGACAAAAGGTCCTTGAGAGTGGCATTTTTAAAGACAAAACAATACACTCAAACGTTCACATTATAGTGCGCTCTGAAATTTGTGGCGCAACTTATAGTCAAATATTTCCTTAACCCTATTCGTACACCCTGGGGTCATTTTGCACCCCCGGGGTTTTATTCTTCACATTTTACAATACTTCTAGTAGGAATATCTCTTCGAAACTTTCAGTATTTCTAAAAACACAAAACCGTTTTGACAGATTGCTATGCAAAGCGTACGGATAGGATTGTTTGTTTTGAAAGAGTTATACGCACTTGCAACACAATAAGGTCATATAATTGCGAAGATTAGAGGTGTTCCAAGTGAGTAACAAACACAAAAAAGAAAGAGGGGAGATAAAGACGATAGATGTTTGATAGGAAAGAAGAAGCAAACTACACCAGAGCACCCGCCAACCACCCATCCGGATGCGATTAATGAGTAAATTTCCTCTTTGATAGAGTTCCCCACGTCGTATGGATACGATAGTAAAACATGACGAACGGATAGGGTTAACTATCGAATAATAAGACTCTCCGGCTTTCGCACAATGAGTTGTATCAATTTGTCTCAACATATCATATTTTTATAGACCCCTGTAAGCTGTATTCTACAAAGTTCCTCAATATAAACTACTTTTAAAAATCCAAGTGAGTGGTTTCTTCAGATTTTAAAAGGCTTACAGCTGGGGCAAAATCGCTTTTAAAAGCAAGTCCTTCATTTTTTTCTAATCGCGACATTATGCTTATTGAACTCATGTTTGGAAAACCTTTAGAGCAAAAAAAAATAATAATGCGTTCATATACAGTTCATCTCTTGTAACAAGTTTTGACACTAAAGTGTTATTGGTGAACTGTGATGCAAGCCATATACATGAATAAATTTATGTGAGAGGAGGGAAGTGTTATGAACAATCCCATTAAAAAAAAATAATTAAAAAATCTTGCCTCAATTGTTGTGAAAAAATATGATTAAGTTAAGACAAATTGATTCAAACTGTTGTACAAAGTATGGATGGCGTTGCTTCCCTCGTTAAAGTGATATTATGAGGATACGTTGCGCCACGAATTGTTGACCGCATTTTGCACTATCAAAGATAGTACATAACAAGATGGTCCACTCAGCCAAAAAAGTGTCCGCCGGAAGTCTGCTCTTTGCTTCAGATGGCGCTGCAGTCTGTTTTGAAGATCTCTTTCGTTTTTTCCAGAAGAAGAATAGGAATAGCACCTCCTTGCGTGCGCAGATCGACAGCTGTTCATCAGCAGTTCGGGTTCGTTCAGTGCGGAGTTTTAGGTTTTAACATTTTTTAATGACCTCTTGCCTTTCATTCTAAAGTCAAGTTAAACGAAGAAAACAATCACCCCTTCCTCCGAAAGAGGTTTTTTGTCAGCATAACCATTTTAAAAAAGCGTTCTTCCGAAGTTTGTTCAAAAACTTGCTAGTTTCACTTTGATTTTTTAAACTCAAGTAAGGTAACTCTGTTCGCAAAGGATGCGCATTTGCGAAGAGGGCGCCACCGAATTTTGAGGACACTTTTTCAATTGGCTCAAAGAGAGGAGTGGCCCCTCTTGTTATGTAGACTCTTTGGTATCATGGAGCTCACCAAACATGTACAATTTTGGAGAATTGATGAGATGATCACAAATGTTAACCTTAAAGGTCTGTCATACCCAACTTGAGAAACTTGTTAAAGATAAGACCCGTATGAACATTTTGAAATGTAATCATTGTACAAATATCCTCAAACGAAAAGTGATTATCAGTTTCACACCGAGGGGTCTTAATTTCTCTTTAAAATTTCAACCTTTTATTTCTAAAGAGCTAAATGTGAGTTTTTGGCGGGTGCTCTGGTGTGATTCGCTTCTTCTTTCCGATCAAACGTCCTTATCTCCCCTTCTTCTTTTTATGTTTGTTACTCTCTTGTAACACCTCTAATCTTCTGGCGCTCATATGACCTTATGCAGTTGCGAGCGTCGTAAAACCTCTACTAAAACTGTTTAAAAAGAGCTAAATACAAATGAAACAATGTCATGTCTCCTTGGTGCAGGTGGTGTATGTGACGGCCACCCTCCCGTACATTCTCATCACCATTCTCATCATCAAGGGCGCCACGTTGGATGGGGCAGGGGACGGTGTATTATTTTACCTCAAGCCAGACTTCAGGTGAGAGTTTACCTAACTGCCTTAGATACTTTCTATCTACCAATCACTTTTAAAAACCCATTTACTTACTTCCCTGTTACAATTCATCCTGACTATACCAACCTATCTTTAAAAAAAAATAAATTATTAGCAGACTATAACCGTCCACCCGATAGAAAAGAGAGTCAGATTTCTCCGTCCCTCGGAGTGCCTCGGGCAATACCTGCCTCGCTAAACCAGGGGGCACAAGGCCGGAGGAGTAGCGGAGAACAGATACCACCTTTGATCGCAGCCAAAAGGCCGAGAACCAATCTATCTTTTGTTCAATACTTTTAAAATGTTCTTCTATACATGTCGTCGTCTGGATAATTCAGCGATATGCATAATGTGTAATTTGGCCTTACACCTTAGTTTGTATAAATGTGTAGGTGTTTGTCTGTTGTTTTTTATATTACTTTGTATGAGTTTGTCGGTGTTTGTTTGGGGTTTGTGTTGGGGTTTCTTTTGTTTGTTTGTTGTTGTTGTTGTTTTTTTTGGTGTTTTTTTTTTTTGTTGAAGTTTAAAAGATACATTTGAAAGAGAAAAAAAAAGCGCATCCTATTTATTTCTCTCTAGTAAACGGGCCATAACCAGTGAAAATATCTCGACATTATGAGTTGTCTTTCCTGGATAATCTCAACAGCTACAAGTAGCCGCTCAGACTAGTCATATTATTATTTATTATGAGATCATTTTAAAAGATGAATATTGTATACATCTGACATGTTCATACACTGCGTAAATATTTGTTTATACAAACACGTACAAATGAGAATGTACGTGTATTTATGTATTTGTGTGTGCATGTGTGTATGTGTGTGTGTTTGTGTGAGTGTGTTTGTGTGTGTGTGTTTGTGTGTGTGTGTGTGTGTGTGTGTGTGTGTGTG
>NW_004797356.1:1275831-1279467 GCF_000002075.1 Aplysia californica | reverse complement strand
CCCCCACCCCTCACACAAATACAGAAAGACAGACCGAGAGAAAGATAAATTATTCTAAAAATTATTACAATAAAGAGGAAAGTATGATTTGTGTACGTTCTGAATTCTGGGACTCTCGCGGTCAAGATGTGTTTGCTTCTCATGTATTATGTGTCGGGTTCAAAACCTGAGAGGGACGGAACATTTTCTCTTCTCTAAAATGTTCTCCTTTCACTTCCTTTCCTGCTCTCTAACCGTGGTCTGTGGTCGGCTTTCGTCTTCACTTATTGCCCCCTCCATCCCTTACCTATGCCCCCACTCAGGGCTCCTGACTCTTTCTGCAGCCTTTCTACTGCTACTTCTTGGCTACTTCTCACTGCTGTCTTTCAGCCAGTCCCCTGATCTTAGGTTAGGTAAAATCAAATACCTAGCCTTCTTGGATAAGGGCAAAAATCTCGGAAGCCCCGTTGGCAAGTTGTGCTTGTTAAAGATCCCTTGGTCTGGCCAAAAATCGATAAGAGTTGACTTCGGCAGCCATCCGGCAAACATTCAAAAAGAATTTCAATCAAACCGAAAATGTTTAACGTGTCCCGCACGCTCACTTGACCTTACTCAGTTGCGAGCGTCGTAAAACACTTACTAAAACAAAGCAGTCTACATTCTCATCAATGCTTATTAGATATTGTGCCGTTCATAGAACTGGGATTTTTGCTAGTGGTGATAATAACAACAGTGATAGCGATGATAAACAATATTAATAATAATAATAATAATAATAATAATAATAATAATATTAATAATAATAATAATAATAATAATAATAATAATGACAATCATCAACATCATCATCATCATCATCATCATCATCATGAATATAATTGGGTTTTTTACTTCCCAATAGGGACTCGGTAGTGCTGACTCTTGTGTGCGAGGGGTCAAGTTTCTTTGCTGGATTCGCCATCTTCACAGTCCTCGGGCACATGTCGCACGTTCTAGGCGTCCCGATACAACAGTTCTCTCAGTCTGGTAGGCATTCCTGCTGAACTCTACGCTTACATTATTGTCTAACGGATATATCTACATACACTTTGTAAGCAATTTATATTGTATTAGTTGCTTACTTGCTTATTTCAAAGATAGGTATTTTAAAAATAAAAGGGTCTATTACGTAAAAGAAGAGTACAGGCTTTCCTCGAGAATTGAAAATCAATTTGAATACTTGGAGAGTGAAAAGAAGATTGTTTAACATCAACCTACCTGAAATGTGTACAAATTGCTTAAAATTTGTCAGGGTGGGGCGGTGTAAATAATTTAGACCTATTGGTTAGTACAATATTAATAACATTTTGATTTTGTTACTGAAGAGCTGACACATTAAGTGTTGCTATGAAAGATTGTTTTAGTAAAAACGATAATGTTTTGAAATGGATAATAAAAGATTTTAGCTCCCCATTCGGAATTTACTTGACCTTATATACACAGCCAGGTCTCCGTTCTTCGTGGAGCGATATGTTGATATTCGTCACGTCACGGAAAAAATGAGGGAGTAGTGGTGGAGCGGTTAGTGCGCTCGTCTCCGAAGCGGAAAATCCGGGTTCGAGCCTCGGTTCGGACACGGATTTTTTCGCCCCCTCATGCCAACCCAGCAGTAATGGGTGCCTGACTTCGAGTTGGGGAAGTAAAGGCAGTGTGGAAAGGAACTGGCCGTAATACCACAATAAGCCGAAAGCCCAGAAAGTTGTCTCACTAACAAGGCAATCCCCAATGATCGGATGCGGGAACAACTTTACGTTACTTAACTTTCCGGTCCTTTTCATTTTCATTTTATTATTGTTTTTATGTTACTCCCTATTTCACTTGTTTTATTACTATACTTTTCAAGTTACTCACTGTCTCATTTTCAACCTTCGGCACGTATATGACCTATTCGTACTGCAAGTATCATAAGACTCTTACTACGAGTATAAATTATTAGCATGTAAGTACAAAGATGTAGCCGCCGTTATGACGAACTACTTCACACTCCTCAGGAGCCGGCCTGGCGTTCGTAGTTTACCCAGAGGCCATTTCTTATCTCCCTGTGCCACAACTGTGGGCTGTCCTTTTCTTCGGCATGCTGCTCACAGTGGGTCTGGACTCACAGGTACGTAAATCGATGTTTCAGGGCTCATGATGAAAAGAACAGTCCTAATCCATTTGTTAAAGGCACATCAGGTTCCCCTTGGTTTTCGAAGAATTGAGTTGCAGTATTTTAACCGTCATCCCAGATAATTTCGGTCCTTTTCCGTTCGCTGTTTACAAAGAGAATTGGAAATTTGAGAAAGCTGTTTTAAAATCTTGTAATACCTTATAAAGCATTTTGAGAATACTGAAGTTTATGGATGAGCATTTCTCCATCCTCACCTCTTCGAAAGCTTTTTTTAGGAGCGACTGAGAATAAAATTTAGAGAATAATGCTTATAATAAAACCGGTTGGGGGGGGGGCTCTCAAAAGAGGTCTCATAGTAAGTTACCGGAAAGGCTGAACGTGACTCAGTGTTAGCTCGACCAGGAGGTAGTTATAGGAAAATCAATGCTCTGTTATATCTTAATATTAGGTTCTCTCTCCCGTCTCTTCAACAGTTTGTCAACTTTGAGACAGCTCTCACCACCATTGCTGACATGTGGCCCAAGTTCGGAGGACGCCGGGAAGCTATAGGCAAATGTCTCTTCATGACTCTCATATTTTTAATTTGTCTTCCTCTGGCCACAAGGGTAGGAACATGTTTTTCTTATTGATGACAATTCAATTAGTGGTAAAAGTGAATGTCATTCCTCTTCTGTCTTAGAATAGTTTTTTTCAAAAAGCATTTCATGCATTACGTTACGGTAATCTAAATGTGACCACACCGAGAAAACACACGTGGTTCGTGGGTGTTTATGGTCATCAAAAATAGCTTATAGATAGCGATAGCTTAATTGGTCGCTTTTAAGGACAAGCGGGCTAACCCAGATTTCAGGGGTTTCCAGAAATCTTGACATACATCAAAAGTGGGCATTGCTCTACCTATAGGGAGAAGTTTGGATTCGCTGGTGTGTATATTTGTTTGATTGTAGAGAAAACTCTCCTTGTCCTTTAAAGAAATTGAACAAGGGGGCTAAAACAGTACCTTCGATTTTCTCAAAACAGCATTTTTCGGGATAGCCCCCTAGCGACCAGTATTTAGCCCCACTTGCCGCCTCTGGTGGTGGGCTACCACATCCATCAGATCTTCTGTTTTGGTTGAACCCAAGGAGGTTAATATTATACTGTTTGCTGTAAGGTCATTGGTTGGATCCCACTGAGGCTTGGGATAAAGGGGGGATAAACAGTTGGCAACAGTTTTCAAACTGGATTATTTCCCTTAGACGTTTGTTGGACCGTGTGAGGATTGCTGATGTTTGAAACTGGATCGCATTTGGAGGTTGTGGGGTTTTTTATGATTAATAGGCCATTCTTTCACTTTCCTCAACATTTTTTTAAAAAGCACCCACCTACACACACATACATACGCTTACCCACAAATCCCACATCCATTTCTATGAACCTTCGTGCTCGTACGCACACACATACACATATAGATCTACACACATACACACATACACAAAGACACACACACACACGCACACACACACACA
>NW_004797356.1:1270054-1274846 GCF_000002075.1 Aplysia californica | reverse complement strand
ACACACACACACACACACACATTGTGACCTGATTTCACCACGGAGATAAATAATGTGTCATTTATGTATGCATTTATCTTTTCATTCTATTTTTTTTTATTTATAATTATTATAACTATCTCAAGGGAGGAATGTACATTTTTCAACTGATCGACTGGTATTTGTCCGCTGTCACTACGGTCTGTGTTGGTGTACTGGAGTGTGTCATGGTCTCCTGGGTGTACGGTGAGTTGTTAAAACAAACGATGGGGATGATTCAATTTATCGGAGTAAAAATTAGCACCAAAAAAACATCACTCTACGTCGAATGGCCTAATTGATTGATTGAAATGAATGTATGGAAACTATTTTCTTGGTGTCTTAAAGACCTGACTCACCAAATATAGCTATTTACATTTTTTTTTCATTTTTTAAAAGCTGACTTGGTGTGTAACCTGGTAAAACTTGCCTTTAAAACATTTCATAACTTAGAAATATTTCTTCAGAGTGAGATATTTTTGCAATGACTGTGTTTGCACTTTCACAATTCCACCCTTTCTCCTAGTGACGAGTTAATGTTGGATAGCCGTGAGCCCTTTTTGGATGAATTTTTTCACTCCCTTTGTTGGCTCCACTATCTACTCCGTCTCGTAGTCATCAAGTACAAAGTATTGTTGTATTTACCTCAATGTTTTTAGATTTTAGACAGATTGAAATAATTGGGGGAAAAATTCACCATTCGTACAAATCACACATTACTGCATTCGAATGACTCTGTCATGCTTTGAATAGCTGTGAACAGTGAAAAAAAAGTAGATTATCTTAAACAGTAAAGCTAAATGGACACGCTCTAGTTAAAGTCTTCTTTCGTGAATGACGTCAAGGATGTTCACATGCTTGCCCCACAGTGAGAAAAGGCCCCAGTTTATGTAGTACGACAAGTATGTTGCGAATGGAGGTATGAAGTAGACTTCAAAGGCTATCTTTAGGAAATGGGTTAAAGTAAAGTTGTTCCCGTATCCGATCCGGACCTTGGGGATTGTTTTGTTAGTGAGACAACTTCCTGGGCCTTCGGCATATTGTGGCAGGGTGGCCAGTTCCTTTCCACGCCACCTTTATTTTCCCAACTCGAAGTCAGGTACCCATTACTGCTGGGTGGGCAGGAGGGGGCGAAAAAAATTCGTGTCCAAACCGAGGGGTGAGGGGTAATTATTTCGCGATAATAGCGTGTTCTATACGATTGCAGGTCCCCATTCACTGTGAAAGGCATGTAGATTTGCTGTTTTTGCAGTGAATACTTGCAAACTTATCCCCATATTATTAATATAAAATTCATATCAGTATTGTCTTTAGTTGTTTGCTTTCCATACCTCACCAGGTGCACATCGTTTCTTGAAAGATGTTGAGCTCATGATAGGAAAGAAACCGCCCTACATTTTTGTCGTCCTGTGGAGGTTCGTCACGCCGGCAATGCTATCGGTAAGGAGGCAGGGGCTGGGGGTTAGGGGGAAAACCGGGGAAAGGGGGAGGGTGGGTAGAAGGGGGTATGTGGTTTATGTCTTTATGTGGTTGAACTGGTTTTTCTTATTTCTGTGAAATATTTTTTCTTGTTTGAATAATCGTGTGATTGGTGTAAAGCACTCAGAGCTTATACTAGTATGGGATATAGAGCTATATAAATGCAATCCATTATTATTATTATTATTATTATTATTATTATTATTATTATTATTATTATTATTATTATTATTACTATTATTATTATTATTACTATTACAAACAAGCAAATAAACAAAGCAAAACAAAATAAAACAAACAAAATCCTTTTTTTCATGAAAAATTATATTATGTATTTCGTTTCTTTTAGGCCACTCCATGAATGTACTCCTGTGTCAAACGTTTTTCTTACAACGTGTCACTTTCTCGTGAACAAGACCGTTACCCATGGCTCATAGATTTACGGCGTTACTGATTAATGAACTTCGCCTTCAAAGTATTTACTTTTAAACTAAAACATGCTATAATTTGCTCAGTCAATTTTTAATGCACGGCTTGATACAGTCTCGTGAGTGTATCTGTCCCCGTGGTTTAATGCACCCCGCATAATTTAGCAAAATTTGATCATTTTTTGCATAATTTCTGATTATTTTCTTTTATCATTCTTTGTTAAAATTAACAGAATTTCATAATTTCCCATTTTTGGGCTCAGTTTGCATGATTTCAGAATTTTTCTTGCATAAAGATGTATGTATGTGTTTGTATGTGTGTGTGTGTGTGTGTGTGTGTGTGTGTGTGTGTGTGTGTGTGTGTGCGTTTGTTTGTTTGTGTATGTCCGCGTGCGCGTACTATTTACGATCTGGCCTCTTTACCCCCCAAAAGGTAGTGTTTGTCTTCACCCTGAAATCCTACACCCCCCCGACTGTGGACCAGTATGTGTATGGAGAGGTTCTCCAGGCTTGCGGCTGGGTTCTCTCTGTATCCACATTTGTTCCCATCCCAGCATGGGCCATCTATAAGCTGTACACAACTCAGGGAAACATCTTCGAGGTTGGTATAATATTATTATTGTATTATCGTTAATCAAGAACAGAACAGACCGTCATCGTACTAACATTTTAGCCTAAGTCAGACTTATCCCTCTCCCACATTTTTTCTGTTATTTTTGTATTAAAAGCATTCGATATGTTATAGTAGACAAATCTTTGTGAATTGGCTAAACTCACGGATTTAAATGTATTTTTTCTAGATATCTCAAATATAGAAAACATATTTAGGCCAAAAGGTTAGTGCCAAACGAATTTGATGATGAGTACACCTAGAGTGAAAAGAGATCTGTTTCCGAGTTTTCTTTACTCAATGTATACCTGACTTGGAAGCCTAGTGAAGGCCACGCGTTCGTCACAAATCTGGATATCACATAAGGGCACATAGTGTTATTCAATTCAGGGTTTTTTTTTCAGTATTTACAACATATTGAACTTAACTCTGTGAAGAGGTATTTCTTCAACCTCCTTTCTTCTCATTGTTTTGTCTTAGTAAGTATTATACGACACTTGAAAGACAATACGATTGTATTAGTGCCGAAGATTAAAGGTGTTACAAGAGAGTACCAAACTCACAAAAGAAGGAGGAGTGATAAGGACGATAGATGTTTGATAGGAAAGAAGGAGCAAACCACACAAGAGCACCTGCCAACCACACACTCTTCTCAAACAATGGTCCATGACTAGAATCAAGCGATAACAACGAGCAAATGAAGGAAAAATTCCCTCCACATATTCAAAATATACCTAAAATGACTAATAATAACGTCTGATCAAAATGTCAAAAGCCAACAAAACATATCGGGATTCTGCCTGTCCCTTGACAGCCTTGTTTTACATCATATTATGTTATCAACATAAGTCTTGATATGGTTTCACTGAACGACATTCTCAGCATCAATAATTATATTCTTAAAAATCGTCAGATTCATGCACCAGGATGAATGGTTGCCTTTACATATTCTTTTTTTTTTCTTTTTAAATCAAATTTGTGGTATTTCCCATCTTGTCTATTGAAGCGCTTGAGGACAACATGCACAGCTTCCAGCCAGTGGCGACCTGCGGAACCAAGTCTCAGAGAGCAGTATCTTTTGAGTACCAAACATGAATCGCCATGCGCTGTACGCTTACCTTGCTACAGATCTTAGAAGGGTTTGTAAGATGTTAAAAAAAGAAGTCCTCTTTTTTAAAAAAGCAAAGATGATACATTTCACCTGTGATTTCTGATAATCAATGTACCCTTAAGGTGGGTCAACCAATGGCCTCCTTAAACTCCTGTTTCTATATTATTTTCTAGAATAGAGTTTCAACACCACTTGCGTATTTACTGATTTTGGCTGAAGGCATTTTGCCCGGTGCTTTAAACCAGACTTGATAGTTTTTTTTTAAGGAAATAGTAAACACATTCTTAGGAGAATAAAATATCTGACTTTCCGCAATGTTGTTATATTCTGCCTGTTTGTTTATTTTGGCTTTGTTTATTCTATAGTGTGAAAAGATGACCAACCTTTGATGAGATGCTTTTTGTAGACTGAGTGGTCTAGTTACTCGTACAATCTCGGACTCTCAGCTGTAAGATCGTTGGTTCAAATCCTGTATGGGGTCCAATGTTGTGTCATTTACGTTCATTTTCCTCACCTCACCCAGGTGGGAATGAGAACCCTACTATAGACAGCGAAAGATCTTGTTAGTTTGTTAGTTTTTGAGCACGTGCAATCCGCACCTTGTACTGTCTGCTTTCAAAGAAGCCAAGATTCAAGAATCTGTGTTTTTTCTAGGGCCTCCTGAAGTAGTAATACATGTAGTAGTAAAGCACGCAAAGCACGTTGTAGAGCGTATATTATATGCGCTAAATAATAAATGCTATTATTTTTTATATATTTTTGTTGTTGCTTGAGCAGCTAGTTTGACAAAAAAAATTATTTTGGGCTCTCGCAAAAGAAAGGTATTGTTCGTGGAACTTAACAATAAAAACAAACTTTAATAGCACAATACTGCTCGTCGTATATTTAACTTACAAATCTCTGCTATCACGACTTGTTATCATAGCCACACTTTCGGTCAATATTTACTTTTAGTGACAGTAAAATATTACATTATACACTTTGTGTTTTATGCAGAGACTTTTAAAAAAGAATAAATCGTACAAAAAATTACAAGATATTTTGCCACTGGGTCACCAACTTCCGTTCTTGTTGTTGGTGTTGTTGTTGTTGTTGTTGTTGTTGTTGTTGTTGTTGTTGTTGTTGTTGTTGTTGTTGTTGTTGTTG
>NW_004797356.1:1257698-1261164 GCF_000002075.1 Aplysia californica | reverse complement strand
GGGGGGGGGGGGTAGATCTAGCACTGGAGGATTTCTGTCTTTCTGCTAGAATATTGTATCATTCTCAGCCCAGGATGACCCTCACATGCAGGGTGGAAACTTGCCTTACTTAAAATTACATGTATTTTAAAGGAGCAGTGGAAAGACGTACATGTACTTTTTAAAAAGGGAGAAGCGTTTAATTTTCTTTTGTAACCTTAAAACGCTGATTATTATAGATTTTTTCGTTTATTACTGATCATACATGGGTTTAATTTTATGATAAAATCAAATTTTTGTAAGTTTTTATTACCCGCACATGTGAGGCAGCGTGGTGAAATCAGGCTCTCGTCAATTTTTGGGCACATAGAGTTATTGGTATCATCTTAAAGCTTGTTCACTTGTCTTTATTTGGAAGAAAAAAATATCCGTTTGTCTTAAATAAAAGTCGAGATATTTGAGAATGAAGGAGATGGGGTCACCTGTTTTCAGAGGTAAAATTAGTGAGAAAATGGCCGCCAAAGATTAGTTATTTCCTAAGCTTTAGAATCCGTGGTAACTGAAAATTTACTTCTTTTGTGCCTTTAATCAACGTTTTTCAGAAAAATTCCACACAGAAAAGAATTTTTTAATGTGCATGAAAGGTGATCAGCCCAAAAACAAAAATTTGATAAAAATTCACAAACCTGTGGAAAAATGCAAGTTTGTTCACTTTGATTATTTTGACGAGCGCCCGATTTCACCGCAATGCCACACATATAATCAGGATCTGAACTTCAATGAAGATGCTCTTAATATTATAGATTTTTATCAGTGCTGTGTGTACCCACTACCCCAGGAGAGGAAGAAAGTAGATAGATAACTGATACTGTTACGAAATATTGTAAGAAAATCAGGCCTTGTTTGGGAAATAAACGTGAGAAGTCTGAATGTTGGCTCAATTCCGAAGGAGCTGAAAAAAATGGTTTACAAACATCTAACAAACAAAAAGAATATGAGTGTGTATGCAGTAGGTCAACACCCTAAATTATCGTATATTTAACCGTTATAATTTACAGACGGGTTACGTTGGCCTTGTCGCTGTCGTGGTGGGTAGAGGTGAGGAGATAATTGCAATAAATTAGATGTTGATTGTCATAAAACGGTATAAACAAAAATGCTTAATCTTGAATGAGTCAACAGGGTGTACTCCAGTGTTTGTGGTGCGCGGGTAACCCCCCAACAGCAGTGTAGTTGCGGTCGTGTCAACGGGTACAATAATCTAAATAGCCTGCGTTATTCAGTTCGGACTCCGGTCTGTTTCCTAAATGCCATATCGATCTTTGAAAAGGCGTGCAATCTTTAAAAAATCTAGAAAGAAAGCTGGCTGTTTCATTGAAAAGCATTCTAATAGCTAATCCCTAAAAAATTATTACTAACGTTGTATAGTTTCAAGGTAATGTAACCTGGGTAAACTCTAGCAACCCTGCCACCGGGTTGAGAGTAATACGTTTGGCATTTGGTTTATCCCAGGGTTGTCAAACTCAATCGCTCAAGTGGGCAAACTCAAATTACACTTAAGCTGGAGGAACCCGCATTGATTACATCAAGGTATACTAAGTTTCGTTTTTATGCCTATTTGTCAAGGATTGGATGTTTGACATTTTTTCTTGGCAACAGGTTAGTTTATGTTTGGCATATAATAGTTCTTTGTCATGCAGACCGGATATATTTTGTTCATCTGGTTGGATGCTGCCCATGGGCTTTGTGTTAATTCAGTAACGTAGTAAAGTGAAACAGTTCGGAAAACGCAAAGGCTAGTATTTAAGGACGCAAATGCAACTGCAGCACCTACTGAGTAAATGGGATTGTAAATATCAACGTTATTTTTTCAGTGAAAGAACATGAAAATCGGGGGGGGGGAATTAAAAATTATTCAGTTCTGAAGCCAAGAGAGGGGCCCTTAAGCTGCATACTTCCAAAAGTGGAAGTGAAGCTTACAAATGCTTAAAATGCGCCAGGTTTTCTCAAGCAGACTTGGTTTCATTAGCTATAGCAGAGACCACGAGACACCTTAACTTGAACTATTCTTCATTCTCCTATACGGATGTAATGGCCATTGTCAGACATTAATGGACTATTAGCATTATATTGTTAAATTACCATGACCATAAGTGTCTGGTTTGGTTTCTTCAGGATTGCGCAGATTAAATACATTTCTATGAAAGTAGTATCATGGTCGTCTACTAAATGTATTCTTGCTTCACATACGTTGTACAGCTGTAACAAGTTACCGACTCTTTTTTTCCATTCGTTCCCATCTCAAAACTTTGAAACATCTAAATATGCCTGCTAGAGTTAATAGGTGAACTAATATTATAATACCTTTGTGAATAGTTTTTAAATATTGTTTCTAAAGCCCAGCTAACGAACCGGCTCCATTTCCGTGAGGACCAAAGAAGTTTCTACCCCCCCCCCCCCAACAGAATGAGAAAACTCTTACGATCTAGTTGCGCACAGGATTGTTACACGGCCCGGTGATCTGAACCCCCAGAAGTGTCATGTGCCTTCATTGAGACTGGGGTGATAAGAAAAACAACTTGGTGACACAATTTTTCTGATAAATGTTCTCAGTTCCGACTTGTAAAATGTAATAATTTAATACCTGAGTATTTTAGTTAATATTTTCACTGGCAACTTTTCAAAGTGTATGAATATTTTTTATGTATTCTTTAAAACACATTATTTCCATTTTAACCTTGAAATGCAAAGGAATGTTATATTATCATTTTTTCAACTTTCAATTTCAACTTTTAGAACTACAAGAATATGCTTTAACGTAAATACTTTCAATTTAATCTTTGAAAGATATGTGAATACGTGAATATTGTGAATCAATCACAATACGTTATGGGGAGCATACAAACGGATGCCATCGTGCCTCACAAAACCATCTTTGTTAAAAAAAAATATAATAATTAAAAATAACAGCTGGCGGAAACTGCACCCAGCACGACAACTTGGGCGAAGCTGGCAGTCAGGCACTCATGGACCAATAACCTCGACGAGTGCCTTTTCGACGCGCCTGTTGTCAAGTTTCCCGCTGGGGTGGCCGTGGGCTGGCTTCATTTCCGTGACAATAATTTACATGGCAGGGCGACATCGCGCGCCTCTGTGTTGTGGTTAAGTGCCGGTTGTTAATTGTGATGTAGAAATTACCATCTAATTAGCTGTCAACATTGTTCCTGTTGTTGTATCCCTTGGTATTTTCCTATTCTTTTTTCAGCTTCGAAGCTCACGTGTTGCAAGGAGACGGTTGGTTTTTTTGGGTGTTTTTTTCGTTATTCGTCATGGTGAAACAAAATTGTGCTACTTGCATTAGTTGCGCGTGGCCTCGTGGGAAGTAAATTTCGAGAAGCGTAAGATAATTTTAGCTGTACGTGTATCATGTCATTCTCCATTTTCACCTCATTTTCTTTTTTTATTTCGACCTAAACCCCCCCCCCCC
>NW_004797356.1:1255163-1256489 GCF_000002075.1 Aplysia californica | reverse complement strand
ATAGATAGATAGATAGATAGATAGATAGATAGATAGATAGATAGATAGATAGATAGATAGATAGATAGATAGATAGATAGATAGATAAATAGAATTAAGAAAAATGGTAAACCCAAGGAAGAGAGGGCAAGTTAGAATCAAGAAAACAAATTATTGTAATTAAAATAACAGTAATGATTGTAACAATGATAAATAGCATTTGTGTAACACATATCACGCTCTGCGGCAAGCTATATTGCTATGTGCTTTACAACTAGTATTACTTAAGCAAACCCAAGAACACCCAGAAATATTCTCGGCTTACAAAGGATGCATGCAATGCAAGTAGCTGATTAAGGTCTCAAATTCTTAAAAATTATGAGGACCTTCCCCGTTGCTTTACCTGGTACTCATTCTCACCTGAGTGAAGTGAAGGAAATTCGTGTGAAGTGCCTTTCCCAAGAACTCGACGTCGGGTCCCAGACGGGGTTCTAAATCACGGAGTTTCGGCTGCAAGCCCAACACCCTAACCACTAGACCACCGAAGCCTCTATACAGCTGAATATGAACCCAATAGTCGCTGTCCCATAAGCAAACTGACCAGTGAGCCATAAAAATGTCAAAACAGCCTGGCAGTCAGTTCAAAGACCCCTGCTGTTTTACAACATGTTTTTAATGATAAAAAAACGCAAGTTGTTGCTCTGCATAATTAATATCCACGAACAATTGTCACAAGTGTGAACAATTTCCTGTGCTGGGATCAGGTAACGCTCTACATCCATCAAGTATTATTTCACTTTCGAGAGACATACCGATCTGACACCAAAAATGTGCTGCTTCGCGCAGGTCATCAAAATATTATTATTAAAATTCATCTCCAGCCTCCCCCCCCCCCTCCCCTCCCCTTGGACACTGTTCGCTCCGATACTTTTTTTAAATCACCCAGCATATACACAAACCCTGTATTTCCACTTCTACTACTTTGCTGACTATGATCATGGGAAAAAACTAACAACAAAAAAAAAAGAAAGAAAATGAAATTTTAAAAAACTCTATTACATTACCATCCTCATGCTTTCAATTAATTGAACGAGCCTATTCTCTTAAAAACAAACGAGGCTGTTATTAGGCAGAATGAGCAGGCAGGGACATTATGAAAAAATAAAAACTCCACTTCCGTTTTTAATTCCAAACTTCAAAAAGCATCAATCTATCTATTCATTCCTCTGGTGTGCTCAACAATAGTTAAAAGTTGGTGTAGATTGAAAAAACGCATAGAACTCACTGTTGAGAAGAAGTTTGCGCTGTGCAAGCCATTTTCTAATATTATTATTATTTATTTTATTA
>NW_004797356.1:1251408-1253649 GCF_000002075.1 Aplysia californica | reverse complement strand
CCTCTCCCTCTCTCCCTCTTTCTCTAATTCTGCCACTTTGTCTCTTGATCTCTCTCTTTCGCTTTCTTTCTCCATCTCTTTTTCTCTCTTATTTTCTCCCACTCACACTCATTAACACTCAAACACCACCCCCCACCACACACACACACACACACACACACACACACACACACACATACACTCACAGACGCACACACTCACGCACGCACACACGCACGCACGCACACATGCACACCCACACGAACTCACTTAGGCACACTTGAATCCCAGAACTAGATAATAGATTATCTTTAAAAAGCAGAAAATATCACGGTCACAAGCCATCAAACACACAACTCTTACGTGGACCTATTTTTTGTTCTTTACAACACTTTTGTGATAGCTGGTTTTAGAGAACTAGAGAAGAAATAAAAAGTGCCCCTGACACAACTCCATCGATATTCATTTTTAAATCTCGCAACGATGTAGAATCATAATATATTTATATCATAGGAACCACAAGTAAAAGTTCTATATCACTGTATCTAGAATAGAAACAATTGAAATACTTTGCAACAGCTTTGATATAGCTGTTACTGACAATTTACAGTCTAATAGATATTAATGTGTCATTGTCTTTTGTGTTTGCAACATTTTACACCTGCTTTTCGACAAGGTTTTTTGTTGTTTCTTTTAATTCTATTTTTTTTTATATCTCTTTAATTACTCTTCTCCTTTTTTTAACCAGACAGGGAAAAAAATATTCATTGACGTTCAATGTGGCTCCTAGTGAAACTATCTTAGTTCATCGAGAACAGGCACCAAGAGGAAACACTATCCATAATTTCGAACAAATGAACCTGCACCAAAGCACCTTCGCCTCCATTCCATTTTCAACCTCCCCCAAATTAATTCTCAAATACCACTTTGACACTTACACACTTGTGACTTTGTCTTTTACCAAATCTCCACCTGTATTTAGCATACTAGAACATTGCCATTTACAGGGAGGGGGGACTATAAAAATAACAAAAACAAAAACAAAAAACAATACAAAAAATTAAAAATCTAGGCCTGGACGAAAACCTCTAGCAGCGATGAAACTGAATTGGCCAAGTTTGAAGCCAGTCCCACAGGAGAGGCCTTAACGTGGAATCCACAATATAAAGAGAAATAAAAAATAAAACAAATTTATAACCGAACGAGCACTGCGATTTGGATGTGGACATACAGGCAAGGAGAATCGGACATTTTCAGAGACAGCAAGAGAGACTGGCTCTTGACCTGTCACTGGAGAGAGTTAGTTGACAGCCTATGCCAAATACGAGATCAAAGACGAAGAAAATTAGTAAGCATCCCCTTGTAGAAGTAGCCTTTCTTAGATGATCTTTCTTCTGCTGTCTTTTCTTCCTTGTTCTGTCTTATCAACGTCAATCATCTCTTTTCCTCGTCAAGTCCTATGTTTTGAAGACTATATATTCTACCCGTGGTTTTTCATTCTTCTAAAATGAACAAGCCAATTACCCACTTTCACGTGTATTTATGTATCATTTACTTATCTATATTTACAATCCAGTGGACCTCCCAAACCTGCTGTATGGCGCTGAGGTACCAAACCTTTACCAAGAAGCTTAACCATAATTTAATTATGAAATGACCAAGGAGAAATCTTGTCATAAAACGACACGATAAAATACCAGACATCGATGTTCTCAAAAGGTCAAATGCCAAGAGTCTGTTTTCTAAGCAAGCTAAAAAGGGCTCAGCTGTGCTGCGCTGGTCAGGTGGTAAGAATGCCTGCTTTTAGAATCTCAAAGGCAGTGTTCTATTCTGAAATGTCGTCCGGAAAGCGTAAGGTTGACCCACCAAAAATGCGCAACAAGAACGTCCAAAAAATGTCTCTGAAGGACTTCAACATAAATCCTTCGACATGATAGAGCCTTGCTCCCGACAAACCCAGTTGCAGAGCAGCAGTCACAGTGGGCAGCAAATCACAAGAGGCTTCACGTACAAGAAATGCTTAATCAAAGAGGGAAGCCCACAAGTGGAAAATAGAGCCTTTAAATGTTCAAAATGTGGAAAAACGTTTCACTGTTAAATTGGTCTCATCCGCCTCAGCGGAAGCTACAAGTCATTGTAACCTTTGACTTTTCAAATTCTTCTATTTCGCTGGAGAAATGTTCTCCTCTCCGGATGTATTAGTCATCATCAAACACTGACAGACGAGCTATTTGTTATCATTGTTTTTATTATTATTATTAT
>NW_004797356.1:1250288-1251308 GCF_000002075.1 Aplysia californica | reverse complement strand
ATCATCATCATCATCATCATCATCGTTATTATTAATTTACATATTTATTCATTTCTCTATTTGTAAGTTCATTTATCCATTCATTCATCTATGAATCATACTTTATTCATTTATTCATCAATTAATTATTTAATTAACTAAGTAATTACTTTTTATAATTAATTAAATTATCTTTTGGGGAATCGTTGTTATCAACATCTTCTTTAGCACCTCAACTTTCAACTTTCAGATTAAGCAGTCAGTTTTCATGTAAAACAATCAATCAGGTAGTTTTTGTAAGGTCAGTCTAATTATACTAATCTAGAATTAGCAGATTAGAGAACACGTTGAAATGTATATATATATTTTTTAGCTGAGAATCCAAAATTCCTTTACAACACGATCACTCTACGTACCCGTTGCCTGTGAGAATTGGCGTTCTCAAACTTCCGTCGATAGTTTCAAACGCGAAAGTCTCGTAAAACCCAATTACTGTCACCACCACTTTCATTTGATGTTTGGGTTTTTTGGGTGGTTTTTTTTTTTTGGGGGGGGGGGGGAGAGGGGGTTGTTTGTTGTTGGTTGTTTGTTTTTTTTTTGGGGGGGGTGGTGTTTTTGTTTTTTGCTATTGTTTTTGTTTATGTTTTTGTTTGGTTCTTTTTCGTTTTCATTTTTTTTTGCCTTCGTTTCGTTTTTCTTTTTTGTTCTTATTTTGTTTTGGTCTCTGTTTGCATTTTTGTTTTAGTTTTTGCTTTTGTTATGTTTTTGTCTTTGTTTGTTGTTGTTGTTTTTTGTTCTTGATTTGTTTTTATTGTGTTTTTTTAAATTTTGGTTTCAATCATCAATGTTTAATTTGTGTTTTTGTGTGTTTATGTTTGTGTTTCGGGATGGAGGGGGATAAAAAGGGGTGGAGGAATGTGTGTGTGCGTGCGTTAGTGCGAGTGTGTGTGTGTGTGTGTGTGTGTGTGTGTGTGTGTGTGTGTGTGTGTGTGTGTGTGTGTATCTGTGTGTGCGTTTTTGTGAGTGTGTGTGTGTGTGTGT
>NW_004797356.1:1232960-1250188 GCF_000002075.1 Aplysia californica | reverse complement strand
TGACGACGGAGTTGTGTGATCAACATAAATAATATTCATTTTTGTCAATAAAAAATCTACCTTTGTTGTGTACCGTCCATTGCACTATTTCTCTTTAGTTAATTTTACACTTGTTATCGTTATATAGCTGTTTGTTTAAAACTTTTCTTTTTTAAAAACTTTGTTCTGCCTTAACGTTGATTCGGTTTACAGTTCTGAATGTAAAATAATAATATTTTTTATTATATTATTATATCATGTAGTTGCGTGTAACCTTCAGCGCTCGGCGAGAGAGGCGGGGGAAAGTCCCTGCTGGCGCGCCTTGTGTGCTCGCAACAGCCCGCACCGTCACGCACCAGCGGGAAAACCCTGTGTGCGCCACAGCTGTGATGCACCAAATAAAGATGAATGACATCAGAGAGACATCTCTTTACCTGCGCTGAAACGCGCACTTCGGCAAATTCACGAATGTGTCACTCGGAAACGCACCATGTGACGAAAATGAAAATGTGAAGTTTTCATCAACGGAAAAAAAGAACAGCTCAAACCTACCGTTTCTCACGAACAGTTGGGATATTTTCACCATTGGATATAGATTCTTTTTATTTTCTTCCTCTGTTTTTTTATAATGAAAGGATGTAATCGTTTTTGCAAGAAATGTTGAAGTGTGCGTGAAAAAAAAAGGATAAAGGGATAATAATCGTCGAAGGTAAGAATTTGTATTTATCTTATAACTGAATGTAAATTATTGTAATACACGTACTATCTTCAACACCCCCTTGGCCCTGGACATTAGGGCCAACGGGGGCAAAGGTGGAATGCAGCATACCAGAAGACAACTTTAAATGGCTGGAGATACTTCGCTTCCTTAGAATTACAAAGTTCTATCAGCCCAGTTCTAGTTTTGAGAAATTTGACGGTTTTTTTGTTGTTGTTTTTTTTTTGGAGGGGGGGGGGGTTCGAATGAAATGTTTTGAATATCTAGATAACGACTCCGAATAATCTTACGACTTTGCTTGAAGAGATAGAACATTTGTGAGGCAGCGTGGTGGAATCAGGCTCTCGTCAATTTTTGGGCATGTAGAGATATTGGTATCATCTTAAAGCTTGTTCACTTGTCTTTTTTTGGATGAGAAAAATATCCATTTATCTTGAATACAAGTCGAGATATTTGCGAATGAATGAGGTGGGGGTCACCTGGTTTCAGAGTAAAAACTAGCGAGGAAATGGCCGCCAAAGCTTGGTAAATTCCAAAGCTGGAGAGTCCAAAATGTAAATTTATATTTTTGTGCTTTTAATCAATGTTTTTCGGGGAAATCCTCAACGGAATTTGTTGATAAATGGACATAAAAGGTGTTGAGCCAAAAAACAAAAATGTAATAAAAATTGCTAAGCAGGGAGAAAACTACTGTTTTCTTCGATTTCATTATTTTGACGAGCGCCTGATTTCACCACGATGCCTCACATTTAGTTTCTGACCTCAGGGTTTAGTCATTCTAAACGGCCAAAAATGTCAGAGAAAACTTCGTAACTCTGATGTGTCAACTTGATAATCAACTTCAACACTTTAGAACCGAGCCCGTCCTTTTTCTCTTATCAAATTATCTATCGTCCTTATCTCTCCTTCTTTTTTTCGTTTTCTACCGTCTTGTAACACCTTTAATTTTCGGCATTTATGTGACCTGATTGTGTTACAAGCGCTGTAAAACTTTTACTAAAACAAAGAAAAAAATAAACACGCCATGTCTTTGAAGCGACGAGCAGCCTAACCATCACAGCCCTGGCGCCGGTTTATATTTAGATTCAGTAGGCAAGGGGAGTTAATACAATTCAGGCAAAGTAATAAAGACTTTTAGAAAGAACAAACGCTTACGTGAATAGGGAATAGATCAATAAAAACGTCGGTAGAAGCAGTCAAAATTCAAATTAACGAAGCCGTTATTCAATTTTATACCGGTGGTTCGGAGTTTCGACCAAAAAATAGTTAAGGGTAAATGATAAACATTCTAAAACCTTCATCGGTCGTGTGAAAAGTATACTAGCTATTCCGACAAGTTGGTTCTCTTCCACCCTACCATCTTTAACCTTGTCAGTACCCTGCTTAAGAGAGATAGGGAGACTTCCTCCTTTTATTCCTATCTGAAGACATTATCGTCAGCATGATCATGATCATCATCATCATTAACAACAGCAACAACAACAACAACAACAACAACAACAACAACAACGACGACGACGACGGCGACAAATGTAATAGGAAAAACGGCAGGGAAAAGCAGCACGGGAAAATAATTGAAACCCATTGGCAAAAAATCATTGACCTAAACAATTACATCGGTGTCAAAGTGGACTACGGAATGAAACATCAACGGCAAGAACAATTACAGAAAATAAAACCAGTTACAGCAGCAACACCAGCAGCAACACCAGCAACAGCAGCAGCAGCAGTAGCAACAGCAACAGCAACAACAACAACAACGACGACGACAGCAACAACATTGCATTGATATCGAATACTGACTCTAAACAATGAATACCAGACTTGCATTAGACTGCGCCTTTTGGCTTTTGAAAAAAACCTGCAGTTTGGCGCATGCTTAGCAAAGTGCGCGTTCTGGAGGCGTATGCCCGTTCAACCACTCATGGCCTCCGGCCTAACATGGCTCGCCTTAACACACGGTACCCAAAGCACCACTGTAAGAGTTGGGTTTTACGCGAATGGGTGAAAGGAGAGTAAAGAGGCCATTGATTCAATTGTATTTCGTAATTATGTTCCCCAACCATGCAATTTACCGCTTTGTTTAGTATCTACTCGCAAACCCGCCTTCTTGGAGCGCTAATGCTTACAGTAGTGTGTAAAACTTTAACCTAAATAAACATTCCAACAAGATGAAGAAAACATGACAGTATTATAAATAAGCTTCCTTCACGTCTGTGATGTCCCTCCCACCACCCCCCCCCCCCCACCCCACCCCCCCTTTTTTCTTTTTCCAAGAACCTATCGAAATCATATGTTGGCTCCAGTCTGAATATTAGGCTAAAATGTTGTGCACATTGACTCTTATAATTTTATTGTAGATAGTTTTACGCTCCAATTGATCCAACATAGATAATTTAAGAAGTGGTCTTCGACCCTGCCTGTCAAGACCAACCCAGGCTTACAGAGATACAACGTCCCAGCGAAAACACTGAATAAAAATTCTTCCCACGCGGGAATCGAACTCAGGTTTTCTGCGTGCGTCGGCGAAACGATTAACGGCTACACCAGAGACGCCGCTACACTGCCTCTACTGTATCGTAAAACTATAGGCAAGAACCTTTGGTCTGAAGGAGGGATGTGCAGAGTAAGCACCTGGAAGAAGTGTCTTTGAAGTATCTTAAAGTGTTAGAAGCCCTCCCGCCCCTTCTGTCAGTCATTAAAACAATATTTATGTTTCCGCCGCGAGGTACAGGGAGAATGCACCAATTTCTGCTTCGGATTTGCATATCTTGTGGTAGGCCGAAACGGAAAAGTTTCGGATGTACTGTTGTTACTGATGTCGTTGCTGCTACTGTATGTTGTTGTTGTTGTTGTTGTTGTTGTTGTTGTTGTTGTTGTTGTTGTTATTGTTGTTGCTGCTGCTCAGTAATATACATCATCCAGACATAAAGACGGAGATATCAGATCAAATGTGTATCCAGACTTTGAAACTAAACTTGTGTCTTTTGCGAAGAAAGTCACTATAACTGAACTAACACCGGCGGATTAGGGATTGTTCTCCCTGCTGTAAAGTCATCCATTCATAATAATATGATCGAATATCCGTTAAATGTCCGTGAGTTTCTTCTTTCCCTATTCAGGTTCTCTCGTGTAATTGTTTGAAGAGTATTATTTTACCCTGTCATATTAACGAAGTGTTACAACCCTGAAATCTTTATCTTTAAGGCGTGGCCAATGGATTTGGGAAGTTTAGAAGAATTGGTTAATATATATTAAGTATAGAGGTTAAGTTTGAAATATAAAGTATAGGAAGAAGATTGGGGCGGGTTGGGGGGGGGGTGAATGAAAGAGTAATAAAAGACGAAGGGACCATATAACAAGCCCCGGATATGTTACCCTAATCAACGAACGGAATAATCAATGAACATCATTGAGGAAAGATCATTTTACTTTCCAAGCTTCCCGTTATGTAAATACGAGACCATATCCACCGATCTCTTAGGCCAATTAGCCAGGGTAGCCGCTGCTTGTGAGCATAAATTCAACACACTGGAATGCCACTTTTAAAGATTTGTGATGCAAACGTATTTTCGGTGACTTAACGAAACTCGAGAAAAATGCGTTCCCCGAGGTATAGTTTTTTTTCGGGGCGGGAGAGGTGGGTTGTTACAGTTTTACTTTCAGCGGTCTGGAATCGGAAATACGTGTATGGAAATAATAAGGGAATATTTGTCAATAATTGTGGGCGTTGGATTTTGAATGGGACAATCGATTTGGGTTCTTCATTTCAAGAAATTTCGAAGACTTTTTTCTTTCGTTTGTACGTGTCTGTGAGTATTCCTTTCCTTTTCTGTAATACGGGAGTGGGGTGCTTTTAAGTTGCTGGGTTCGCGCTCTTTTTTTTTCTAAGCACAGATGTCTGTACTTTCTCGACATTGCAGTTTGATTTAGTTTCTATGAGTTAAAAGAACATAAAGAAAAACAAAAAAAATATCATTCTTGAATTCGAGACGGGGTAATTATTTCTGAGTTGTCACGCAGAAGTCAAGTGGAGAGAAGGGTTCAAAGCAAAGAGTTTGAGCAACAGCATGAAATTGCCTATAGGGTTATTGGGCTTTGGAGCGGAGTATGCAACATGACGCAGAGGTCACGTACAGTTCATTGTATGTATGCTTTGTGTGATCAACTGTGTATGCAAATTTGCGTTACTGGTTTATTTAAAAAATGGAAAGCAAGGAGACAACAGACATGCAAATGTCGACACGTGTTATAGTATACACCGACCACCGGCATAAAGAGAGGTGCGAGTAACACGATTTTTTGTCTTAATTAGAAAAACTATTAAGCATAAAAGTATTAGATCGTTTTTTGGAACGCTTTTGTTCGTTTTGTTTTGGGGGTATTTTTGTTTTTGGAGTGTTTTGATTGGGTGGGTTTTTTTTATTCTTTATTTTAAATAATTATATTTTTGCAAAAGGGGGATTACTAACACACCACCCAGCTCAAAGTGCCTACATTAAAAAAATCGATCGCAACTATGCTTGAGGACGACCGAGAAAGACCTGGCATAGATGGAGTCAGGGAAACATTAATTAACAACTCACGGCATCCCCCTGACCCAAGCGCTCCGACTGGTGACAGAGAGACGTCTCCTTCTTCCCATGGCACCCAAAAGTGTATAAGGGAGGATAAAAGTAAAAGTAAAGCACACAAAAAGGGGGGGGGGGAATTGGTGGTTGCCAGTGATCGGGCTTGGAAGGTTTGGGTTTTGAGGAGGGGATATGGAAGAAGAAACAGTTAGATTTTTGTGTGTTTCTGTTTTTTTGGTGTGTGTGTTTTTGTGTTGTTGTTGTTTTGTTTTTTATGGGGTGGTGGGGTCTTGTGGGGGGGTATGGGGCGGGTTGGGGGGGGTTATTAGAGTTTATTTTTGGGGGAGGGGCATTTTTATGGGAAGGGCGGACTCACCAACAGGAATATGTTTCTCATTCCCAGTGAGACAAATAAAATTCAATAGAACATAAAGATGAAAGGACTGCTGCATTATTATTACTTTACCGAGCTCTGTATTACCCCTGTCACCACCATGCTGTGCATACAAATGATATTATGTATGCCTTATTACTACAATTCGTTTTGTATTATAGGCTTTTTCTTAGGCTTGTTGCTTCCATCCAGCAGCCCTTTTAGATAGTTGGTTACCACAGAAGATTTGAATATTTCCACTGGCATTCAACTCTATTTTGAAAAGTTTGTTTTGTATTCAGAGGTCTGAGCTCTGAAGTATTATAGTGTAACCGCTCTTGGTGTTTAAACGAACGATAAGTCTTGTTGCAAATTACGATTATCTCTTACATCCTCTTTTTCCCTTGAAGAATCTACTTAGTTTTAATTATCTATGGCTTCCTTTCTTGCAGAGGAGCGCGGTATCCATCCGTTGGTCAACTTTGCTGCAGATTCACGTTGTGTTCTAAGAAAGAAAGAAACAAGAAAGTCCGAAAACATAATTTAAAAATAGCGGTGGAATAGATCACAAATACTTTTCAAGCAACGAAAGAATTATATTCTATCATTATCAACAAGTCAGTGGCGGCTTTGACAAGATATTCCCTTTTCTTAAAGGGAGTGAACACCAAACGTCTGGATACCAATCTCTGGCTCATGCTGCAAACGGAGTTTTCGTCTTTCTTTATGAAACTCCATGGCGCTACCATGTCTGGTCTGGATCACTAATGACCTGAACAACTGGGGGTAAATACAACATTATTTGACAGTTGTCAGTATGTTTCCGGGAATAAGAGTATTGTTATGGTCAAGTGACCACTTATTTCACAATTAACTGACCAACAAGTTACTGTGGTGATATTTCAAATAACCTATATCGAAAATGTGAAAGTTCACCGAAAAATGGGGCAGAGTAACTAACAATAATCTAAGCATACAATGAGGGCCTGCTATACCCTGCATGTGTCACAGACCGAATAAATCGCCGTAAATCAGTTTCTGTAGTGCCATGCTGGGACTTATAACTTAAGTATGATTTTGCCTGTTGCATAGATAAAATCTTCGATCTTTCAGGAAACATCAAATGAAAAACTAAAACTTAGGGGGAAATTCGGTATTTGGACTCAAAGTCAATGGTAGATCTTACACCCACTGAAGGAGAGGGGGACGGAAGAAAAGGATAACAATTGGAACAATGTGCGTTAGGAGTGAGTGCATCGAGGTTTTTCATTTTGCTTCCGTAAATATTCTTTAATGAATAAATAATGCAAGTAATTCAGGACGGATTTAGATCATGGGGTCTGTAATTTCTTGGATTTCTTACCCACATCGCCGATTTTGTGTCAGGTTAAAGGCGTTTGGTTACACGTTCTAGTCAAAATGTTCCAAATCTACACTATATCTGAAAGAGAATGTTACGTTTTTGTTTGTCGGTTCTCCGGATAAGTTAAGAACCTGCGCGGTTTCACCCCTCGAAAATATTGAAGACCCATTTTGGGCCAAAGATCAGCAGAAAACCAAGATAGATATAATTTGCTTGAATAGCGCTTTCACAAAATATTTGATCAGAGGACTTTTTCGACTGATTTCTACATGCTTTGGGGCATCCTATTTCTCACAGTGGTAGGATGTCTGCTATAGGGAAATGTTGCGGAGTGAGGGGGTTTCTGTGAGCAGAGGTTTATTTTAATGTCACATACAATTCTTTACTTTAACCCTCTTCGTTGATTCGTCTTCGTCTTTTGTGTCAGTATGTTTTTACAGTATTTTGCCTGATATGATTCTGGATGAGCCACTTCAAAACACTGCAAGCAGGGTCTTTAAAAGAGATGTGGGTGCTCTGGTGTGGTTTGCTTCTTCTTTCCTATCAAACATTTATTGTCCTTATCCTCTTTTTATGTTTATTACTCTCTTGTAACACCTCTAATCTTCTGGCGCTCATATGACCTTATGCAGTTGCGAGCGCCGTAAAACCTCTACTAAAACAAACAAACAAGTTGTGAACTAACTAGTCCACGTACATAGCAATACAAAGGAACGAAAAAGACAGAAGTAAACGTTAGCACCCAGTTGGAACTTACTTGACCTTGCAGGAACAGCTGGGATCTCCGCTCTCTGTGGAGACGTTCATTCAGTAGTTGGTCATGACGCCATACAAGAAAGTCGCTTAACTTATTTTAAGATTGAATTTAAAAAATGCATGTTTGTGTGTGTGTATGTATGCGTAAATGTGTGTTTGTATGTGTATGTGAATGTATATTTGAATGGGTGTGTATGTGTGTGTTTGTTCGCGCGCGCGTGTGTGTGTGTGTGTGTATGTATGTATGTGTGTGTGTGTGTGTGTGTGTGTGTGTGTGTGTGTGCCGGGCGGGAAGAGAGGGGGCGGGAAGAGAGGGGGCGGGAGAGATTTACTTTCACCTCCATACTGTGCCTCTAAGGTTTTGACAGCTCCTCAAACATCACAAGTGCAGGAACGTCTCAAGCATTCAAACTAGGGTCGTTCGTGATTTGAACCAGAATTATACCACTTGACCATCTGGTGCAATTTTTTTTCTCCAAATTTGCCTCTCCTTCCTCCTAGAACACTGTGTTTGTTTCTGTCTGTCGATATTTCTTTTATCAATCCTGACACCATTAACCTGTCTGTCTGTCTGTCTGTTTGTCTGCTTGTCTGTCAGTTTGTCTGTCTATCCCTCTTTCCCTCTCCCCCCGCTCTCTCTCTCTCTCTCTTTCTCTCTCTCTCTCTCTCTCTCTCTCTCTCTCTCTCTCTCTCTCTCTCTCTCTCTCTCTTTCGCCCATTCCCTCCCCGTCTCCATCTCCCTTTCTTTCTGTCACTACTTCAATATCTCCTCGTCTATAGGCACGCCTGTCTCTGTTTTACTTAGACATCTTCCCCTACTTCCTGTTCTTCTCCTGTTTCTTGCTATTATTATTATTGCCATTAATTGTATTATTCTTATTGTTGCTGTTATTGTCGTCGTCGTCATCATTATCTTCTCCTTCTTCTTCTTCTTCTTCTTCTTCTTCTTCTTCTTCTTCTTCTTCTTATTATTATTATTATTATTATTATTATTATTATTATTATTATTATTATTATTACCAGCAGTATTAGTCATCATCATCCGGTGCCTTGCCGACTGGCGTTGGCGATCATGGACCTCCACTTCACTCTGTCTTGTGTTGCAGCAATGGTGTCCGTTGTTCTTGCTGCTCCTTGCCATGTTGTCATCTTGTCCAGTATCTTTTCCCTCTGTCTGCCTCTGCCTCTCTAAGCTCTTTCCATCAAACTTGCCTGTTGTTACAACATTCTCCAATGCTTTTTTCTGCATTGTGTGTCCGAAGAAATCTCCCTAGCAGTGGTAGTAGTAATTGTTATTATAGTAGTAGTAGTAGTAGTAGTAGTAGTAGTAGTAGTAGTAGTAGTAGTAGTAGTGGTAGTAGCAGTAGCAGTAGTAGTAGCAGTAGCAGTAGTAGTTCAGTAGCAGTAGTAGTAGTAGTAGTAGTAGTAGTAGTAGTAGTAGTAGTAGTAGTAGTAGTAGTAGCAGTAGCAGCAGTAATAGTAGTAGTAGTAGTAGTAGTAGTAGTAGTAGTAGAAGTAGTAGTAGTAGTAGTAGTAGAAGTAGTAGTATTTGTAGTAGTAGTAGTAGTAGTAGTAGTAGTAGTAGTAGTAGTAGTAGTAGTAGTTGTTGTTGTTGTTGTAGTAGTAGTAGTAGTTGTTTTTTTCGTCTTCAAGTTATAAGTCACAAAGTTTTCTCAACTCATTTTCCTCTACTCAACTCTGGGTTTGTTTTTGTGTTCTTTTCTCTACATCTCACTCGTATAATACTTACCTCCGCTAACATCTTATTACAGTCTCTTTCGTTCTCAGCCTCTTCAAGATGATAATTAGAGGGCGTCCCAGGAAGATCCCACCTCTTCCATATCCATCTGCCATCTCTGACTGATGTAGTGTTGTTTATTAGCTGTTTCTACCCCTTATTACTCCGAGCCATACTTTCATAACAGTTATCCCAGACTTCCTCCTTCCACCTTTTCTCTCATGCGTCTTCCATTAAGTCAGACGCTTCCCCGTACACGTACACACGCTATATAATACGAGACTTCTCTTTAACAATGTATTTTCATTCCTCTGCGCTTTCTCCTTCCCTTTCTCTCTTTCTCTTTCTCTGTCTTTCTTTCCCTTTCTTTCTCTATTCCCTTTCTTTCTCCCTATTATTCTCTCTCATTCTCTATCTCTATCTCCCCCCCACCTCTGTCTCTCTCTCTCTCTCTCTCTCTCTCTCTCTCTCTCTCTCTCTCTCTCTCTCTCTCTCTCTCTCTCTCTCTCTCTCTCTCTCTCTCTCTCTCTCTCTCTTTTGCCCTCATTTCCCATTTTCTTTGCACTCCTCTCCCTTTCCCCACTTCTAAATCCTGTCTCTCGCACGTTCTGTAACTATGAGGCCATTATGTTTGGAACTGACGGAAACGGAAGGTGTTCTCGAGAACATGAATATAGGTGAATAAATTGGAGGTCCAAGTGGAAAGGGAAGAGGAAATATCCAAGTGGGAAGATAGAGGCGGATATGAAAAAATGAAGACAGGGATAGGGGGAAAAGGAGCAAATGAGGAAAGAAATACTGAAGGGCGATTACAAAAACGGGAGTGGAGAGATTTTTGTTTCTCTTCTCTCTACTGTCTGCACTCTCTCTCTCTTCTCCTCACACTTCTCCTTCCACTTCTCCTTCCTCCTTCTGTCACGTCTCCTATCTGCTACCTTGACTGCCTGCATCTAATAACTGCTGCATGGTCCTCTCCCATCGTATCGGATAGATGACGCATGTCTTCAGATCATGTTTATCAAAGTAACGCCAAATGAAACCAGTCAACCAGATGCAAACCCTAAACTTGACTGAATATATCTTTGAAAGCAGTCTTTAAAAAATCAAAACAAAGTATTATTCCCAGTTCTTTTGCCAACAATAGTTATGTGCCTTGTTTAATTGAACTGTAGGGTTACTAAGAAAGTCTCGAAAATAATATGGTACATGATATCGTAAAAACAGGGATTCCGGAAATCTGTGAACAACAGGAGACAAGTCCGTGTGAGCGAGGAATGGGCTCGTGGCACAGGAAAGAAGTGTGAGGCATCATAGTGACATCAGGCGTTCGTAAAAATAATGAAATCAAAGAAAAGCACTTGGGGGGGGGGGGGGGGGGAGGGGCAGATGACAATTTCTATACAAATTTTGTTTTTGAGCTCAACACCTTTAATGTCAATTTAAAACAGGTTTCTGTATGGATTTGAGTGAATAAAAATTTTTTAATTAAATGCACGCAAAATGTAAACTTTTAGTTTTTAAGGACTCTCCGGCTATGGAAGTCACAAAACTTTGGAGGCCATTTTCTTACTAAATTTACCCCTGAAACCAAGCGACCCCCACCTTCTTCAATCGCAAATATCTCGACTTTCATTGCAAATAAATGGATCTTATTTATTTTATCGAAAGCAAGGCAAATAAACATGTTTTTCTGGGACATGTTCCATAGAGGAAGAAGCACAGTTGTCATACAATTCAAATTTGGTTCGCTGTTGTGCACCTATTTTCTTTGTTGCGCGTTTAAGCCTACAACTACAAGGCCACATTCACACTTGGTGAAACGCAGGATGAAAGAACAATGTTTCCAGATGACATAATGTGTTAATGCTACATTAAACACCTTCTCGACACAAAACAACACCTAGATTTGTTACTGTTTTTAATTGTTGTTTATAGTGATGAAATAAAAGGTGTTGGGTGCGAGTGTTTCTTTTTTTTTTTTTTGGTTGTTGTATTTGTTTGTTTACCATAGTTTGTTGTTTGTTTTTGTTTTGTTTGGTTGTAGTTGTTTTGTTGCTGTCTTTTTTGGGTAGGGATGGAAAGAGAGAAACAGGAAAAGATAGATAAAGCGCGGGCTATTGCAGAGTGGTTCTTTCTCAGAAATGTGTTCTAAATAGAAGCCGGTTGAAAATGAGATTGCGTACACAAAGACAAAACATGTTATCGCACTTTATTGGATCCCTATGGGGGTATTTCTGTAAAGATGGCACCTAACACAAAATTAAGCTTAAGGTTAAATCGCCAGAATATTAGACAGAATACCCACAAAACAGATAATGCGAACACTCCATTTGAAAACAGATTTGAAATACCCCAGGAATGAATGTGGAAATACTTCTGGGTAGTATTTTGCATTGGTTTTTTTAACACCTTCTGAGTATAGAGAGTTCATTTATGACCACGAAGTGCAGGGATTCAGAGCAGAACGTCTCGGATCCGGATAAAGAAAATTCTTTAAAAAGTTTTATAACCTAATATTTCTGCCTCTATTTCTCCCTACCTATCGACTTCTCCACTTCCAATCGGCTTCCCTCTAGTCTCTCTCTCTCTCTCTCTCTCTCTCTCTCTCTCTCTCTCTCTCTCTCTCTCTCTCTCTCTCTCTCTCTCTCTTTCTCTCTCTCCTTATCGCTCGTTCGCACTCAAGTCTCTTTCACTCACTCTCTCAGTCACTTTATCTCTGCCTCTGTCTTTGTGCGTCTTTCTCTCATTCTTTTTCTTTCTCTAATTCTCTATCACTCTTACCCTTCCCCCTCTATCTCTATCTATCTCTCTTTCTCTATCCCTCTTGTTCTCTCTCATTCCCTCTCTCTCTCTCTCTCACTCCCCCCCTCTCTCTCTCTCTCTCTCTCTCTATCATTCTCTCTCTCACTCTCTTTCTCCTAAATACCGATTCCTGGGTCGTTCTATCATAGTAATCCATAGAATCGTGTTTTGTATCAAAATTACTAAGGGGGAGGATGAGAGCTGGGAGCTAGGATTTCCCCCCATCTGTTAAGGGATAACGTGAAGAAAGATTAAGCCTTGTCCTAATTGTTCTCTCTTTCTATCGATCTTTCATAATGCGAGTGAGCTATTCCAGAACCATTTTCTGTCCTTTTTGCAGTGACATTGCATTCGTCTTTTTCGTGTTAGTCTTATCAGTGATCGATTTGTCCGATCTTACTCCAATACTTCTATATTCACTTTCAGAGTAGTAGCATTGTTTTTGCGTTCGTGAAGAGGAAAAAAAATAGTTATCAGATGTCGCTCGTTCGGTTACTCCACTATGCCATTGAACATGGACACAGATTGAACAAAACATCATTCTAATTTTTAAAAATCTTGATAAAGAGTGAGAAATTGAAGTTTTACTATTTTTTTATTTTTTGGTATTTTTTTGTTTTGTTTTGTTTACTTTTCCCTGGGCCAAATGAAACTCGGAGAGTTCGTTTTTCTATGAAAAAAGACAATATTTCAAATATGTATATAATCCCCAAACAGCTCTTTTTCAGTAACTTTTTGTCAAATTCGTTGTGACAAATCTATAGTAAATTACACAAACATGAATATTAGCTTCTCAGGATTAAAAGGTTTAAAATAGATTCCAGGAAATTGATCTTGATATTCAGTGCTGTGCTTTTGTGAATTTCTTTAACTTTTTAGAGTTATAATTTACCCGCATGTGGTCCTGATGCGATGTCAATACAGTGAGCTTTATATAGGGGGCATGCCACAGCTACAGTTAATTAAAACTTTCCTTTTCTATGGCTGCCAATTCAGTTGTCACGACTCTAATCTTGAGCCAAGAACTGCAGAAAGAGGATGCAAAACACAAACCATAATGTATTTAGACTAAGGTATTGGAGATGCCTGTGGGGTACTGTCCTTATCGCACGGTGTTGTAAGAACTGGTTTTAATGTTTATTTCTACAATGTAACGTCATTCAAGTACCACGACCGAGTCAAATTCCATCTCCTATGGAATTGTGTCCACTTTCATTGGGATCCCTGAAAAATCTCAAAACAAACCATGACAAAGATTTAGAGTTCAGCACGCTTCTACGCTATGAGTGAGGGTTGCAACCTCCCTGTAACAGGAGGTGTCCAGCAATTAAGTCCCTGAGCTTGTCTTGCTGCCTGAGCAAATCATCACTCACCGGGAAAACCAAGGGGCCAGCGTCAAATCATCCGTGGGTCGGTGGAATCAACCGTGCCTCACCAAATTATGAGCTAACATTTGGCTGTCCATCTGTCGACACTGTTGTGCCCCACGAGCATTCCACTTGTCACATTGTCAGAGCAGTTGTTCGTTTGGTGTGGTTGACGTGATTCCTGCCAATGTTTGAAAAGCAGTAAATGTCTCATCTCTCTATGAGGCATACTTTTTAGTTTTGTTACCGTCTTGATCAATTCAATGTTAATGAAACTGGAGAGAGAAAGAGAGAGAGAGAGAGAGATAGAGAGAGAGAGGGGGGGGTTGGGGAAAGAAAGAAACAAAGAGAGAGAGGGAGAGAGAGAGAGAGGGAGAGAGAGAGAGAGAGAGAGAGAGAGAGAGAGAGAGAGAGAGAGAGAGAGAGAGAGAGAGAGAGAAACTAAGAAAACGTGCGTGGAAGAGATGAGAGAAGGAAAAGGAAATGAACACTACTGGTTCTATGTTCTTTATGGTATTGCAGAGCGCACTGAGCATTTAAATAGTGAAAATATGCTACATTAATTAGATTTATCATTTACTGTTATTGGGTCAAGTGAGAGAGGCACTAGTCTTGTCGAACGTTCAGTCGTAAAGATCGGAGATTAGATTTCTTGTTTTTCCATGTTCAACATATGACCACTCGTTTATTGGAATAGACGGGAAAAAGGAATGAAAGCATCAAGCACGCAGTATTATGCTGCATGCCTAAAAACCCTCTTTTGTTCTAATCCCGGAAGGCGGAAGAAGGGAAAAGCGGAGGATTGTGTTCATTGGTGGCAAAAGATCAGCTCACTCATGAACTTGGCTTAGTTTTTTGTTTTTTTTTGTTTTTTTCTTTTGTTTATTTTGTTTTTCTTTTGTTTGTTTTTCTAAAAGGTAACGAGACAATAAACCAACACTTTATCTCTGAAATCTGAGAGCCTGTAGAAGTGTCATTGTGATCAGATGGACAGCAGGGTGCATGTAATCCTAGCCGAGCATATCACACAATGGGATGGGAGTGCACGGTCCAGTAAGCATTTTTAATTGTTAAACTTTCTCTTTTTTTTAAATGGAGATGATCCCTGTGTTTACATTATGTTCCACTCTTGTCCTTGTCGGGCGTTGACATCCCATTTGCAATAATATGTTTATCTATTTGAAGTTGAAGACGTTACTGAATTTCCGATTGTTCTATTCACATTTCTGAGCAACGGCGTCTTTGTCTCTTTCTTCTCTAGGCTCCCACGACTTCTAAATCACTTCCTTGGTACATTCGTCTCTCTCCGATTTTTATTGTCTTCCGCAGACCCCCTCCAACTCCCTTTAAAAAAAATTAACATACGGCTTAGCAGTTTGTCGGAGTTTTACGCTTTTTTCGTTTTCTTCTTCTTTACGTTCTCTTTCTAGTTTTGCCCTTTCATTTCATGTCGATTTCAACTTCAGTTTAAGGCCAAGTACCCAACTAGATTATTTGATATAATTGTTTTATTGTTTAATCCTACTCGATTGAGCGGGGCGTGGCATGATCGTTCGCTAGCTCGACATTGTTACCTCTAGACACCCTTCTTTTTTTCTCTCGTTCATTCCCTTTTTTTTCAAAGCTTTTTTCTGAAAGAAACGTTCATCTTTAACATTTCAAACATACTCTATCACGACAACGTATACATTCTATTTTTAAAAATAAAATCATAAAGCTAAAATCATCACAGTGTTAAATTAAGATCAAATAGTTAAAAAGGCAGCAGATGCATTCTTCGGTTCAATAACAGTGTGCGTGAGTTTATCTTATGTGTGTGTGTGTGTGTGTGCCTGTGTGTGTCGATGTGTGTGTGTATGTGTGTATGTGTGTGTGTGTGTGTGTGTGTGAGTGTGTGTGTTGAAAAACTTGCTAAACTAGCCATGTGTGTCTAACCAACCATGCATGATGATGACGGTAATCAAATGGGGGCATGGTTCTATTACGACTCCCTATATTATCATAATATATACTATAATATCATTATGGGATTTTTTTTTTAATGTGACAGTCGGTCAGTCGTTTCTTTTGATCGTATTGCTACTATACACTGAGAAAAAAAGAACCCAGTGACCTGGAACTTAGTAGTTCTTCATAAATTGTATTGGCTCTGGTTCGACATTCTTTCGATAATGCTCGTAATATTACGTTGAAGACGTCTGTCCAAGACAGTCAGAGATAATATAAGAACGTATAGCGTCTGTCCGACATGGCGATGTGTCGAATCAAATTTGGCCTCAAAGAGAGTAGGCTTAGGGAACATGGACGTGCATTGTAGGTCAAGTAAGATCCGAATAGAGGGCTCAAATTGACTTTTACCCTGCGTCAGGTGCACAAAGGCTCACCATTTCAATACAAAAACAAAGAGTTTTGAAAAATAAAAAAGATGTACATTGTATAAGCCTTTTCTAAGTATACTATTGTTGGTGTTCCCTGAAAACGCCTGTTAATCTCAGATTGTGATCAGCAGTTGGGTAGATTTCGAGACATGCCTCCCCCCCCCCTTCCCCTTCCTTCTCCACCCGAAGATCCTTAGATAATGATGATGTGGTAGAACTTAAGTGGTAGGAAGAAAAGATCATGGAAGTGAGAGTGGTTTGAAGGGGGGGGGGGGGGGTGTGTGCGCGCGTGTGTGTGTGTGTGTGTGTGTGTGTGTGTGTGTGTGTGTGTGTGTGTGTGTGCGGGCAGGTGGGGGGTGAGGGTGGAAGATATATCATGAAGCGTTTCCCTCTCTCCTTGTTCCTCTCATTACTACTGTCCGTCGTCCTGATTTTGTCAGCACTGTAGCCGTCGTTGTATGTCCACTCGTCTCTTCTTTTCTAAATAAAAGAACGTGTCCCCGTTTGAAAAGGGTGTAAAACAAATTCGAATACCTTGATCTGGGTTCGAACGTCCTCTTGTTTAAAGGGATGAGGGTCGTTGGCAGATACTCTGTTGTTGTCTGCTCCTTATTTCCTATCAATTACCTATCCGTAGCACTTATATAACCTATTTGTGTTACAAGTACCGTAAAACACTTGCCAAAACTAAACTAAAACTGCAAATGGATGCTGCTTAATTAAGCTCAACACTTTTGTTTCATATTGCGTTATTTGATCGTTTGAGATTTTTTTCCGACGGTGCTGTCAACATTTTTATTTTTTTAAAATTTTCATTGATGCTGCACCTCTTAGTCTCAGATTCAGTAAAATGAACTGTACCTTTTCGAAAAACAAAAAGCATTATATTAATGTGCTTGCCAGAGGGGTTTGTGTTTTCTCTTTTGTATTACCTTATGCCAGATCATCATCTATTTTTCTGTATCGTGTGATCGACAACCTTTGTAGAGAGTATTTGCTTGCTTCGTGTGAAAGGAGAGGGGGCATTGCATCGATGCTTCACCTTTTGTATCCATTGTGCCTGCAGACCGCTAGTTCGATATCAGGAAGTTTGGATCAGCGGGCGTCAGGTTGTGGGGATCAGTCACGGAATAATGACATTATGGCAGTTGGAAGGGAGATTTTAATATGAGTGTGTGTGTGG
>NW_004797356.1:1228319-1230096 GCF_000002075.1 Aplysia californica | reverse complement strand
TAAATAAATAAGTAAATAATGAAATAATGAAATAATTAATTAAATAAATACATAACTAAATAATTAAATAATTAAATAATAGAATAAATAAATAAATAAATACACACCCACACACACAGGCAAACACGCACGCACACTCACTCTCTCTCTCTCTCTCTCTCTCTCTCTCTTTCTCTCACACACATACACACACACACATACATACACACACACACACACACAATAGAGGGAAAGAGACAGGAAGAAGGGGAGCGGGAGGGAGAAAATTGTTGGAGAGAGAGAGAGAGAGAGAGAGAGAGAGAGAGAGAGAGAAAGGGGAGGGTGGAGAGGGAGAGAGAAAGAACAGAGATTCTTCTATGCGTGGGTGAGTCTATGTGTGTATGAATGTGGGTGTATGTGTACATGTGTGTATGTGTGTATGTATGTGTCTGTGTGTGAGTATGAAAGTACAAATCACCGTAGTTAGGGTTCTATTAACTATGTGTTTGTTCCTTTTTTTGTTGTTGTTTTTAAGCCGGGGGGAGGTGGTTATATATTTATATGGGCCAGGGGTTCTTTGTGAAATAGCCTGTGTGTATTACTATGAATACCTATACCTGTGTGTATGTTTATGTACGTGTATGTTATGTTTGTGTTTTTGTAGGTGTTAACGCCCGCATGCAGCATTACGCGTGGCTAGATACACAAGCAGTCTTAACAATGGCATTATGGATGTTATTCTGATACACCTGAATATCGTGTAAAGTTGTATTGGAAGCGACAAAACGCATTTTGTTCATTTAACACATCAGTGAGGATAAGAATATGGAAAGAGGTCATGAAACAGCTGTGACCTTTGTGGTTTACTGAGCACACTAATTGAATTGTTAACACGACCCTTATCGCCAGTAAGACTGTTGCCCTATGCGTGTAATTATTAAAAACATATTTTGCATCTCACTTGAACACTCACCATCATGGTATCAATGACACATCAACTTGTTACTGTTTATTTGATCTTTTTATAATGATGAAATGGTATAAGGTTAACACCCCTATCGACACTATTAGGTTATTAAAGAGGCGGGACCTCCGAGTTTAACCCCCATCTCCAAAAGGACCAAGCCAAACGATAAATTGGCGTAAAATGCCTTCCCTGAGGCTCCAAACACCTAACCGGCAGTCTCACGATTACGAGTTCGGTCGCCTACCGACTAGGCTACCCACGCCGCTCTTTATTTGATCTTACTGGCAGCTGATCCTTTTCTCCAGCAAATGCACACACGTTTCTACAAGTAAAGGTGCAATACTCTTTCTGCTTTCTGCTTTCCAAATCCAGTGTAAAGCTTTAAATATAATATAAATGATTACCCTGTCACAGCGGTGCATTCTGTTCTACGTTTGATCACAACGTCTAATAATTGCCTTTTTTCACGAGAAAATAAGACATAATTTATTCATCTGTTTCGGGAACACATGTCTCATATCCAAAGCGAAGCTGGGTGGGCAAGAAAGATTAACAGAGAAGTAATAAGCCTTTACTTATCTAATACCATTCGATTTCCTTTCAAAAACGCTTACTGAACAAGCACAGGTTTAATGTCGTTGTTAGAAGTAATACAGCATCTTGTTTACTGCAGCTTACAATATGTATTGCCACCTGTCATCAAGCAGATTCATTCATGGTAACATAACACCTTCAATTCCCCCCCCCCCCTTTCTCTTTCTTTTGCACCCACAAGCACGCACACGTACACACACACAAACACACACAGACACACTCACACAGACATATACA
>NW_004797356.1:1219475-1227058 GCF_000002075.1 Aplysia californica | reverse complement strand
CCTCCAACGAACCGAACACAGAGGAACAAAAGGAAACATTTTAACTAACTGAAAGTTTCATATTATATCAGTTGCCTGTTCAAATCTTAAACGTCCTCTTGTTTTCTCTCGAAATTCGTAACCAACTGCACCATAACTATTCCTCTATTCAGACAAAGAGACCTAAGATTATTCAAATCAATGTCTGGGCTTTTGCTGATGCAATAATATTATAATTCTGTCAAACATTTGGATAATTGACATAATCTGAAATGATGAGGCACATCGTGTTGTGAGGTTCGAGGGCTCATGCACACAGGCACACTGTGTGGTACGTTCGTGTGTGTGAGTTTTGCATCGTTTTATGTGCATTGCTGTTCATGAATGACATGAGAGCATTTCTGCGTTGATGCTGAATCTTTGTATATTGATGTTCTGGCATATCTTCCCCAAATTATTTCCCTCGTGGATCAATAAAGTTTATCTTATCTTATCTTACCCTATCTTATCTTATCTTTTCTTATCTTTAAACTTACAGAGCAATCTCCAGAGCTGAGGGAGCAGGCTATTGAGCAGGCGAGGTTCGTCCATAGAGCACGGTCGTGCAGTGCCGCCCAAATGTTTTAATGTTCTATTACGTAAAACCCCCTCAATAATAAAATTTAAAAAGCCAGAAACAAACACTAGCCAAATATTATATCAAAACAAGGTCCTCTCTAGCACCATAACTATCATGTCTGTGTCTATAGCGCCGCAAAGCATCTACTATGCCATGCTAAAGTCCACGCGCTTTAGCTGAACATAAAAGGATATTCAACAGTGTAACCTGACCTATCAATCGCTCTTGGGGATAACCCAAGCAAGCGATGACGACACTCGTAGCGAGTTTGGAGGCACATTAATATTAATAAGACAGCACATCTCAAATGTTCTCCTGCCGAATAGTGCCGAAACATAGCCCATAGTTGGCAGTCTAAAAATAAACGCGATAGACCGTACGCTATTCTTTGCCAATATTACGTGAGGCCGGAGCAATCCAGCGGAGTGCTCAAGTGAATTGTGATGGGTGCATTGTCTGTCTTGCACTATTTTAAGTGACTCTGTGACCGTGAACCTGAGGGAGGTGAACGTGACCGTCCTATGAGTTGTGTCTTTAAATGGTTTTGTAGTGGGGTTGTGAAAGTTTTTACTTTAGTGTTCAGTTCCAATGCAGGATGAACGAAATTGATGTTTAGCTAAGAAACAAATTTAGAGCTAGAAATTAAAGCGACAAGTAAAAAGAATGAAAATAAAAGCACGAGGTCCTCCCTCACCAACCCAAATCTTAAAATTATACACCGTCTCATTTACTATGCCCTTGACTATCTTCAGCAAGCGATAGCGTAATTGTGCACGTCCACTTTTTAGCCCCACGAGCCGCCCCTGCTATTGAGAGAGTCCCTCGCACAAATGTGGCGTTAAGGCGTGTTTGCTTGACCATTCCTTCATACCTCCCAGCACAAATTTATTTTATTTGAGGAGGAAATGGGAATCGATATTTTTTGCCTAGTAACACAAAACAATATTTGACTTCAAGACAGGAGAAAAAAATCCTTCTGCAGCAACAATAACTTACAGAACGTAATATATCTATTACCTTCGTCTTTTGTTGTTATAAATTATTATTTGTACACCGCAGCATCGAGCAATTCTACAGTTAACCACTTTACCCATGGCTATCACTTTTTGGGGAATATGTGAGGGTCTTTCAAAAGTTTTGCAATTTATTTAATAATAATGCGTATTACGACAAAGTAAACTCGTGGTGATGAATCTGGCCAGTCCGCTAGGAAAGTTTGCCATCACAATAACGCTCCTGTTAAAGGTTATGAAAAAATAAAGAAACGGAAAAATAAAAAGAGGAATGAGCTTATTTATCATTTTCAATGAATTGAGTACGTGTCAATGCATAAATACGGTTCTGTGTACAATATAACAGGAGGAAAATGCTTGTTTCATGTAATAAGTTGTACCTTCAGGAATACTTTGGATAGCTGACACGTTTGAGGCGGATGTGCCTAAAGAAACCGTACAAATGAACGCGTTTTGGGGACTCGTTGTTTCACTTTTTTAATGGAGTAGGTATTGAGAAATCAATATTCAATTAGAACGTTATCGATAGCTTTCTGGGTGCTCCTTTGACAAGGAGTACTTCATGAAATACAGGCGGTGTGCTATCACAAAATTACTAAAACGAAACAGAAAAACAAAATAAGAAAAAAAGTATACTAAAATCATATTTTGCAGACCAGCACGCTTTGAAACTCTTGGAATCACAACAAAGTTACCTAGTGATTACAAATTAATTGAGACTTTGCTCACACTGATTTTGTTGGCTTATATAAAAAGCAGGAGTAAGCAGTAAACAGCGTCCGACTTTCCTATCCATCTGCGTCCGAGCCCTTTCGGTCTGAACAGCAGCTGCTTCTGTCCTAGCTTTTCATTCCCAGTTAATATTGCAGAGCACCTTCACTCTCAGCTTTTTATTTTAAAAAGTAACAACAGAAAACTGAAGCTGCAATCTTAACGCCTTTCACTTAAAAGCATCAGGGCGGAGGGCTGAGAGTAAAAAAAACCAAACAAACAACAACTCCCCAAAAGACTCAGAGAGTCGGGAGAGCAGCTTGAATGGTTAGGGGTTCAAGCCATCGTCGCCACCACTACGCTCGAGTCTGATACCAACAAAGATTACATTTCGTCTCTCTTTCTCTTGATCTTTCGATATATATATATAGAGAGAGAGAGAGCATATATACACACATCACTCTCTCTCTCTCTTTCTCTCTCTCGCTTTCTGTCTCTCTGTCTTTCTCATCCTCTCTCTCTTCTCTCTCTCTCTCTCTCTCTCTCTCTCTCTCTCTCTCTCTCTCTCTATCTATCTATCTATCTATCTATCTATCTCTCTCTCTTTGTGTCAAACTATCTCTCTCTCTATGTCTTCCTCCTCCTTTCTCCCTCTCTCTGCCTTTTTCTTAGTCCATCACTTTCTCCTTCTTCTCTCCCTATCTGACACGTGCGCATACACACACACACACACACACACACACACACACACACACACACAGACTCACACACACACATACACACACACACACACACACACGCGCGCGCGCATCCAAATTTACAAAAACCGACACAAACCCCAATACACGCACACCCGCACAGACACATAATATTCTTTAGTCGTTGGCTCCCTTTTACCGTCCTTAAGCAGAAGTACATTATCTATAATATTGAACCGATGGTTGCTACAGTCCTGGAATTGTGTCTCTTTTATCTACAGTCTGATAAGTGAAACGGAAATAAACGATATTCTACGTTTCCTGCTGCCCTTGATATCATCGCTACTCATAGGTAGTCGGGAGCTATCTGGTACTAACTCTAATTTCTGATGTTTCGGAGTTTTTCGCACACCAGTAAAGACTGCTAAAAAAAAAAAAACCTATCTCCTTTGAGCCCAAAATTATTTCTATTGAAGCCTGCGGTCCGAGAATTCCATTTTTTTTTAAATGTGCTAACTCGAGTTTAATTTTTTTTTTTTCAATTGGAATTCAATGTTTGCAAAACGATTTACACGAAAACGGGGGAAAAAGAAGTTAGAACAGTACAGCACTAAAGTTCGCGCCATTGAATATTGGATAAAGGTTTTCGAAGAAACGTGCTTATAGGGGGGAAAAAAACCACTTCCACTTAAAGTGATAAAGACCCTAGAAAGAAGACATTGCCTCGGTGCATAACCCATAATGCAAGCATTGCATCTAATTTACAACACGCCCAGGCGAAAAAGATCGCTTATTCTAAGGAAGCTGGGTACCATTACGGCCTCGATTTATCACCCGTCAGTGTGCCAGGAGAAGAGGGGAAAAAAGAAGTGGGTGTGGAGGGGGCGGTTTCATCCTTCTTTCCATGACCGCCAGACGAAATGCATTACATTGGTCTACTTTTTTTTCGGATCTTTCCCTTTTCTCCTCCTCCTCCTCCTCCTCCTCCTCCTCCTCCTCCTCCTCCCCCCCCTCTTCTTCTTCTTCTTCTTCTTCTTCTTCTTCTTCTTCTTCTTCTTCTTCTTCTTCTTCTTCTTCTTCTTCTTCTTCTTCTTCTTCTTCTTCTTCTTCTTCTTCTTCTTCTTCTTCTTCTTCTTCTCTCCTGCCCCTCCTCTTCCCGCTCTTCTATTTTATTTTTCTTCGTAATATTTTGTAAATATTAATAGTGTTATTATTACGTTGATATTATTATGTTTGTATAAAAATAAATATTACTATCGTTATGGTTTTTATTATCGTTACATTCTTGTTATTGGTATTGTTATTGTTATCGTCATCGTCATCGTCATCATCATAATCGTTGTTATTATTATTATTATTATTATTATTATTATTATTATTATTATTATTATTATTATTATTATTAGTATTATTAGTATTATTAGTATTATTATTACCATTATTATTGTTATTATTATTATTATTATCTTTATTATAATTTATATTGCAGAGACTTGTGACTGAGGGTGGCAAGATGATTCCAAAGACAAAAGGAGAGTTTCTGTGCGTGGGAGACTTCATATGTCTCTACTCAGTCGACACAGAGGGCTACGTCAATGCCACTCAGTCCAGGTGAGTTTCTCCAGACCCTCGACGCTTCCAGAAATTGGCACTGTTGTGGATATTGTTGTCATATTATTGTCAATAAATGCTACTGACGGTATACGTGTAATCTGTAGTTAGCTTCGGACGCCTCTGGTGAAGTAGGAGAGCCGAGTTCACTTCTCGTGTAGAGTTTTGTTGATTTTTTAAGAGTATGAATATTGGTTTTTCTACTGAGGCTTTATGTCCCTTTCAGCCCGAATTGTCCCCGACAGGCAGTGTCGAAGCCCGTTTCTTTTTTTTAAAAAGTGAAATGGTATAGGTTTAACGCCCCTATCAACACTATTAGGTTATTTAAGAGGCGGGGCCTCCGAGTTTAACATCCGTCTCCGAAAGGACCGAGCCAAGCGGAAATTCGTGCAAAGTGCCTTTCCCAAGGGCACAACGTCGGGTCGAGCTGACGCTCGAACCCCCAACCCGCAATCTCACGATTACGAGTCCGCCTGCCTAACCACTAGGCCACCAACGCCACCCCACCCCCCACGGTCTCTTAGATTATCTAAATTGTGTCGAAGGGGGCGTAGAAACACCTACATTAAAAATGTATAGTTTGCATTACTCATTAACAATTTTTTAAAAAAATTAAGCTTTGTTCATTTTCTTAATCGGTATTGATCACTAGAGCATTTTCTGTTGTTGCTGTTCACATTTCTCAAAACAGTTGACATTTCTGGGACCACATCATATTTTCCGTTGACTTGTACAATATTTTGTACCATCTTGCTGTTGTACATTTTGGCGTCCTCTCCGTTTTCATCTCGTTATTTTGTCTTCGCTCTCACAAGCAAATAGGCATGTCTTATACATGGTACATCTTGGGCTGTTGATGTCTCAAACTTGTAACCCAGACATCATCAAGCATATTCGTTTGAAACATATAATAGAGGCCAAATGTGAAGATCACATTTTCTTTCAAAATCACCTCAAGAAACAGTAAGGTCAGAAAACGGGCATTACAGTGGCATAAAGAGTAAACAGATAAATGCTTGCCTTTCATAGAACGGGGCTAAGAATCTGATAAGTTCTTGAAGCAATGCAGGTTACGAAAAACAAGTACGGGTTCATAATAATATATTTCATTTACAAACTCCTTAATTGGGTTTACATAGAATGACTCTTTATTCAACATACGTTCCCAAAAATGCCAATGGAAGTGTATTGTAAAATAAATTCATTCAATAAACTTTCTCTCTTTGGTTATCAATATATTTCTCAGACACAAGGAGTATCCACAGAACAAACTTTCAGTTCGTATTCTCACCACCACCTGTTTTTTTCCACGGGGAGGGGGGGGGGCACTGTATATTTTACAAACAGATCCTGCATCTCCTAGCTCTTGTCAGCTCTCCGTACTATGATGTTTAAGTGACTCTTTGACGGTGTCTTCCCATCATTTTCCTGTGTCTGTCTCCTCGGCTGCCTCCTTTTGCTGTTCTCTGTAGGATAGTTTTGGCCAGTCCAGGAGATCTTGTAACGTGCCGGTACCGCTCTAGTAACGTCTTCTCACTGAAGTCAAGTGGTCTTCATACGGCCTGTGGGCGTTTCCTATTCTGGTTCGAGGTACCTCATTGGTTATATGATCTCTAATTGGGATAAATAGGAGTTTGCGGAAACACCTCATATTCAGTGTTTACATGTATATCCGTTTTTCAATGTCACTGTTATGTTATTTTAAAAATATGGACACGACCAAGGGTAGCTATTCGTGATCATATTTGAACAAATCGCCTTTGCTTCGCTGACAATTCGAAATTATCCTCAGAGGAGGATAGATTATCTTTTCTCTGCAAAGATTTTTTTTTCAGATACACTCTTTGTGTTTCCATTTCTCTGTCCTATTTGTCAAGATTATGTTCAAAATATTTTTTCCTACAGTTCAAGTTACAGTGAAGTGTACATTTACCACGATCAAGACAGGGATAAGCCATCGAGGATTCCTAATCCACAAGGTAAGTTAGTGTCTGTTTGAACATAAAGTCCAATAAGACACATGTGGATCATTTATTTCATAGACATTCCTGAATTAAGCTTATTGTAATATCAGTCTCCTGGTTTAATTTAGCTTCCATTTTGTCAGTCGCCATGTCCTAATCTTTAAAGTAAACTTTTTTACCTTCCAATCCAGTACCTAACAGCTACACAACAGACGCTGATGTGATTTATAAATGTGAACAGTGACTGCAATAGCGCAACAACAATACCAATCAAACATCCTCCCTTCTAAACTATGGCCCTGACCTAGTATGATAAGAAGCAGCTACACTGAAAATAATATCATAACCGCTAACCACAAACGATACAATCATATCTTTATCTTATCCTGTCCTCTTTTATTACATCAAAAGTAGCTGTTCGTAAGTGTATGATGTCGACTCAGAAAAAAAGAAGTATTTGTCCCTGACACGACCTCTTAGACAGGGAGTTTTCCTTCTCCTGCCCCACTCTTCTCCTACCCGATGGGACTATCCCATGTCGGCCCGCGAGAGGCTCGTGGGGAAAAACACACTGCATGATTGCATATCAAGTGTCACACATCTTTATCTCACGGCTCCTCAAATCTAGGGTTGGCTTTTCTCTACTAGTCTATTTGTGTGTGTTTGTTTGTTTGCATGTGTTTGTGTGTGTGTGCGTGTGTGTGTGTGTGTGTGTGTGTGTGTGTGTGTGTGTGTGTGTGTGTGTGTGTGTGTTTGCCCCTGGCTTTTGTATTTCTCTGCATAGTCTCATTTGCCAAGCGCTACGTACATAGATCTAAACAAAAACACAATGAAGACATCAACAAAAATGTTACCAAAAGGAGGCAATTATAACTAAACAAAAAGTTACTTTGACTCATGATGATTGTTCCTCATACGCACAGATATATTAATAGTATGCTAAAGCAGAAGTGCATACTTCTATTGGCTTGAGAAACGGAGAGTAAAC
>NW_004797356.1:1208206-1219375 GCF_000002075.1 Aplysia californica | reverse complement strand
TGCATATCAAGTGTCACACATCTTTATCTCACGGCTCCTCAAATCTAGGGTTGGCTTTTCTCTACTAGTCTATTTGTGTGTGTTTGTTTGTTTGCATGTGTTTGTGTGTGTGTGCGTGTGTGTGTGTGTGTGTGTGTGTGTGTGTGTGTATGTGTGTGTGTATGTGTGTATGTGTGTATATGTGTTCATGTGTGTATATGTGTTCATGTGTGTATATGTGTTCATGTGTGTGTGTGTGTGTATATGTGTGTATGTGTGTATATGTTATCATGTGTGTGTGTGTGTGTGTGTGTGTGTGTGTGTGTGTGTGTGTGTGTGTATGGGTGTATGTGTGTATGTGTGTATAGCGCATGTGTGTGTGTGCATGTGTGTGCATGTTTGCGAGGGTGTTTTCTTTTCTGTTCTTTTTTGCTTTGTTCTTTCATTAGTTTTCTTGTGTTCTTGTTTATGGTATTTTTATTTCCATGACATCTGTTTCATATGCGATGTCATCTGAAATGTATTTAGTATTGCCCAAATGGTGCTTCTATTCCCCTCGACTCTCCTTGCATTATTCTAACAATTAAATCAGCACCACAAAAAACCCTGAAACTAGGACAAATCGAGCGACAGTTTGAAACAACGTAATGAATCAAAAAGGAGAAATGTCTGATTGTACTCTCACCTTCCCCCCTTCCTTCTTTTTCCCCAAACACATTTGACATAATATAGTTTAATGGTAATCGAAAGCTCACATAATATAGCTCTTTTTTTGATAACTGTTTTGTTAGCAATGAGTATACTTCGGACATGACCTTTAGTATCGTGGTTTAAGAAATCAAACAAATAATTGCACAGAAATGGAATATATATTCTGTCACATTTTAAAGTATACACTGTGTTAAAATGAAAATAGCTAGTTTCACAATGAGTCGATATTCTTTAAAATTTCAGGAATACGAATTCACTCTATTTAAAAAACGAAAACAACAACAATACGGAATGTTAACATAACAGGTTTATTCTTGACTTACAAGAGTGTGGGGGTGGTCTGCTAAAGTAACACGATCAGTAGCGTTGATGACGGCCTGACATCGTCGCCGCCTTGAATCAATCAATCAATCGCTGCACTGCCTGTTGAGGGAAGTTATTCCATTCTTCATGCGATACTCTATCAAGTTGAGGAAGTGTCTGAGGCTTGTGTTGTCGCGTGTTGTTCAACTCATCTCTGGTTTGTCTTGCCGTTTTGAAACGATTCCGTAGATGCGAAAGGCGTATAAAAAGATCCTCCTGGAGTAGTCTTTCTTCTCCCACGTTGGCGGTGTCGATCCTTTCCTGATTTTGTTGTTTTCTCACTATCCATTGATGTGTACACAGTTCTTTTGTTACATTAAAATATCTCACAACAGTGGATACTGAGGCACCCCGTGGATCATTCCAACAAGCTGATTTCGCACATTTTCTCTTTGGGTGTGGCATCATGGAACGTAGACACAAGTTTTATCACAGACGAATTGTTACAAAAATGACAAAGATTTTGATGTGTGCTTCTTTTTTAAACAAATCATTGCCGTATCAGGAATAATTCTCCAAAAACCCCCCACAAAATATGTGACACGCATGCTGTTACAAAACCACTCACGCGTTCAGAAATATGAAAACAGCTCACCAGCGACAGGTATATCGCGTAATCAGTGCGTAAATTTGAAAATAATTGGTGGTATAGATTTCGTTTTATTGAGCTTCAACATGTGTGTACTTAAAAATGTGACACAGTATATTTATGTTTTAAGCCTTTTAACAATAATACTAATTATTGGCTTGCATATCCAACATTATCGTCTTATATAACAGCCCCCCAAAAATAGGATGGGTCTATTTTCGTATCATTTTTTACATTTTTTAAAAGAGAGTTGGGGGGGGGGGTGGTGTACCTAATTTTGTCGACAAGAATAATACAGAAGCAACAATTCTGTTCTCCATACAGGTAATATTATAATATTACTGTATTGGTATATTTGTCAAATCTGAAAGTTTGTGGCGTTCGTACTTGGACGATGAGGCGATCAAGAAGGAAATACTTGGCTCTTGCAAAACAAGTTGTGTCTAAAGTCAGTGTTGTCCTGACAAGGACCATACAAAAGCATAATAATTTGATTTCCAGCTATGGCACTATAGCTTGCCCGTGCGTTGGGTTGCCTTAATCTGGTTACCAAAGCATTTATCAGATCGTTTCGGGATTTGTCAGATGAGGAAAAACTGCATCAGAGAAAGCAGGGAATAACTCTATTGAATCAGGGTTGTCTTTTCCTTCAACGAATAATCACAACTCTTATAAGTAATTTTCAAAGAGAATTGCAGAGCACGTTGTTACCATCAGTTGTAGAAAATTACGTGACAAAATTAATTGATTTTTTTCATTAGCCTCTTTATTGCTATGTAGACGTGTGTATTTGGGAGCGTGTTCTCAAACTAGTTCACTGCCACTTATTTTCTTTCCGACCAAGAGGAAGTTTTAGAAGACGTAATTGCAGCATGTATATTTTTAAAAAGAAATGTACAAAAAAATTTTTTTTTATGAAATAAATTAGTTAATGAAGAAACGCAAGTAAATAAATATTCATTTATGAATGATTGAATTTTTCAAATATCTCTTGCTAATAACTTTTGTTTGAGTCTTCGGGGGGCTGACTTTTGAAAGGAACGTCATGTTTTTTTGCGTTCACATTGATACAATTTAGAATATTTAGGAGGCGGGCTACGCTCAAAGTCAACCCCCGCTGAGAGGAATACGTCCTAATAAAAAGATCGAGACACTCGATAAAAATAATCTCCACTAGGAAATCGAACTCAAGTCTTTTCCGTGCGATGCCAAAGCACCTTAGTGCTATATTACAGCCGGCGGTGAAACTGCCTGAATGATCTCTTTACAAGTCTGCACTTATCCCAGCTGTGAGCGAGAACCTCGGTTTCTACAAAGGAGCTTCTTTGACACTCAGTAATGTTGTGAGGCTATCGTTTCTTTCTCCTTCAAAATAAGAAATAATCAATAGCTATGTCAGAATGTCAAATAATTCGAATCTTCTTTTTAAAAAACCCGTGCTCCGGGTTTTCAATAAAATGCATAGCCTTACCATCGATGACTCGGCTCTGAAATAATTTTTCCTCATTGGCACGAGTTCATAGTGACCTGTTAAGAGTTTATTAGAGCTTGTGGAAGAACTGAAGTTTGATACTCGACCAGTCAACATAACAGCTCTGGTGGGAAGCATACCAGACAGTCAGGAACTGTTGCCAGGTTTTGCGGAAATAATTTGGTCTTCACTTGTACTCTATCTCCAAATTAATTGTTTTTGTATTTTCCAAGTCCATAAAGAGCTGCACAACAGTAGTAGGTTGTTTTGAGGACTTCGTTAAATTTATTCCCGCTTCTAAATAGATCTAGCCCTCGAAAATAATTACAGCATGCAAATTGACGCCCATAAAAACATTCTGCCTCAAAAGCAACAAAAATTCTGCTTAGAATTCATGAGCATGTCTCACAAAGCCATATCTGTCTAAATTGCATATATCAGCGACTTCATTATGTTCATTATTGGCAGGCACATTTTTATCTTTGTCTCAGTCACGTGCCTCAGCATTGTTTTCGGAAGTTGTGTCATAAGTGAACTGAAGAGTCACTGGTTGAAACTCGAGCTCGGCGTTTGATTTCATTTTCCGATTTCAAACGTACGCTGCCTTGCCTGAACCCAGGCCCCAGCGAAAGAGGCAAAGGCTGTTAGTATAATTACTATATCCCTAAGGTGCCTCTATGTTAGAAAGTCAGAGGAGGGAAGTTCCACCCCTGTCAATGTCCCACTAGGAGCAACCTTTAAAGCACCATGACAAGGTTTGGAAGGCACCTCAGTCCCGTTAAGTGGTGACTTTGTTGGTATTAACCTGCTATTCTCTTGAGGGATATACGCTGTAGAACAATTAGGACGTTACGCAGTATGGGTTGAGAGAATGAGTGAGACTCTACGGGGATAGAAGGGAGTGGTTGTTTGTGTGTTTGTGTGTATGTTTGTGTGTGTGTATGTGTGTGTGTGTTTGTGTTAAAGAGAGAGAGAGAGAGAGAGAGAGAGAGAGAGAAAGAGAGAGAGAGAGAGAGAGAGAGAGAGAGAGAGAGAGGGGGGGGAGGGAGAGATGAAAAAGAGAGAGATTGAGAGACAGAGAAAGAGAGACAAAGAGAAAGAGAAACAGAGAAAGATAAAAAAGAAAAGGAGAAGAGATAATGGGAGGGTTTTTTAAGCCCGACATGAGATCTTGTGTCTGCTGATTTGACACTCTGCTAAATACAAAACGACAATCTGCGATTTGCCCAAAAAGGACAGTCTACACACTATGCTAAAGCAATTTATAACTTTCTATATGAATCTACTTGATTTATTGAAATGGATTTGTGAAATCAGGGATATTTTCAGGACACACAGACTGGAATCTGTCCGGAGGAATGCATTCGCATTAATTTCCTAATCCAACAATCAATGAGCAGTTCTGTATGGTTAGCCTCTAGACTCCCAAAGGTGTTCCAGACCGCATGTAGTGTACAGATAGAGCATTTACTGATGGAAAACTGAAGCATAGAAATACATAAAGCAGATAATAAATTTAGACAAAATGGCGATGTATGTCTTTACGATTACAAAGGAGATCAAGGTAAAATAAAATGTGTGGCATCGAAGTGAAGTCAGGTGCTCAACCAAATGATGATGATGATGATGATGATGATGATGAGGATGATGATGATGATGATGATGATGATGATGATGATGATGATGATGATGATGATGATGATGATACACACAAAATACCCTGTGCAGAGTTTGCAAAACGGTCCATTTTGTTTGAGAAAGTACCATATTCTGCTTTTTGATAGATCTAACTCCTATGAACATACAACAACCAATCTGGACATATTGACAAACGTAACGACTGCAAATACAATGAAGATCTAAGACAACAGTGGCCGTGCGGGCATCAGTATCGCCAGTATCCTCCCTTTGTGTGAGGTTTCGAAGTTATACTTGTTCCGAAGACAGTGATCGAGACGAGAGGATTTGGATATTATATCAATAGCTGGGCCTCCTTTCAATGAAAGGAATGATCAATGCATTGACATCAACCAAAAGTCATTCGCCTACGATATTTACACTCTACTGGAATGGAGCAATAAATCTTGAGAGATGAACAAATTTGGGAGGTATAGATCTATACTCTCAAAACAGTGCGAACGGTTAGTGCACGAAAACATTACTTGTTTACAATGGCGTCTTAGAAGACGGACTTTCCCATGATTATATCTAAACGAAACTAATGAAAAACTTAAAATTAAACTACAGTGACTTCAGGCTCCTCAATAAAACTGAGCCCCCTTTAAATAATTCTGAACCACCATTAATTTTGTCAAATTCGAAAGTTAAGTGATTCGAAAGTGACGAACTTTCACAAACATAATATGTATAAATAATCATGGGAAGGAAGTAAACAAACCGACTTGCGTAGAGACTGACTTAGCAGGGTAACTCATCTAGCTGTCTTTGTAAGCCTGCTTATTTAATTAGCCGTAAAAGTTTCAAACAACTAAAACAATTCTTACATTACAATTTAATCCAGTGGACAGCTTATTATTTGGGTTTTTTTTAAATCTTAGTAACACAGATGAAAAGAATATGTTGGGGCACTGGGGTTTGTTGTTTGGTTTTTTTTGTGGGGGGCGGGGTTGTTTAATAAGGCCATTTGCCTTGAATGGGATTTACTCAAAGCATTGTTATCTTCCATCAAATAATAATGGAAAAAGTAAATTTGACTCAAGCTCTTAAAATAATACCGTTCAAAGCAGTTTTTGCGGAAGACGTCTCAGCGACCCAAAAGGGGCACACTGATATTGGAGACACCAGATTAGCGTACTACGACGAGAAAGTTCTCATAAGAGGCAAAAACATTGTACTGGCTCACTTTTAATGTTGTTTCATTTAAAAGAATAGGCTATTTTTTTTCGAATCCCTGAAACATTGTGCATCATAGGAAGAGGTCATTTCTTGAAGTTTCGATCAATGTTATGGGCAAAAGTATTCTTTAATCAAGTTAATTATCTTTTTCTAGTATGTCGCCTGGCATAACTGTGGTCACATTAAAGGTGGAGACTCAGGTTGTCCAAACAAGGACAAGAACGTTCCGAAAAGAGAGCTAAAATTAATTTTTACCTTTTTATGACCTTACTGATTTCCGGACTTAGACACCATAATGAAGTCTCGATTAGAATCTGTGTTTAACAGAACGTTTATTTTCCTTTTCCTTAATTGTTTTTTTTATTATTTTTTCTTGCTCCTTATTTTCACTTCAATGTCGGCCAGTGACGCGACGAGGATTCACGTACACCGCTGTCAAAATGGAATCGGTTGTTAAGCAGAACGTTAAATGTTTGCACATCTTTTAAAAATTCAGCGGTTCACAAATCGTGTCAATAGACATAGACAAAAAATCGATAAGTTGATAATTTACAAAGACAGAATTCATTTGTGAAGGGAGATATTTTTTTAGCAGTTTGAAGTTTGCTCAGTTCTGGATCGTTATTGTTAAAGACGCGATTTGTGTCATATCATTCCCCCTCTTATCTTTCTCTTTCTCGTTTTCAGTCTGTACATCTTTCTGTCTGCTCGATTACTTCTTACTTTCTCTCACTCTCTCGCTCTCTTTCTCTCTCTCTCTCTCTCTCTCTCTCTCTTTCTCTCTCTTTCTCTCTCTCTATCTCTCTCTATCTCTCTTTCTATCTATCTATCTATCTACCTACCTATCTATGTATGTATGCATCTATCTATCTATCTCTCTTTCTGTCGCTTCTCTTTCTTCCCCTTTCATTCTTGTCCTTCCGCTCCCGCTCACACTTCAATGAATGCTTAGTCTTCGTCTTTCACCCCGAACAGAGAGAGAGAGAGAGAGAGAGAGAGAGAGAGAGAGAGAGAGACAGAGAGAGAGAGAGAGAGAGAGAGACAGACAGACAGACAGAGACAGAGACAGAGACAGAGGCAAAGAGAGACAGAGAGAGACAGAGAGAGAGAGAATGATCGGTAGATCGATCGAGCGATCAATGATAGATAGAAAGATAGATAGATAGATAGATAGATAGATAGATAGATAGATAGATAGATAGATAGATTGATAAATAGATAATGATACACACACACACAAATGAACTCATTCACCTTAGCACATTTGTATGGCGACCTGTTACTCATGTCTACCAATAACGCAAAATTCGCTGGGACAGACACCATGTGTGATGTGACGTTCGAACATACACAAATACAGTGTTGTACATCAAAGAATTAAAAGATAAAACTTTGTTCCAGCAACTTTTGAAATGTAGCTCTTGCAGACCCCTAAGCTGGACCACATGCCATGTGGACGTTCATGCAAATACACAAGAAGGCTTTGTGCGTTTTCTCGAAACAATCCCTAAACAGCAAAACGTATCTACTCTCTACCCTTTCCAATCTTATACAATCCCACAAAACCTTAACCAAACAAACTGCTGAGCATATAGAACCTGGTTGAACCGTGTGTGGTTCCATCGTTGTCTTTTGTTTTCCATTTGTGGTCAAAACGTTTTCAATGTAAAATAGCCAATAAACGTAATGGACCGTCATGATGTAAAGCACCACACACATTCTTCACCATTGTAAAAGAAGCTTTGAATCTAAAGTATCTCTTGCTCTTTTAGTGCTCTTCTTTTAACACCCTATGGGGTTTGCTTCAATGTTCCTATTCTAATGGTTCTTGTAGCGTTTTTATCTTATTCTTATCTTGAAAGTTATGAAAGGAGAAGTCAATGTCCTTAATCTAATCAGTAAACTCTGACCTTATAACTCATAATTAGGCATTTTCAATTTCGCCCTGACATTCACCACCATGCCCCCCTCTCTCTCTCTCTCTCTCTCTCTCTCTCTCTCTCTCTCTCTCTCTCTCAAGCTTACTTGCTCGTATTTCGAGTGTGTTTCATGTAAGTGTTTATGTGTGTCTTTCTGTAGTGTTTGTCTGTCTGTCTGTATATGTGTATGTACCGTGTGTGTTTGTGTGTGTGTGTTTGTGTGTATGTGTGTATCTTCTCTCTCTCTTTCTCTCTTTCTCTCACACATACTCACACTCACGCACACACACACACACAAACACACACACTTTCACGCTGTCTCTTTTTCTATTTATTATATCTTTCCCTGTCTCTTCCTATATCCATTTCGTCCATTCATTCTCTCTCTCTCTCTCTCTCTCTCTCTCTCTCTCTCTCTCTCTCTCTCTCTCCCCACGAACAAAAGATTCACAGAATAGTCTGATGGATTGGCCTCAGATTTTTCTTTATTCCCCCCGAATTTGTATGTACAAACCAATACGTCTCCTTGTCCATCGCACGTTTTTCCGTGCGCCATGTCTATTATTATCCACTCCGATTATCATCCAATATTACGAGAAAAAAAATATTTAAAAATAATTCCTTTTGGAAAGGGTGGATGAACATAATAAATGTCCCTAACATCATCATTTCTCTCCTCCAGGGATTTGAAAGAATAATGATTATTTCGGGTACGACTCATTTGTGTTTTTGTGACTAATTCAGAACGTATTGAGCATAAATAACGTGTGACCTGGCAGAACCGGAACCCAGTTGATGAGAAGTTCATAGGCTACACACGTTACACGCTGACATTTTAAGAGGTCATCGCGTTCTCTGGCTTCTTGTAGGATTTTCTTTTTTCTTTCTAATCCCGAAAACTTCCGGAACTGCGTGATAGTAGGCATTTCTTTTCCTTATTTGTTTGGTCAGTGGTCGTAATGAAGTCAGATAAAAAAAATGTCTGAAATTGGGACAGATCTGATATTAACAGTTCTATCACTAAACGGCGGTTTAGCTAACATACTTTTATTACACTGAAATGCGCGATTTATTGATTTTACGTGGAATTATAATCAATTTCAGGGTTCACTTTGACCATTCTCACGTTTTTAGACTTCTTTAATGATATTAATAAATTTCAGATCAGTTTCAACGCAGTCTATTTAATTCCTAATCCACAGACCACAAATTAATTACCTTCCATGCCGTTCCGGAAATTTGAACCTTTCCGAATGCCTTTTTCTAATTGGGTAGACAAAAGTATTGATACATCACATAGTTTCAGGTATTCGTGATTATGCGCATATTTATTCTTATTATGGACAGGATGCGCAAAATTCAGTTTAAGGCAAATAACCCAATGTTATAAAATGGGCAATGGTTGTCACTTCCACAGTTGCCTTCAATATAAGGGCTTAGTCTTTGTGTTTGATTGAAATATATGAAAGTGTTCCTTACTCGAACTCAAAGCGCAGATATGACCTTATGCAGTTGTGAGAGCCATAAAACTTGTACTATTAGTTTAATTCTTTACTGTGTTCCTACGAGGAAGGTTATCAACCAATCCTTTCTATCCATCGGTCAAATAAAGACAGGCAATTATCTACAGCTTGCAAAACCGTAGAAAAGGGAAGACTAATCAGTTTCTATTCCGTCCTTGGCGTGTACTGCGTCTTTGCATGCAAATGGACAGCACCCTGTGCCCCTCCCTAAGTAATTATTCCTTAGTTAAGGACCATATTTATATCATGTGATTTGTTGATCTTTAAAATTTCTGCAACGGACCATGCAAATCTAATCAACATTTGCAAACATAACGCAAAACAGTATATTTCCGGCTTCGGGAACCTGTTATAGCTGTTCAAAATCTCGCCATATCGATTAGTTAACTACATGCATTTATAGCATTGACTTCAAGAGACATTGCCTAGACAAAAATGTTGATAATGTAGTTATTATCGACCTAAAAATTGGTATAATATGTTTTCCATACAACAAAGCAATCTTTTGGCCGTGTAGCAATTTTGCGTCTCATTGATAAAACTCCCAAAAATGAAATCGGGACGCTTAGAATAACACAAACTAAGCTATTGGGCAGAAACTTCTAAAAATGGTCACATTTTCCAGTTAGCATCACAATTATATGAATATAAATGGGTTAGGCTCTCGGACTCGCAACCGTAAGGTCGTGGGTTCGAATCCCGTCAAGGGCCCGACGTTGTGTCCTTGGGAAAGGCACTTTACACGAATTTTCCTCACTTCACCCAGGTGGGAATGGGTACCCGGCTATAGACAGCGGAAGATCTTGTCAGTTTGTTAGTGTTTGGGCGCTTAATCGGCTGCTCGCACTGTATGCTTCCCGGGAAGCTGAGAATGTTTCGGAGTGTACTATGGTCTGCTGGGGTAATAATATAGTATAAAGCGCATAGAGCCTGCTGTTGAGCGGGGATATGCGCTATACAAATGCTATCTATTATTATTATTATTATTAGTATGGAAAGTAGATTCTCGATTTTTTAAAAACATTTTTTTGGCTGCACTCCTGAAGGAAATGTTAAGATTCTTCTTCAACCAAGAGAACTTTTTTCTTTAGATGACTTTCTGAAGGAATAGACAGTAGATCTACTCTAGATCTAGTATATTTTTAAAAAACTGGTTGGTGCAATATAAAATTCAGAAATTATTGAGAAACACTTGTAACTGTAGATACCTTTACCTTCTTTTCTCAATAACCACCTCGGAAAGATATGTTATTGTTGGATCAGCTTTTCTACTTAGGTCTGTTTTTGTTTGTTTTTGTAAAGTGTTTTACGGCGCTCGCAACTGCATAAGGTCATATTATGAGCGCGCGGACACACCTAATATTTTCAGTTGGTAGGAAATTTTGAATTTTGCCCGGGTGGCGGCCGAAGCCTACTCTTATCGATTTTAGACCACCAAGAGATCTTTAACGTGCGAAACTTGCACACGGGCCCTCCGAGATTTTTCACCCTTTTCCGAGAAGGCTAGGTGTAGATCTTTCCTACTAGAAGATCAGGGGTGTGGCAGAAAGACAGCAGTAAGAAGAAGCGAAGGAGTAGCAGTAGAAAGGCTGAAGAAAGAATAAGGAGCCCAGAGGAAGGGGCAAAGGAGGTGAGGGGGTGGGGGCAGAAAGAGGAGACGAAAGCAGACGACAGAACATTGCTAGAGAGCAGGAAATGAGGTGAAAGGAGACAAATTTAGAGAAGACATTTTTCGGTCGCTACCCGGATTCGAACCCG
>NW_004797356.1:1203206-1205706 GCF_000002075.1 Aplysia californica | reverse complement strand
AAACAAAATTGAAGAGCAAACGAGTACAGATCAGTGCGTGCTGTTTGATAAGAGACTATTTTTCTACGTCTTTGGCGATAAACGAAAATGTCTAAGCTAAGCATGTCTTTAAAAAACAAACTGTGCATCTTTGACGCTTTAAAAACCGCTACACTTAGCCTTTGCCTTAAGCTGGCGTAACTAGTATAGAAACTGCAGCATTGTGCGTTTATTAGAAATACGCCCTGTTATATTTACCCGCATACAATAAAATATTTTATAAACGGGAGCAACAGTTTGCGAATAAGCGTAAAACCTAAAGTTGGAAGAGAATAGAAGTATCAGTACAGAGTGTTATTACAACATAGGCAGTTTTTATTAACCTATCCCAGTCCTATCAAATTGAAGGCAATTGATTAGTAGGATTTTGTGCACGTGTTATGTTAGCCATAGTCAACATAAGGTTGGGATAACATTAGTTTTGCAGATGGTAGACTGTGCATTGTGACGGTTTTTAGTTGCGATTCACTTTCTCAGAACAGACAGTCCGAACCTCTATATGTTAAGAGTAGGTCCACGAAAGTTACAAAAATTTCATTATGAACAACACAAAGGTATTACGTTCTACTAGCCATGAAAATAGTAAAAACGATTGCAAGCTTGTTGTTGATGTTGCTACTCGCTATGGTGATGATGATGATTTGTTTTTGTTTCCTTGTTTCCTTAATGGGCCTGGCGGACTCCACGAAAAAATCTTCGAGCGAGAGCGAGGCTCTTTTTCGGCTCTCTTGCCAATATGCTTTGCGGCACCCCCACTCTTCCAAATAACTCCATTGTTCCTGGACATTCAAACATAATGCATCCTCCTTTTCATGGCCGCATCTTCGGCAACGTGGGCTGATTTGCGAGTAGAGGTGCCACTTTGCAGTGCCTCGATGACACAGTGATGATGATGATGATGGTGATGATGATGATGATGATGATGATGATGATGATGATGATGATGATGATGATGATGATGTAACTAAAAGATTTACTTTGTAAATCCCTTGTGAAATGTACAGAGCCCCCTCAGTTTTAATTTCGGTCTCTTCAGGAGCAGCATCCGAGGCTAAACATTGAGCCATTTTTGGTAACCATAATGTATTAAAATTTTAAAAAGAATTACATTAAAATTTACTGACAGTTACTCAAGACACTCCTTACCTACTTTATTTTTCTTATGTGATGGTGATGATTCTAATATTGATGGTGCTGGGGATGGTAATGATAACGATCACAACAATAATATTTACACCTGTCTTCTTTTCTCAGCTGTTACGTTTCAGATATGCATCCAGAACAGGTACAAACTGAGCAAAAAGCTACGGAAGCTGACTACCAGCCAGACCACCAACGGGACGGAGTCGGCAATGGTGAACAAGTCTGTGTTGACTCAGACCAAGGTCAGTCAGAGAAAAGTTGAAATTTGTTGTAAATACTTACTTGTCTTACTTGTCCACTGTGTTGGGGTCACTGCGGTCGGAAAATGTTCATCTCTGCTCTCCCCCCTCTCTCAATCTGGTTAGCCTATCCTATACAGATTTGTGCGTTTCAAGTTATCACAACTCTTGGGGCCTAAACGCGTTTAAATGCTGCTGCACTTATGTTTATATTTAAATTTGTTGTAAATGTTATTATTATAAGATAACTCTCCCCCCCCCCCCAAAAAAAGAAAAAGTAGACGAGAAAATTGAAGTCAGACATTTCCAAATTTATACTTCGACAACTCTGCGATTTATTGTGTATTATTGTGACACGACGTGTCAATGTTTTCCGTCAGCCCAAATCTCACGTCCTCTCTACTTTGTTCCTTCCTGGCACAGCTGGCGGCCGCGGCAGAGGATGCAGACAACATGTCCGAGCAGAAGAGACAGCAGGGCAAGAGAGTGCGCTATGGGGAGATCGTACAGGTGAGAGCTTTAGACCAGGGCTGTTTGCACGTTTTATAGTGGACTAATTATTGAATTCACTTAACGCATTCTCAATGACCAACCTTAAAGTGTCCATTGTGAAACCCCTCTAGCAGAATTTAAACCCCAATACCATTCTTATCTCAGAGGTTCTGAGACCATATTTTACGTCTTGCATCAGCTTTGGCATTTGATGACCACTATAGAAAAACGATCAAATTCACATTCTCAGAATTTTAAAGTTTAAAAAAGCACTGCACTTTCCAATTTTCTTTTGTATCCTCTTTTGAAAAGGGTTTCAGACACAAAACGGAAAATATATTTCGATCTGACTGGTTTTGTTTTAATTTGATTTGTTTTAATTTGATTTGTTTTGTTTCGTTGTGTGTTTAATACGGAAGACGCGCATTTAACAATGGTTGAATAATTTCCAATGTGTGACTTTAAACATTTAATTTTTTTCCCCCCAATAGATTGTGGTCTTCATTAATTGTCATTCCCGTGTCTCCCTGCAGCTGAAGCACGTCCTGACGAACAAGTACATCCACATGTGTACCTCACAGACCAGC
>NW_004797356.1:1200586-1202142 GCF_000002075.1 Aplysia californica | reverse complement strand
GAACACAATATTTTCGTTTTCTTCTACAGAAGTAATGAGTTTACAATTTCTAAAGCAAGTGAATTTTTGTTCAAAATGTTTCTCTTGCCTCTCTTCATGAAACTTGGTGGCCAGGTAGGCCTAAATTCCACGGATGTTTTCTTTTGATTTCACCTGTTGCGTAAAGACCTCAATAAACTAGTTCAATAGGCTCTTTACGTAACCAACCGTAAATCAAAGATGGCTGATGGGTACGGGTATATCCTCCGCGAGGTGAGGTAGGTATTTTATACGCTATCAAAGATCAGGCTCTTTTCCAAAAGATAGAAAGCCTCATGCTCATCAAGAAGTCTGATATACAGGCCTGATCGTCTTTTCCAAATAAGTAAATGCCTTTGATTATAACTGACCAAGACACGTAAATCGTTTGATTATTTCAAGAGTTAACAACCAAATATTATGTAAACTGATTGGGATATTTCTTTACTCCTTGTTTTCGTTTCTTTCAAAGCAGCCTTGACCTCTCTATTTGATGTACCTGTCCCAAAGTGTATCAAGTTCTTATCTTTATGATGCTTTATCGTATAACTTTACTCGCCTGGTCTTTTCGTTCCTTGGCTAATGTTCCGATTCCCCAATCACAACCTCCACCCAGTTCACTTTTTTCACCATGAGTGTTTTAGTAAGAGTTTGCCAAAAGTGGAAAAATTAGACAGCATTCAGAAAGAAAAAAAGAGAATGGGGCAGAAGGTGGGGAGAAAATGATGAAGAGGGAACGAAAAAGAGACATTACAGTTGAAGTAGGACTTTGGGAGGCATAGTGATAAGACAGACAGACAGACAGACAGACAGACAGACAGACAGACAGACAGACAGACAGACAGACAGACAGACAGACAGACAGACAGACAGACAGAGTATGGGGTGAAGACAGATAAACAAACAATATAAAATAGGCAGACAGTCACTCAGAGTCGATCTGAGTCATACCGAGTTGGAAGGGAAGGGGGGGGGAGGATGGGCGGAGACGGTAAAGAAACATGAACTATAACCATCATGAAAAACTAGCCCAATTTACACCTCCCTGTAATTTAGGGATTAATAGCTTCAATGTATAACCTGAAATGGTTGCTTGATTTCATCCTTCCTCTAACACGAGAGGGGATTGGTTTACCTTATCACACCATCGCTCCAACGCAGCAAACTAATTTCCGAGACATGACCGAAAAGGGCGGGGAAATGATTCTTTTTAAGAATAATGCAAAACTAATTAAGTATCGTTTAATGGTGCAGCAGCAGTTGCAATGATGATAAACAAACATAAAAAACAGTGCAAAACAGATATTTTATATGGCACTGACGTACAATCCTGGATTTTAAAAGAGAGGAGAAGGAGAGGAAAATGGGATAGAAAATGGGAGGGGGTTGGCGAGAGAGAGAGAGAGAGGAGGGGGGGTGGGGAGAGAAAGGGGCATACATATATTTATATATTAGAGATATATATTGACAGAGAGACAGAGACTAACAGAGAGAGATACAGACAGACAGACAGACAGACAGACAGACAGACAGACAGA
>NW_004797356.1:1192206-1196231 GCF_000002075.1 Aplysia californica | reverse complement strand
CCCCCACCCTACCCCTCTCAGAGAAAGAAAAAAACATTGCTGTGCTATTCAAACTGCTTAGTAAAATAAATTGTAAACTTCCGATCGATTCAAATTGCAGAATACAATGCTCCAGTCTTTGTCTCTGAAAGACATATTTGTATTAGAGAAAATAGATAAAGAAGTAGTATGAATGTTAAAGATCATATGAATGCAACACGATCTGAAGTGGAATAGACATTTATCAAGGTATTTAAAAAGTTGTATCGGGTGACACAATAGGACTCGATAGTATGCGCAAGTAGATGGGACAGTAATATTAACTAGCCTAATAAATCACTAATCTTAACGTCAAGTGCAGATGGATGCAAGTGAAGTACAGAAAGTCTCTTATCACGATCAATAAGAATCATAACTTGGATGTACATCGACAAGGACGTAACATAAAGCCATAACATAATCTATATGTAACCACAGATTCTTATAACTATAGTATGATTTATAAACGTTGTTTATGTTATAAGAATGAGTTTTTATTATGTAGAACGTAAAAATATCAAAAAGGGGCGAATACTCACACGTCAGTTATTGTTTGATGAAACATGCACACAATTCTTTATCCGTAATTTCATATTCAAGGTACATTAATTTTTACCCTCCTTTCTCATTTTCCAATTTCCCGCTCGTCATCCACAAACGCCCACTCACTCAGATCTTCAAGGTCACGTATTGTGAGGAATTTTCTTCCCTTGCCCCAACTCCCAGTGTTTTCCTCTCATCTGTCTAGACATGTCTCGGTTATATTGAAATCGCTGGCCCTCGTCTACCGTTATTCCATTCCCAGGCCAATCTTGCCACGACAGCCTCCCCCCTTTTCTGTCTTCTCTCCATCCCATACGTTCGTTTATTGTTGCCGATCGGGTATAAAAACACAGAAAATAACGACTAAAAAAAGTAGAAAATTGGGAAAAATAAAGTTGATATCTAGAACCCAAGTTTCATTAACATCACACGGTTATCAGTGTTATCACACGTGATCCGGTGCTGCTGCAGATTTTGTAGCATCCTTGATCGAAGGTTTTTTAGAGGGCTTTTTTCTGTTCCTTTCAGTCCAGTTACGCGTCATCAGGAAAATGGTTTTCCTTTCAAAATGAGCTATGGTGTCTGTAAGATTGAACAACCGATAAACTAAATAAGAATCTCCCCTCAGCTCTTGAGAAGGGCATGACACGTTGTTTTTTTAATCTTAACATTTCTTAGCTGAAACGAATCTAGCCTTGGCGCACATTAGAAACAAATATTGTGTATTCATAGAGAGAGCGAGACAGAGAGGGAGCGAGACAGACAAACAGACAAACAGACAGATAAACTGACAGACAAGAGGCGTGTGTGCTTGAGTAATGCACAGAGAGAGGAAGACAGACAGGCAGAGAGAGAGAGAAAGAGAGAGGAAGCGAGAGGGAGAGAGAGAGAGAGAGAGAGAGAGAGAGAGAGAGAGAGAGAGAGAGACAGCTGAAGCACGATAAATCAACTTCGTGTTGTCTGTATTTGGAGACAAAGGAGTCTGAGGTATCACGAAATAGATCTAGACCAGGACGGAAAGTAAGCCGTTCTGTTTTTGCTTCTGCCCTTCGACCATTCAACTTTCCACCCCGTGCAACACGATACAGGTCACTTGAGATGCAACACAAGCCTACGTAACGCGCGCACCCGTGGTCCCTGTTCCGGTGAATGTTTTTTAACCCCATATATTGTGATATCTCCGATGACGCTGCTCGCCTTTCCCCTGACAGCAATTCAATTCCTTCCTTCCTTCCTTCCTTCCTTCCTTCCTTCCTTCCCACGCCCCCTCGAACGAGAGATTTCCCCTACAGAAGTAAGTACGGGGACAGACGGTGGGATAGGTAACCGAGACCGTAATTTCATTTGTTTTGTTTTTTTATAGAAAGAGTTTTACGGTACTTGCGACATAATTGGGTGTCATACAAGTGCCAAGGATTGTAGGCACGATTGGACAGTAATATACAAAGAAAAGATCGAGGAGACAAATAGAGACTATAGATATTTTGATAGTAAAGAAGGAGAAAAACACACCAGAGCTCCCGCAACTACTCACAATCGTAAACATAACAGAGGCTTTAGAAATATTTGCATCATATTATATACACCTTTGAAACGTAAAAAACAAAGACGGCAGCTGCGCACCTATTTTTTTCCCTTTGAAGCGCAATAAATTTACAGGCAATATTTCTTTGCAATATTTCTTTGTCAATCTGCCCGTGTTCCTTTAGCACGACAACCTAAAACTGGCACGGGCAAGTTAGTGTGTCTACGACGCGAGCCAGAAAAATGATTTCAACCAATATTTTTTTGGCCCAAGCAGGAAGTAACTGAGGTGAAATCAGTTGAAATACCCACGCTCTCAAAAGTGCGACTAAAACGTGCATAATTGCATATCGCTACCTTGCCTCGTACAATTACAAACTTCTGTCTGACGTTTTGGGGCCTTTTGAATTATTAAGACCATTAGGTGAGAAGCCATTAATGCTCTAGATTCTATCTGCTCTAGATTCTATCAAAATCGTAAGATCTTACAGAGTCGTTACCAAATTCAATGAATTGCATTCACCAAAGCTTGACATGTTGCGAAACTCAACATTTTTACCGTCAAATTGCTCACAACTGGTACTGAGCAACTATAATTTTGTAGTTCGGAAGTAGCGATGTCGTTGCCTTAGAACTATTTAGTCCAAAGTGTACTTAATTAAGTAAAGAGACAGAATAGTTCTGAGGCGAAGATATAACACCCAGGGTCATTTCATGAGATAGAATATTAGATCTACTGATCTCAGCTGGGACGGAAACAATTGATTTTAATGTCTAAGATGCAGAGGCAACACTCATCATCAACTCGTAATCGTGAGATTGTGAGTTCGGGGGTTCGAGCCTTAGCTCAGTCCCACGTATTGTCCTTGGGAAAAACTCTTGCGTTAATAGGAATTTCACATTTGGCTCAGTCCTTTCGTAGATGGACGTTAAACTCAGAGGTCCAGCCTCTTCAATAACCTAATAGTCTTGATAGGGGCGTTAAACCTATACTTTTTAACCATTTAAAAAAATCATCAACTGCTGGGTCGACTCGCGGGTCAGACTGAAACTTCTCTGGGAGCAGTTTGCCCATTCATCACCTGGAGCTTTCAGCCCAGACAATCATACTTTCGACGGCCATTTCAGTTGCGACTTATTACCAACAGCTTCACTATATCTTTAGAACATAATATATCTTAAATATAGATACTGACTTAAAGCAAACTATGCTGCAAACCGCTGTTACTGCAACCAACTCGTTTTTCGTGCGCTCATGCAGTTGCGAGCGCTGTAAAACTCTGACTAAACTGAATAAGAAAAATATAAATAAGGAAAACCACTTTACTGACCCCTTTGGGATAACGCACGAACAATAATATACAATGTCACCAACTTTAACACACAATTTGTGGTTGCCAGCATTACGCAAAGACCTGTTTTTGGGCTAGCTTTTTTGTTCATTGTTCAAGGACACACCCTAGTAACAACTGTTTACGATTTTTTGTTCACCTGTTACTTGAATTCGATTTTTTTTCCCGCGATTTTCATAGAAATCCGTGAATTCAGGTCTTTCGCAAAATATTGAAAGACGCGCGACTGCATTTGAAACAAGATACACCGCGTTAACTTAAAAATATTGTATAGTTCTATGGGACATTTTGGCTGCTCTGAGTTACTATGACCATAAGGTCAGAATCCAATAAATAGCTTGTCTGCTCGGTCAAAATGGTTAGGTTATTCGGACATGTAACCCAAAAAATCAATGAGTTGCATTGGAAAAAACTTGACATGTGAAACTTAAATTGTTAACGTCAAACATCTCAGAACCAGGTACTGAGCTGATTGACCTTGGTAATTCTAGGGTAGAGACAGGGTAACTCAAATCGAGAATTTGAAACGTTTGCGAAAAACGATAAGGGCAGAACGCGAAAAATCAAAGAGTGCACGGACACCCCCCC
>NW_004797356.1:1189745-1192106 GCF_000002075.1 Aplysia californica | reverse complement strand
ACGTTATACACTATTGGGCACTATCATACGGACATTTTTCTACTAATCAGATGACGTCACAGTCATAGAAATGGGCAAGGGGCAAAAAAAACAGAGAGAGAGAGAGAAAGTGATGGAGAAAGTGCGAGAGGGGGAGAAAGATAGAGAGAAAGATAGAGAGACAGAGAGAGACAGAGAGAGACAGAGAGAGACAGAGAGAGACAGAGAGAGACAGAGACAGAAATGGCGAGAAAGATACAGAGATGGCGAGAGAGATACTGAGTTGGAGAGACAGAGAGACAGAGAGAGAGAGAGAGAGAGAATATAGAGACAGAGAGACAGAGAGAGAGAGGAGGGTTGGGGGAGGGGGTAGTAAGGGTAGCAGGGAGGGGTGGGAGTTGGTGGGCAGTGGTGGGCCCTCGAAATGAATGGTGGAAGCAGCTGATCAGATGTGTTCTAAAGACGGATGGATGGCGAGAGAGATAGTGAGATGGAGAGAGAGAGAGAGAGAGAGAGAGAGAGAGAGAGAGAGAGAGAGAGAGAGAGAGAGAGAGAGAGGAGGGTTGGGGACGGGGAGGTATCAAACTATCAGCCTAGTTGGTGTCAGAGATCCAGCCTCTTTCACGAGACGCACGTTCTGGAAAAAATCCAATTATCGGAATCCTCCCGTGTCCTGTTCGCAAATGGAGTAGTTCATGTTCCGAATCTGTACCCTTGTACTGAAAGGCCCTTCGTAAAGCGGCCATTACAACAAAGATCTCGAATCCCTGGTCATGACAAAGCCTGGACTGCAGAGATAGGACACGTAAGACGATAGATATGTAGCAAAAATGAGAGAGCATAATATATTCACTGCTTTTAATTGAACACACTGGTCAAAAAGATGAATAGATAGATAGATAGATAGATAGATTGATAGATAGATAGATACATACATACATACATAGATACATAGATACATAAATACATACATTCATACATACGTACATACATACATACATACGTACATACATACATACATACATACATACATACATACATACATACATACACACACACACACACATACATACATACATACATACATACATACATACATACATACATACATACATACAGAAAAACTCTAATACTTTCTTTATTATTCGGATACTATCGTTTCAAAGGAAAAGTCTTCGTCAAGCTGTACAACATCAAAGTCCAGATAATACGAAACATGATGATAATGAAATGATTAATTGAATCCAGAGGCCATTGTTATATGAGAAATGCAGGGTGCAATTTTCTGTATGGATTGTGTTTGCTTTGTTGCCTTAAGGGTCCTTTTTTGTTGTTTTGATGCATTAGGCCTGTGTGTTTTGCCTATAATCCATGACATTACAATTAATCCTGTGTAGCCACGGAATCTGTGATCTGGTCTATTGATTATTTGACATTATCATTAATGTTCCATGTTAGACGGTTGAATAGGAAAAAATGACACAAATGGCATGAAGTTGCGAGGAAGCGCAGTTATGACGATAGAAAATTGCATAATATTAAGGAAAGGGAGATGGAAAACAAATGGTTGGAAAAAGCAGAGAATTGAGATACACGGGAAAAGTGGTGCTGGAAGATTTGATACAGTGCAAATGAGAAATGGAAAAGTTGAAAAATATATGAAAAGAACGGAGGAGTGGGGGTGCAGAGAAAATTAGAAATGAACAAATTACCATAAACTGAAACACATACACACACAAACACACACACACACACACACACACACACACATACACACACACACACACATACACACACCAAAAAAAAAAAAAATCAACCTCCGCACACATTCTTCGTTTTTTTTGGGGGGGAAAACACTACGCAGCTCTGAGGTCGTACATTCTCCAAGACCCATGAAGTATTTTTAAAAACCAGAGCAAGCACGCTCTTTTCGGAAATAGATGTAAGAATACTGGACATTTTCCCTCGCCAATTGCCCCACAAAAACATGTCGATACGTTAGAAAAAAATCCGTTTTTACCGATCACACAGTTACACAGTTGAAAAATAAAACTATAAATAAACAAATAAATAAATAGATAAAATAAAGAAAGAAAGAAAATCCAACAACTCTTTAAAAAGACTTACAGTTTTCTTGTTCATGCATTAAATGAGTGACCAACACAACTGGCTAGCAAAAAAAAAATTAGTACCGTAATATCCGTTCAATGTATGTGGGCGCCTCAGACTGGCCTCGTACAGCTTTTTTTCTGATGTAGATCAATCAGGGGGCGGGGGCGGATGTCGTGTGTTTGTGTGTGTGTGTTTGTGTGTATTTGTGCGTGAGAGGAGAGAGAAAGAGAGAGAAAGAGAGAAAGAAAGAGAGGGGGAGGGAGAGGGGGA
>NW_004797356.1:1183529-1188883 GCF_000002075.1 Aplysia californica | reverse complement strand
AGATAGATAGATAGATAGATAGATAGATAGATAGATAGATAGATAGATAGATAGAGAGGGAAAGAAAGAGAGAGAGAGGGGGTGGGGGAGAGGAATGAAAAAGAGAGAGGGAGAATAAATAACATAATAATATGTGTGTATGTGTATGTTTGTGGGTGCGTATGTGTTGTGTGTGTGCGTGTGTGTGTGTGTGTGTGTGTGTGTGTGTGTGTGTGTGTGTGTGTGTGTGTGTGTGTGTGTGTGTGTGTGTGTGTGCCTGTAAAGTGGCGGGAGGTTGTCATTTGTATCATCATTATAAAACCACACTATCATTCGTGTATCGTGGTTTGGGATTTGGTAAGTTTACGGCTACAACGATTTTATCTTCGTATTGATTACGTTTTCAAGACCTACAAACATTTTTTTTTTGTTGCTGCCATTGTATGTTTATAATGTTGTTATTACTAGTTGTTGTTTTTTTAGGTGGTGTTGGTATTGTTCCAGTTGCTAGAGTAACTGAATTAATCACAAACCCATCCTTTTCCCCTCCAGATTACACTGCAGGAATACAACGCCAAGAACGCACAGTTCCGGATTCTGCCGCAGTACAAGGTCAAATCAGAGGGAGAAGTGGTGAGTAAACTAAGAGTACTCTTTGTGGTTATTATTGATCACAAGAGGAACAGACTTTGAGCTTTTGATCAGCCTGTCATGTAGTGATAGTTGCATGCTTCCTGCGCTGCGGTTGTTGTATGGTTCCACAGGAAGTGTTCTTGGTGCCCGGGGACTTGCTCATAACCCTTCAGATTTGCTCTGTTGATGAGGTAACCAGCTGGTTTGGTTTAGTTTAGTTTTAGTAGAGGTTTTACGGCGCTCGCAAAACCTCTACTAAAACTAAGCTAAACTAAACCAGCTGGTTACCTCATCAACAGAGCAAATCTGAAGGGTTATGAGCAAGTTCCCGAGCTGGGAACTAAGCTATCCTTTGTCTTCATTTAGGTCAGCACTGCTTTTCCTAAATAACACTTAAGGCACGACGGGATGGTATTAGTGGCTTTTCTGCTTTTTGGCATATCGCTACCTCAGCGTTACAATTAATGTCTACCTGCTCAATACCTAGTGTTGAGACATTTCATGTTAAGAATTTAAGTCGCGCAACATTACAAGCTTTTTTCTGATGCAATTCTTTGAATATCTCGAGAACGACTCAAATAATCTTACTATTTTTAGAGAGCAGATAGAACATTATTATTATGATTTCTGAACTTTTGGTCTTAATAACTCAAAACGGCCAAAAATATCAGACAGAACTTTGAAATTCAAAGGTAGCGATATTGAATTAATGAAATCATCTTAAAGTTAAAGCGTGTTTTTTGTCTGCCTTTTTAGTGAAAAAATACCCATCTATCTTGAAAAGAAGTCGAGATGTTTGCCACCGAAGGAAATGGGAGTCGCCTGGTGTCAGTGGTAAATTTAGTGAGAAAATGGCGGCCAAAGTAACCTGCAAAGCTTGAGGAACTTTGCTTTCAAAAGCTTTTTATTAAATTAAAATAGGATCCACAAAATAAATGAAAATAAAGGAGCCCCCCCCCCCCCCTTCTCCACCCAAAAAAGTACGATAAGAATACCCCGACGCTCTTTCGATTTCTTTATATTGGCGAGCGCCTGATTCCACCATGTTCAATTCCGCACACAACGAATGCAATATACTGCAGATCTATAGCTTTCTGGCCTCTCCTTAAATAATTGTTTGCATTTTGAATCTATGCACCGGTTTTTTAGGGGGACGGGGGAGTGTCGGTGGGTTGAAATTAGTCTTTCGTTTTTGAGCTTCAGAGTTTCAATGCCCCTTATATGGCACAAAGTATGGGATAAACAAAATTACCTCCCTCCTTTTTTTCTTAAGGGGCCGGGCTGCGAGGGCTCTTAAAGTCACTGAGTGTGACCATCGTCCATTCAACAATGTCCTTAATGAAATACACATAATTCGTACGCAAAGATCAGTCGATCCATAATTCATTAAGTCTTATTCCTTATTACATCATATGGGCAACAGTGTCTGTTTGTTACAGAAAGTGTGGTATTCATAGACCAATCTGAAGGAGTGGGTGGTTGTCTCTTGCTGTGGTTTGGTTTGCTTCTTCTTTCCCATCATACATATATTATGGTCCTTATATCTCATGCGTCTTTTGTATATGTTACTCTCTTGTAACACCTGTAATTTTGGGTACGTATACGACCTTATGGTGCTGCAAGTGCCGTAAAACTCTTAAACTAAAAGGCAATCAGAAATGAACGCCTACTTTTTCTATCTTAGCAAACCCTTGGTTTGTCTGTCTTGTTACATTAAAGAAAACATTAAGTAAAGAAAATGTATATTATTATTTTTATATATATATATATATATATATATATATATATATATATATATATATATATATATATAAGTTATTTGATCTTAAAACGTGTTTGTTCACAGGTTCAAATCTACGACCAGATTGTATTTGAGAGCATCAAATCTCCCGGGCATTTCTTCCATGCTAGTGCCGACTTCCAGATTGATCACTTTAACAAAGGGTGAGACTCTACAATGTGTCTTGTCGCTGTTTTTTCACGACGAAGCTGACGTTGTTCGTTGTTTTCGTTGTTGTTGTTAATAATAATGATAAATAAACAGCATTTGTGTTGCGCAAATCCCCGCTCAAGAACAAGCCATATTTGTTTAAAATATATTTTAAGAAACTCCGGCAGAACTAAAAAAAAAAATTCGAGACGTTTCGGTTTTCCGGAAAGCATACACTGCAAGCAGCCGGCCGAAACACTAAAAAACTGACAAGATCGTCCACAGTCTATAGCTGGGTACCATTTCCCACTTGGATGAATTGAGGAAAATCAGTGCAAAGTGCCTTTCCTGAGAACACAATGTTGGGGCCTTGACGGGGTTCGTACCCCTGACTTTTCACTGCGAGCAGAATGGCTAAATCACTACACTATCGAACAACACGCCTTGTCTCTTGAAATTTGTGTCTATTGGTTGTTTCTTGGGGAGATGTATGCTGTCTTCTTGAAGTATCTTCAATAATGTGCATTAGATAATTTAGCTTTAATGAAAATTTCAAAAGTCATTCTATGTTTGTTTGTTTCGCAATCCTTGGTGGCGTCGGTGTCCTAGTGGTTAGGCTCTCGTACTCGCAACCATAAGGTCGTGGGTTCGAATCCCGTCAGGGGCCCGACGTTGTGTCCTTGGGAAAGGCACTTTGCACAATTTTCCTCTCTTCACCCAGGTGGAAATGGGTACCCGGTTATAGACAGTGAACGATCTTGTCACTTTGATAGCGTTTGAGTGTGTGAAATCCGCAACTTGCACTGTATGCTTCCGCCGAAGCCGAGAATGTTTCTGAGTGTTCTCGGAGGGTCTGCTGGGGTAATAATAGTTGTAAAGCGCATAGAGCATGCTCTTGAGCATGGATATGCGCTATATAAATACAATTATTATTAATTATTAATGTTCTTATGCCCTATTTCTACTCTTGTTCTCTCTATGTTTCTATCTACTAGACTGTTAAATTGCATCACTCCTCCTCCCCCTCCCCCACCCCCGGCCCACTTTTCCAGCCCGACGGAAACCATTTTACAACCTTTCCCAGAACACTAATGGAGTCGGTGCGTAAACACAATGTAATACTTTCAAAGAATTAAAAAAGCGTCTACGTTGTGTTTACAACAGAAGAATCCCTAAAACACACGAGGCTGCTTCATTTTATCTTCCTGGCTCTTGGTTGCCTGTGTGAAATGAATCCTTTCAAAATGGCGGCATCTGTACCTTCACCTTAGAATAACCAATGCCTCGAGTGTACCCACACCGCTCTGTGTAGTGATTAAATGTACAGAGCTTCGGGGTTTTACGATAACAAACATTCGTGCCATCTTGGGGTGGGTCTGAATCGAAAAAAAGAGTATTTTGTGGTGATCTTAGTTAATGTAGTTCTTGGTATTTTTTCATATTGCTTCATGGGTGTTTCACTCTATTGTTACCAGTTAGGGAAGAGGTTTTTTTCTGAAAAATTATTCTGATATTAATAGTATCCTTCTAAGTTCAGATTCGTTTTCTTTTCATGAGTTCTTGTTTAAATGTAAAACTGATCTCGTGCTTTTTGGAATTCGAGGATAAACGACAATGGTGGATTAATTGTTTAATTATTCCTCTACTTCTTCAATCGACCTACAATCTATTTATCTGGACACACATACACCCCTCCTTTCTCCAAAAAAAAAAATAGCGCAAAGGAACAAGACTCGAGAACTGCGTTCATTGTCAATAACAATGAAGTCAATGCGCTAGGATTCGTCAAATAACTGATATGCGATTGTGTAGGCCTAGCAATGACGCTTACGTAGTATAGCACAATGGAGCAGTTACCTACTAGAATCTACTACAGAATTCGATGTCTTCTCAAGAGCTAACGAAAATGTTCTGTTTCGTTTTTCAAAAAGCAGAATCTACTTGGAAAAAATCGTAGGCTCTATAAGATGTGTAATTCCCTAAAAACTGTCCTATGCGAGACTTTGTAAAGGTGGCCAGGCTTACTAACGGCATTATCCAGGACGGTTTTCTTTTAATTATTTTTCTTCTTCTTCTTTTCTTATGAGTATGTTTCTGTTAGTAATCCTGTGTATATGTTTACATGCTTGTGTCTGTTTCTAAAAGATGATTTTAAACTATACGACACCGATCCCAAGTAAGCTAAAATAGACAAAGAGTCTGAGAGTGGAATAAAACATATTGAACGATTGTCTCCACCTTTTGATAACATTAGAATCCTCCACTTTTACACGTCGTATTCTTTTCACTTGTCACCCTCAGATCCGAGTTGAACCTTGGAGTGGAACGGTCTGGCTTCACACTGGTTCGTTTCTGCAAAGAAAACCCAGACTTGGAGTTGTTTATGAAGGTGATCGTCAATGTTCAAGTTGTCATCGTCACTCTCACTAGAGTTGTTAGTGTTTTTTTGTTTTTAGCACAGTCAAATTCTCGTTCTGCCGTCCAGAGTTGTACATTATTTTTCTAGTGTGGACCTCGTTGCTTTCCCCCGCAGTTGAGTGGTAGGATCCCCCTAGCTTCGATAATAAGCCTTTTGCATTCTGGATAATATGACTGTTCCGAACGGAAGTCATTACGGAGCTCTCAACAAGCATAATATCTGCTGTTTTAGCTCAGGTTGCAGTTAGTTTCAAATTTACCTAGAGCCTTTGTGTCAGGCGCGTTTAGCTGGTGTGATCAACCACATTTTCCATATTCTAGACGTGCTCATAATATTTATTTACTTTTTAAAAATTCATCAGTTGTTTTATTTATTCATTTATGTATTTATTTA
>NW_004797356.1:1176237-1183429 GCF_000002075.1 Aplysia californica | reverse complement strand
CGCAACTTGCACTGTATGCTTCCGCCGAAGCCGAGAATGTTTCTGAGTGTTCTCGGAGGGTCTGCTGGGGTAATAATAGTTGTAAAGCGCATAGAGCATGCTCTTGAGCATGGATATGCGCTATATAAATACAATTATTATTAATTATTAATGTTCTTATGCCCTATTTCTACTCTTGTTCTCTCTATGTTTCTATCTACTAGACTGTTAAATTGCATCACTCCTCCTCCCCCTCCCCCACCCCCGGCCCACTTTTCCAGCCCGACGGAAACCATTTTACAACCTTTCCCAGAACACTAATGGAGTCGGTGCGTAAACACAATGTAATACTTTCAAAGAATTAAAAAAGCGTCTACGTTGTGTTTACAACAGAAGAATCCCTAAAACACACGAGGCTGCTTCATTTTATCTTCCTGGCTCTTGGTTGCCTGTGTGAAATGAATCCTTTCAAAATGGCGGCATCTGTACCTTCACCTTAGAATAACCAATGCCTCGAGTGTACCCACACCGCTCTGTGTAGTGATTAAATGTACAGAGCTTCGGGGTTTTACGATAACAAACATTCGTGCCATCTTGGGGTGGGTCTGAATCGAAAAAAAGAGTATTTTGTGGTGATCTTAGTTAATGTAGTTCTTGGTATTTTTTCATATTGCTTCATGGGTGTTTCACTCTATTGTTACCAGTTAGGGAAGAGGTTTTTTTCTGAAAAATTATTCTGATATTAATAGTATCCTTCTAAGTTCAGATTCGTTTTCTTTTCATGAGTTCTTGTTTAAATGTAAAACTGATCTCGTGCTTTTTGGAATTCGAGGATAAACGACAATGGTGGATTAATTGTTTAATTATTCCTCTACTTCTTCAATCGACCTACAATCTATTTATCTGGACACACATACACCCCTCCTTTCTCCAAAAAAAAAAATAGCGCAAAGGAACAAGACTCGAGAACTGCGTTCATTGTCAATAACAATGAAGTCAATGCGCTAGGATTCGTCAAATAACTGATATGCGATTGTGTAGGCCTAGCAATGACGCTTACGTAGTATAGCACAATGGAGCAGTTACCTACTAGAATCTACTACAGAATTCGATGTCTTCTCAAGAGCTAACGAAAATGTTCTGTTTCGTTTTTCAAAAAGCAGAATCTACTTGGAAAAAATCGTAGGCTCTATAAGATGTGTAATTCCCTAAAAACTGTCCTATGCGAGACTTTGTAAAGGTGGCCAGGCTTACTAACGGCATTATCCAGGACGGTTTTCTTTTAATTATTTTTCTTCTTCTTCTTTTCTTATGAGTATGTTTCTGTTAGTAATCCTGTGTATATGTTTACATGCTTGTGTCTGTTTCTAAAAGATGATTTTAAACTATACGACACCGATCCCAAGTAAGCTAAAATAGACAAAGAGTCTGAGAGTGGAATAAAACATATTGAACGATTGTCTCCACCTTTTGATAACATTAGAATCCTCCACTTTTACACGTCGTATTCTTTTCACTTGTCACCCTCAGATCCGAGTTGAACCTTGGAGTGGAACGGTCTGGCTTCACACTGGTTCGTTTCTGCAAAGAAAACCCAGACTTGGAGTTGTTTATGAAGGTGATCGTCAATGTTCAAGTTGTCATCGTCACTCTCACTAGAGTTGTTAGTGTTTTTTTGTTTTTAGCACAGTCAAATTCTCGTTCTGCCGTCCAGAGTTGTACATTATTTTTCTAGTGTGGACCTCGTTGCTTTCCCCCGCAGTTGAGTGGTAGGATCCCCCTAGCTTCGATAATAAGCCTTTTGCATTCTGGATAATATGACTGTTCCGAACGGAAGTCATTACGGAGCTCTCAACAAGCATAATATCTGCTGTTTTAGCTCAGGTTGCAGTTAGTTTCAAATTTACCTAGAGCCTTTGTGTCAGGCGCGTTTAGCTGGTGTGATCAACCACATTTTCCATATTCTAGACGTGCTCATAATATTTATTTACTTTTTAAAAATTCATCAGTTGTTTTATTTATTCATTTATGTATTTATTTATTTATTTATTTATTTATTTATTTATTTATTTATTTATTTTTACAGTATTCTTTACATATTATGGTCTTGTTTGTTCATTTATTGTATTTCTCCATTCATCTTTTATCTTTATATCTTATCAATTCTTTTACTTTGATGTTTAAAAAAAAAATTTTTGTTTACTTATAATTTTTGTTCAATTTTTTTTTTCCAAATTATTATCATTAACAGCTATGTATTCGTCAATATTCGTCATCTATTTATTATTAGAGTATCGCCTTGTTTACCGGGCGCTGAGGCATCGTTTGCTTCTTTTATTTACTGTTAACTTGTTCATCTATTGGTTGTTTTACTTCCTTTCTTTATTCATCTCTTCGTTGTCGCAAGTTGTTTTATCTGGCTCTCGTTAAAAAAAGACAAATCATATTCAACATTTCAATGTCATTTAAAAGAATTATCCACGGTGATCACCATTGTGTTTCGTATTATACATGTGTCTTTGGTTCAAAACTTGCTCATTTTACTTACTACATGTATTTTTCAGTCCTTAAAGTAGTGAGAAGATGTTTGAACTACTATTCGACTTAACCACCCCCGTGTGTTCCCAGAATACCTTCCTTTCATTATATTATATAAATTAGGTTAAACATGAAGAAAGGCCAGCAGATGACCGATAACTTTAAATCAAACTTATTATCTTTAGTGAGTATTCATGATCATATTTAATCGGCACTTTTTTAGACTAAGAGAAGGTATATCAACTAAATACACAGTGACGTGCTCGTATGCTGGAAAGGGTGTATATTTAGTGCAGTGATATAAAAATGAGGATGGCGATTGCACTTGGCCAAAACTATACGTGCACCTAACCCTACGCTGCCTATTTCGAGACTGTCTTAGATGTGCAGGAACTGGGTAGCAGGCCTGGCAGAGTATAGTTATCTTGATATTCAAGCCAAGTATATATCAATCTCAGAAAAAAATACATTGACATAGGGACATAATTTGATATATTGATGTGTCTTCAACTTGCGTCACCTAATTTTGCCTATTCCCAATGTCCTTTCAAAAACAGCTGTTAGAAAAGATTGATGTTGTTAGTTAATCAGAATGTTTTGAAATATGTTCTGCTTCGATCATTTTTGTGTGTGTGATGTCTACTGTAGACTACTTAATGTTGCCATATTCTTTCTTCTCTCAGCTTCTTCACGTTTTCATTTTCTGATAGATTTTCTCCTATATTCTAGACTTAGACTAGGTGTGTATTTGTCATTGTTCTAGAATACGACCTTATATCCCACGACATAATATTTACTCCGGCACTGAAACCTGGTCATCTATCATGAATCAAGTTTTTGGGTTTGTTTTCTGTTTATTTCAGAGAGGAATATCCGTTATTCCAAAATTCATCAAGGTACTCTTCCAAGGAATGTTTGGTAGTTCATGTTCATATCATATATACCCACGTGCATTGCAACAAAGATCTGGATTGCCTGTATCTAACCCCTCTAATGGACGTATTGTTGATATGAAAACCTCCCCAATGTTCAGCGTACATATACTCTTCTGGACTGCCCTGTCGATTATTATTCTTGTATTAGACTTGATGTGTCTATCCCTTTTTTTTTACAACAAAATTAGTTGCAGGATGGAACGCTGATCTTTTCTAGTCACAAAACTAGTACCTGGCCCTGCGATTTGAGCACAGCTAATGTCATTTTAGAGCGGTGGTTCTTAGCCTATAGGTCCTTTTGGTTGAAGGCGAGAACGAGAAATCTAACCTACAAAGACGTCCAGTTCTTGTCTTTATCCAGTCTAAATCCCGGAGAGATACTATCTTTCGGGACGAAACTAATACATGTTAACATTTTTTTTAAAGGAAACATAATATCTATAGAATCATCGGACTTTCACCAATATAAATGTTCTCGAGAGCCACCTGTCAGACACCGTCAATTTGGCCATCAAGCTCAGAATATCTATAATAGTATTCTATCGCCACAAGTTTCTGCTGCTTTTTCTCCCCATAACCTCCACGCCGTTTTTGTTTCTTCTTTCCATGACAGTGTTGCTACAACATGAACATTTTTCAAATCAACATGCTAGCGCTTGACATATTATATAATGCCACATTTAGAATTTCTACATCTGCTGTCTTTTCGCAAAGCTATGAGTTCCCATCTTTCATGAGTAGCATTTTTCTTTTGTTTAAAAAAAAAAAGATATTTTCCTTTAAGCAAGACTGACACTTCTTAATCGAGGTTTTACTAAAGTTTCTTTTTATAGTTCGAGTAGTATGATACAAACATAATTAAATACTACTCCAGTTACCGATGGCGGAATCTATTTTTATTAACAAAAAGTCTTTCATTTTCTTTCTGCGTTCGTCATAAAAATTTCTTTGTTTTGTTTTGTTCTTGGGGTAGTTCAAGTTCTAATTTGCTTCAGTTACTAACCATGTTGACTTCCCGTAAACCTTGTATTCATTATTTTGCTCTATCATACGGCGACAGCTGTTGTTAGTTCATAAATATATTTTTCCCATGTACTTCCACTCCTCTTCTTTTAATGACACCCCCCAATGATTATCGAAACCATCCAGGGTTTTTCTTCGTGTGCGGTGCATTTTTGTTTATGTTTGAATTTTCCCTAGGACACTCTGGAGTTGTCAAACTGTCCTTTTGTTGAACCAACTGTTAAAATTGCATCATTCCTTTCATAAATTGTCATCTCAGACCAAGGTCATACATGTTAGTTGTCCAGACTTACAAATTGATAGATTTTGTTTGATTTAATTACCTGTTTAAAGACTTATTCTTTGGTGTGTGTGGTGTCGCTGTTTTAATGTTGATTTACAGACTGTGGTTTTTCCAGTTTCGCATTTTTGTGGCACTGTTTGTTTTGAGAGTCTTTACAACAGAATGTCAAAAGTAGAAAAAGTAGACTTTTCTTGTCTTTTGACTGTGAGACTTTTGTTGCAAAACGTGTCCTTTCCTGTCATGAAATAACTGTCTTTACAAATACACATCTTGTTGTTGACGTTACTATAAAAAAAACCACTGCTGACATGACTTCCTTTTTCTGTTCGCGCCACTTCGATATTTTGTCGTATCTGTCAACTGCAAAAATGAGGAATAGAAAGAAAAGGGAATGGAAGAAGTTGAGGAGGAGGAGAAGGAGACTGAGGAAGATGAGGAGGAAGAGGAGGAGGAGGAGGAGGAGGAGGAGAAGAAGGAGGAGGAGTAAACTTTGTTCAAATCCATTCTGCTTTATTTTTAGTGATGGTGTGACCTGAGGTACCGTTAATGTTGTGCCTGATTCAATATTAGTTAAAAACTGTCTTCAGTGGCTCCCTTGTTCCTGTTGTTATTATCAAAACCTGAATGTAGAGAGCGATATTGTTATTGTCTCTATTGTCGAGTGACGTCATGGCGTCACTGTAACCAGATCTATTATTATAAGTGTCTTAACTGTTGTCAATGCATCGCCTTGTTCAAGGAATGTGGGTCTTGCATTACTGTTCTGGGATCGTTGGTGTCTCTCCTTTTGTTTCGTAGATTGTGATGATTTAGTTGTTATGTTGTAGATTCTTGACCTAAGAATTTGTTTTCACTGAGAGATGAAAAGGGAGATAATGTTTTCATGGAGATGGATTTGTTGGAGTCCCGTTTTCTTTGTTTTGGGGTGGTTGTTTTTTATTTCTTATTTTGGGAATTTCTAGTTTTCCTTGGTTGTTGCTCAGATATCAGTTCTCCGTAGGATATTCAACAATATTCTTTATTGTTGCTGGCTGGAGCGCCGCCTGTTAGACGTCCGCTCATCCTATCTCCAGAACACTTTTTTTTTAAATAATAAGTCGTTGGGTTTTTTTTTAGGTGAACTGAGCTATTATCATTGTTTATGAAATCAAAATCACCTCGATTTAGTACACAGTCCAAAATCATCGCTCATGCTTTAAGTCTGCCCCGGAAAGCAGATGGTATGCCAGGATGTTTAAATTTAAAAAACGCGGGTTTGTTTTTACTCCTTTCATGTCTTTAGGACAATTTGTGTTCTCGTCTTTCAGTACTAATGGCGACATCAGCTGTAGCATTGACTGCTTTGACATCCGATCGCTTTAACCATTTCATCCTCTTCAGATCTCATCTCCATTACTATCATCTGTCTTAATTTCTGCCTGCTTAAAAATTATAACCGCAGTGTCTGCTTTGCGAGTCACACATGGCTGTGCATGTAAACGCATTGATTTAGGTAGTGAATGGAAACCAATATGCCTCTTGATATGTGTATAATGTAAGCTTAAATGAATGGACTTGTAATCGTCATACACACTCTTTTGCCAAGCAAATATAAAAGCACTTAGCCAAAACCTTGTGTTTATAGAATATTTCAAAGACATATTATTATTTGACACTGAATGACACGCCAAATAATAATGTTACCTTCAATATGTCTGGTAGCAAAACCTTTCCTTTCCATCAATTCTATCCCCTTTATTTTCAAATGACGCTTTTATATCATCTGAAATCATATTAGAAGGGGGCGGGGGAAGTACGAGCGTAAAACAACATATTCCTGATTTAATTTTATTGGGGGGTTTTCCTGCTGAGATAAGCAGAGTCACTGTCACGTAGCAGTTAATTAACGTTGCAATGGTCACACACATTACTAAACGGCGTTCTTTTTTTAAAGTTTTATCTTCGTCGTTGCTTTTCTTTACAAAAGATGGTGTTTCTCTACAAACTCTCAATTCTATCAGGGACACTGCAATTAGAACACTTAATTAACAAATTAATTAACCTGTGACCACTGAATATCATTGATAGCAATCAACGAGAAATCAGAAAATACTTCGCAATTGGCCCAAAAAATGGTTTCCTAATCTTTGGGAGAAAAACCTAAAAATTACACTTGCTAAGTTTTCAATCACTGGGACATACCTTTTTTAAATAATGTCCCTCCTGCTCTGAGAGGGGAAATTAAAAGGAAAAAAAAGAAAGAAAAAAACCCTTTTCAGTATACGCCCGTACTTATTAACACGCTTTCTATATTAGTTTGACTGCGCTAACTCTTTCATCTCTTATTTATCTTTTTTCCTTATCTTTTATGTCACATAGCTCATTTCTCCCACGATTTCACAATGTCTCTTTCTCTGTCACTTTCTGTGTCTCTCTTCCCCCCCCCCTCTCTCTC
>NW_004797356.1:1161484-1175061 GCF_000002075.1 Aplysia californica | reverse complement strand
CCCCCTCCCCCCACTCCCCACACAGGGTGGAAGTGTGATTCGACTCTTCCACAAAGAGCTGGAGGCATACCTGGTTGCTGAAGGACTTTTCGACGATGACGTCACGGAAGACGGTAGGTTCTCAAATCGCTTACTCTTTGCAACCATTTCTTTCACATGTGGCTCATACGAGTATTTAAAACTATGAACAAATGTCCCTAAATTGCTTTATGTTGTATTTTGTTTTTCTTTTTAGGTGGGGGGGGGAGGGAGGGGAGTTAATCTACAAATAAAAACCTCCCTCCATTCTCTACACCCCCTCCCCCTCCAAAACCACAAAACCCCCAACAGCAACAAAAGACAATTAAAAAACAAAGCAACTTACTGCTCTATCGTCAATAGTAAAGCACTATTAATGTCGCTACTGAGATAAAGAGACGGCCAAGTTATGTTCTTTGGGGCTTTTATTCTGGCTCATGAACGAATAGCTCTCAGGGTTTCTTTTATTCGTATTGTCTACTGGAAAACATTGCTGCTAAACTCAGAGGACATAATATAGAAGCAAATATTCTTCATCGTGCATTGTGCTTAGCTCTTGGCACATAGCTCTTTGAACTGGTCAGAATAACATTCTGCTCATGTTAGCGAATAAACACTGTCAGTGGTTAATAATATTCGCTCTCCAATCATACCAACTAGATACACGTACTCATACTCGTGTATCTACATAGGCTATTTACAATAAATGAAAAGGATGGAGGAACATGTTCTACTTCTATTCAAATAAAGATGCTTACCCATAACCTCAGTTGATATCAACTTTGAAACCTAGTAAAAGATAGCTGTTGACTGTAGCAGATCAAAGTGTGAAGTCATGTCAAATTGAAATAACGACGGAGAATGACGACGCTACCAAAGCATGTATGTATGTGTCACATGAAGGAGCCCTCTTGTGTAGGAACAGAAATCAGAATATTGGTCCATGCCTGGACTTACAGCAACCGGCATGCAAGACCCTAATTACTACTTCTACTACTACTACTACTACTACTACTACTACTACTACTACTACTACTACTACTATTGCTGCTATTGGTGCTGCTGCTGCTGCTACAATTACATTACTACCACTGCTGCTGCTGCTGCTGTTGCTGCTGCTGCTGCTACTGCTGCTGTAATTAATCAGTAATTGTTTTTTGGTAAGTGTTTTACGGCGCTCGAAATTGCATGAGGTCAAATGAGCGCGCGGGACACACCAAACCTTTTCAGTTGGTAGGAAATTTTGAATATTGCCCGGGTGGCGACCGAAGCCTACTCTTATTGATTTTGGACCACCAAGGGATCTTTAATATGCACAACCTGTTCACGGGACCTCCAAGATTTGTCGCCCTTGTCCGAGAAGGCTGGGTGTAGATCTTTTCTATCAGAAGATCAGGGGTGTGGCTGAAAGACAGCAGTAAGAAAGAGCCAAGGAGTAGCAGTAGAAAGGCTGCAAAAGAGTCAGGAGCCCAGTGGAGGGGGCAAAAGATGTGAGGGAGTGGGGAAAGAAAGGGGAGACGAAAGCAGACAACAGAATACTGCAAGAGGGAAGGAAAGAAGGTGAAATGAGACTCTTTTGGTAAAGAATGTTTTTCCGTCGCTACCCGGATTCGAACCCGAGACCTTTGAATGAGAGGCGAACACCTAGCCTGTAGGCTACGAGAGCACTCTCAGTAAATCTGAAAATTGTAGACGTCTGAGTTAAGCTTTACATAAGCATTTGGTCATTTCACAGAGCTATTCACAGAACAAGCATACATAGCGAGAGAGAGAGAGAGAGAGAGAGAGAGAGAGAGAGAGAGAGAGAGAGTGTGTGTGTGTGTGTGTGTGTGTGTGTGTGTGAGTGTGTGTGTGTGTGTGTGTGTATGTGTGTGTGTGTGTGTGTATGTGTGTGTGTGTGTGTGTGTGTGTGTGTGTGAGTGGGTGAGAGATAAATATGGAATGGAGAGAAGAAGAGAGAAAATGAAAGTGTAAAAGAGCCCGCTCCTCCGGGGTACTCCCTGAATGTCGACCTCCATTCTTAAAAATAATAAGTTAGAAGGTTATGATTCGTGCTTTAAGTCATGAAGACCCACATATTATTGCTCCAGTGAAAGTGAAGGTCCCGGATAGGTGTGGTAGACCAACTAAGCGCTGAATGGATGTATGCATAATCTTACTTTTACCGCATTCATGTACAGCAGTGGTTTGCGAAAAGGCGTGAATTAGTTGGCTCGTTTGTATGATATTGTTCAATCTGTGTTTGTACTCATGTCAGAATTATAGTTTGCTTCTACAGGGCAACCTACTATTGAGTTAGAATTCATTTTTGTTCTGGCTTTCTTCTCTTCTGTTGTCCGTTGTGTGAAAACACTTTCTTTCTAGTCATAATGTCATTATTCACATTGAAACCTAGATTCTAAGCTTTTTGACTGGTTGTGCACTCGATAACCTTGGCTTTAGTGAACATTTTTGTTACATTTGACCAGCCTCTGTTTCGCCGTAGAAATGAGAATTCATTTTGTTCTAGCTTCCTTCTCTGCTGTTGTCGGTTACGTGAATACACTTTCTTTCTAGTAATACTTGTAATGTCATTATTCACATTGAAATCTAATCTTTTCAACTGGTTCTGCACTTGTTAACCTTGTCTTTAGTAAACATTTTTGTCATGTTTGACCATTCTCTGTTTCTCTGTTAAACAAACGTACTTCACCAGGTGTGCTTTTTCCTCCGCCTCTAACTTCAAATTTCACAACTGGACAGAAAAATGTATTTTTAGGGGAAAATTGAGCTTTCTCCTCAATGTATTTTTGGGCATTTGTTTAACTTCTATAGATTGTACATCGGAACCGTTGTTTCATTTTCACTCCATACCTGCACATTTACCGAAAACAAACTGACGCGTTCAGATATAGAATATATAAATTGTGGCTTCCGAACCTCGCCAACAACATATGAGCATTTCACATGAATTGGTCACTGACAATAGTTAAGTTAAATGCAGTTGAAAGTGATTCGTTTTATAACGTTGGCCATGAACACAAAATACCAATATGTCCTCCATCTCTCGCTCTCTGTCTATCTGTTTATCTATCTATCTGTCTATCTATCCATCTATCTATCTATCTATCTATCTATTTATCTATCTATCTATCTATCTATCTATCTATCTATCTTTCTGTCTCTCTGTCTATCCATCTATCTCTCTCTCTCTCACACACACAAACAAACACACACACACACACACACACACACTCACACACACAAACACACACACACACACACACACACACACACACACTCTCTCTCTCTCTCTCTTTATCTCTCTCTCTTTCTCTCTCCATTCCCCCTCTCTTGATCTCTCCCTCTATCTCTCTCTCTCTCTGCCTCTCATTATTTTTCTATCCCCTTCCTTTCTCTCTTGCTCACACTCTCTCTCTCCCTTTCCAACCCTTCCCCTATCTCTCCCTCTGTCTTTCTCTCCCTCTGTCTTTCTCTCTCTCTCTCTCTCTCTCTCTCTCTCTCTCTCTCTCTCTCTCTCTCTCTCTCTCGCTTCAGTGACGTATATGTGTATTTGTTTGTTTCTGTTTATATATGTGCATATGTGGATGTGGATGCGTGTGTATATGTGTGTACGTATACACACATAATAACCACATACACATTTCCCAACACACGTAGTTCACAGCGAGCGTCACAGTGCGTGCTCATCCAGAGCTTCATTCATTCTGCTGTGCAAGGTTGAGATTCGGGAACATTCTTTCTCTTTCTTTCATATTCTTTTCGAAAGCCTGCAGTCTGTTTGAACAGACTGTATAAAATAGAGATCAGACAAGACGAAGGTCTATCCTGTGACGTATGTCTTAACGACCACAGTATAACCGAGATGGGGGACTTACGTGTGGAAAAATATTTACTCCTAATGATCATTACATCCAACTAATTTACTCAAACGGTAACAATTCCCCCTCTCCCCCAAAAAATAAAAGAAAAAGGGGGGGGGGGACGACCCACCCACTCCCCCTTTAATGCTGAACCAAATGAGAATACCCGCGTAATTTCCTTTTTACTTTTCTTTCTTTTTTTTTTTTTAGTTAATAAAAAAGAAAACTAAATCTCTTTTACAGTTCTCAACTCTGCGTGCCGTTTGTTTGAGCTTTTTTGGGTACAGATAAATACAATCCAGACACCAGGGCTGTCGGCACGTCACTTGTATTTTCCATGTAATCAAATTATGCTTTGTGGCAATTTTTTCAATTTCCCTACGGACTTTGTGCCACGCACTTCTCGCGACGATCTGAGGGAGCGCTTGTTCCTCACGCGACCCAAACACGTTCAGAATGGAGGGTTTTTGCACCGAGTTCACTACCCTTCCATGCCCATGACATATTCTTCTGGCACTGATGGTAATGAATTTTATGCGTTACCTATGTGCCAATAGGGACTCACTCTCCTCCTTTCCCCCCCGCCCCCCCCCCCCGCCCCCGTCCCCGCTTTTACTCAAACCCATCCATGCATGTCTTTCAACATAGAGAAAAATAAAAGCAAAAACCCCACTAACCTCCCATCATCTGTAAAGCGAAACAATACCATTGCTTGATAGAAAAGTAATTCAATAAGAGTGATTACGCTTTTTTATTATTATTGTAAAACTGGCTAAGTAGATTGACCGATTTTGAAAAACTTCTATAATTTTTTTTTATTCTTTTTTTTTTTTATTTAGACATGTATTTATATGGGTTTTTAAATTTTATTTATTATCTTTTATTTCACTTTTATTTTTCTTAATTGTATGTATTTATTTATTTATTTGTTTATTTATTTATTTATTTATTTATTTATTTATTTATTTATTTATTTATTTATTTATTTATTTATTTATTTACTTATTTAAGGGGGTGGGGAGCCTTGGATTCTAGTAAGAAAACATTGCATCAAAATCGGAGAGTAAGTTGCTGCTGATGTACTCACCATATAATTTTCAGATTGCCAAACGCCCTAAACGAAGTTTGTTTTTTCTGATAGTCTACGATATATTATGTCTCTAAAGTCAAGCGACTTTTCGTTTTTTATTTTAAACTCTGGTTTGTTTATTGCTTTTTTTAAAAACAAGTCAGCTCAGTAATTATGAAAAACGACTGAAATAGATGATGTGGTTCCCGGTGATGTAAAAAAAAGTATCGGTTTTACGTCCCCGTCGACACAATTTGAATCATTAAGGGGGGCTTGGTGCGTGGGCCCTGCCTGTCAGAGCCAATTCTGGCTGGTTGTGTTGTGAAAAGTACATAACGTTCCAGCAGACTGATGGGTATACTCGATAAAAACCTCGGGAACCGAATTCAAGTCCCCGGCGTTCAACGGGTAGTTCCTTGCTTAGTTTTTCAGGAAAGTATATTTATAAATGCTGAAACTCTTTATCTGAAATATCTGTCAGGTTTTTTTTGGTGGGGTTTTTCTTATGTATACATGTTGTAGTGGTACTGAGCTTTAGAGCTTTTGTGGGTGTGTGTGGGTGTATGTGTGTGTGTGTGTGTGTGTGTGTGAGTGTGTGTGTTGGTGGGTGGATGGGTGGGTGTGGATGTGTTATTTGTAAGCGCCATCTTTTGTGGACTCTGTGGCGTTATACATTAATTTATTATTATTATTATTATTATTATTATTATTATTATTATTATTATTATTAATATTATTATTATTATTATTATTATTATTATTATTAACCGCTGCACCACAAAACCCGATATTGGTTCTGAAATGAAGAGCTGAGTCAGCTTGGTTATATAGTTCACTTGGACAAAAGAATGATCCAAAGATAAAATCTATTGAATGTACCAAACTTCAAGCCTTTCTTAGAGTCAATTCTTCGAAGCGAGGTGTAGACTTAAAATATCCAAGACTATGCACTCTGGTCTAATTCCAATTCACCATGGAACACACTATTTACTTATTTGAAACAAAATACAGGGAATCAAGGGAAAGGTTGCGCAGGCACATGACTACAGCGAGATGGTCATTTTGTCCTTCATTTGCACGCCCATGGGGTACATCAGCGTGACAACGGTTTTACGGAGACCAAAGAGGGCGGCCATGTTAGTGCCTGGTTTAACAATATCCGTACACCCTGGGGTCATTTTGTATCCCAAGGGTTGTATTCTTCACATTTTAGAATACTTCTAGTAGAAAGATCTCTTAGAAACTTTTAGTATTTCTATTTAAAAAATCATTTTGACAGACTGCTATGCAAAGCGTACGGATCGGATTAACGGGTAAATTTCCTCTTTGAAAGTGGTGTCACAGAGTTCCCCACGTCGTATGGATACGATAGTAAAACACGACGTACGGATAGGGTTAAGATAATTCAATCCGTCTGTGAACGAAGAAAGAAAACCGTTCAAGTCCCAAGTCTAGGCATTTGTTTTAGAGCCCAGATATTATGCCAGTCATTCTTTAAAAAGGGGAACAAATAGTTGCTTTTCGAGTTTATTCTCTCCGGTTCCATAAGTTCCTTTAGTTTTAAGGTCTCTGTTGAGTTTATGATAGTTTTTCTCTTCGCGGTTCTTTTTTTGTCTCCTATTTAGTTTTCTTCCTTTTTGAGACTGATTCCTTAGATGATTTAGATGATCCTGTTGTCTTTTCGGCTTCATCCTGTAAGTAAGGGCAGAAAATCCTGTTGATTTGGTTTTCTGGTTTCAAGCAACACAGGCTTTTTGTTTAATTGAAGGCTTTCAAATGTAACACCCGAACGTGCATCACTTCATAGATAGATAGATAGATAGATAGAGAGATAGATAGATAGATAGATAGATAGATATATAGAGAGATAGATAGATAGATAGATAGATAGATAGATAGATAGAGAGATAGATAGAGAGATAGATAGATAGATAGATAGATAGATAGATAGATAGATAGATAGATAGATAGATTTTATTCGAATAAAGTAGTATCGCAGCTTTATCTCCTATTCTTCTACGTTAAAATGCAAGGTATTGAACAGGTTTTTGTTTTATTACTTTCAGCTAATGCAGAGTGATTCTTTTATATATAAACATTCTCACACACTCACAAGTGCACGCATAGCCGAATTACCCTTCTTAAGATAAGTTAAAATCGTAATCGTGTTTCGTCCATGACGTCACGACTGATCCTATGTTGACTCCACTGAGAGTGGAGAGTCCTATGTGCGTAGTATTTCACGTACAATCAGAATGGAGAACTTTTAAAATTATTTTTTTATATAGTAGAGGGTTTTACGGCGCTCGCAACTGCATACGGTCATATGAGCACGCGGGACACACCTAATACCTTTAGTTGGTAGGAAATTTTGAATTTTGCCCGGGTAGCGGCCGAAGCCTACTCTTGTCGATTTTAGACCACCAGGGGATCTTTAACGTGCACAACTTGCACACGGGCCCTCCGAGATTTTTCGCCCTTGTCCGAGAAGGCTAGGTGTAGATCTTTCCTACCAGAAGATCAGGGGTGTGGCAGAAAGACAGCTGTAAGAACATGAGAGGCCAACACCTTAACCTCTAGGCCACGAGAGCCCGAATGGAGACCTCAACTAGACATTACCCAAATCCGTATATAGTCGCTTTTAAGGACAAGCAAACTACCCCAGATTTCGGGGGTTTCCAGAAATCTTGACCTACACCAAATGCGGGCTTTTCCCTACCTATAGGAGAAGTTTGGTTTCATTGGTGTGCATATTTGTTTGGTTATAGAGAAAACTCTCTTGGTCTTTTACAGAAACTGAACAAGGGGCAAAAACTTTACCTTCGATTTTCTCAAAACAGCATTTTTCGAGAGAGCCCCCTTGTGCTTAAAAGCGACCATATATACATGTGCTTTAATCTGTAAATTATAGTATGTGCTTGTGCACACAAACTTACCCCCCCTCCCCCACCCTACCCCCAGCTCTTAGTACATACATCCCAGCACTTGGCAATCAACAGATCTTACTCGATTGTTGTTGTTGTAGTTGCGTTGTTGCTGTTATTGATATTTATTATTTGTTTTTCCTTAAGAAAGAATTTTACGGTACTTTCAACACAATTACACCATGTATGTGCCAAAGATTAACAGTGTCACTAGAGGGTATCATTTAAAGAAAAGGATGAGAAATAAAGACAATGGATGTTTGACAGGAGAGAAGGAACAAACCACACCAGAGCACCCGCCAACCATCCACGAGCTCGGTTTGTGCCTTGGTAATATGTCCTATCGTATTGTTGCATAATGTCAAGAAACAAGATAGCTTCTTTTTTTCTTTTTTTTTTGGGGGGGGGGGGGAATAAAAACTACACATTTAACTGTTGAACATGTAGGCCTCTATTCAGGGAGAAAGCTTCATAGAAAAGCTGCAAAAAGGCGCCCTTCACTGTGTGCATATCGCTGCAACCTAATCAATGATTTCCCTTGGTGAAATTTTCTCATAAATCCTTTCCATACACAAGCCATCACTCGCCATACGTGGATCGTTTCTCTAGCTTTTATTCCCTGTCATCATCTACGAAGGAGAAAACACTTGTAAACGTGGAAATAAATCACAGAGTCCCTAGCGGTTATGAGATTTCCGGCCCCCATCTTTCTTCGTATACATTCCAGAATCTCCGACACAAAAACTCAAACGTTCCTCTTTATTCATCGTCAGTATTGCTACCAAGGGACTTCTATGACATGATGTTCACTTTGCATATTCCCGCTTTTCTCTGACAATTTACAAGATTTGAGTTGATATGCACGGAACTACACAGTACACGAAGGTCAAAGTCAGATTTCATCATTCCGAAGAAAATACTTCCCCAAAAATGTCGTTGTTGTTTTATTTGTTTGTCTACGTGTTTGTTTGTTTGCTTGTTTGTTTGTGTGTTTGTTTGTGGGCTGTTTTGTTGGGGTTTTTTAAATTGTATTTCGGGATTATTTTTTTATGGGGGGGGGGTTGTTTTGCTGTTGTTTTGGGTTTTTTTATATATTTGTTTCTGTTTCCTTGGAGGGGTGCTGCGAGAATGTGTCTATCTTTTGAAGTTGTTTGATGGAAAGAGTTTTGAATAAACTGATATGGCTTAGATGTACCACACAGAATTTAAGAAAACGAGAGAAAATGTTTACTGTTTCGCTTTATGACATTTTAATAGCACTTGTGCATATGTAGGAGACGGATAGTCTCGCCTCTCAAAGGTGGTATCTTTTCTCCACACTCACTATATCTTGAGTCCCGCTCTTTTTCCTCCTCGTCCGTCATTGAAACTGTGGACCAGAGAAAAGAAATGATACAGACCACTTAGACCAGACGCCACAGATCCGGGTTTGCTTTTGAAATGACCTATCTATATCCCAAAGGGTGATACATTTACAAACTATAAAAAAAAACCCAGTCCAAATAGATTTACATTTAATTGTCTTTCTGGAGTCTGGCCCTTTCGTGGCTCCGCAGAAAAATTGGGTGATAAAAATCAATGAATCCAAAAAGACCGGGTACTATGTACTTTGATCGAATCTGTATGTAACTGCATTTTGGCAAAGTAATATAAATTTGATCAGGTTAGGTCAAATAGGGAGCAAACTTATTATGTAATCCAAAAAAATGAAACTAGATTTTGAGTGAAGCCACAGACGATCTATAGATATTTGAAATGAAGTGAAATATTTTTTCTCTCTTTCTCCATATTATGATGAAGCAATGTTTTGAAAACCAATATGAAGTGCAATGTCATGTATGAATTATCCTAGAATATCCTCAGAATTACATTCAAGATATTATCAAGCAATTTCAGTTTAGTTCGTTGCTTGTTCTTTCTCATTGATTAACTGTTGGTGTCTGTTATATTTTTTCGCGATACCATGTCATGATTACGCTATAAACGAAAGACTAGTATTTGTCTCGATATCAATGTTTGTTTTATTTCACAATAATGTCAAAAAAAGAGATGAAAGATGTATTTTTCTATCATCAAATTCTACTGGCATTAGGACTAACCATGATTCTTGATATCAATTTCAGTCTCGTCGGTAACTCAAATCAAATTGACTTCACAAGTTTGGTAATACGAACGGACCTCCGAATAACCGAGCACAGGTTTATTAGTGTGGCAAGGGACAAACTCTTTGAAGTTAGGAACTAGAAACGTTTATTGATTGATTTCGCTCAAGGGGAGATTAACTTTGATTTATTGGCTGCATGACGACAATATAGGGAACACATTGTTTCCATTCACATTGCTGTCATTCTTTGGACTGTCGACCTTTTTTTTGACCAATAATTGCTTCCCCTGCAAAACTCTTGATGCAAAACACCCAAAACGTTTCACACACAGACATTTCGTTGATTCACTAGAATGAATGGTTATGTAGTGCTCGTTCATCAAATAGAGAAGTCATCACAAACATATTATTGTTTAGCTCAAAAACTCACAGGCACACACGCGCGCACTCATACACACGCACACACACACACACACACACACACACACACACACACACACACAAAGGTAGGGTACGTTTTGTTGTTGTTGTTGTCTTTGCTTTTTGCTTTTTTAACTCACGAAGAAATGCGAGAATAGGACATTGGCTCAGCTCTCTGCTTTTGGAAAATGATAGGGTTACGTACTCCCAGTCATACTTACAGACATGCTGGTCAGCTTCAGTTTTGTATTATTTCTATTATCAGCTTGCAAGAAAAACGTCCATGTTTTGATTAACTGTTTATCCCTTTTTTCGATTTCTGGTACTACAGCGCTGATTTTTTTTCAATCCTTTCCAAGCTGTTAGCAAAAACATTTTTTTTTCATGGGATTTAAAAAAATGGGCTGAAACTGAAGACTTTATTGAGGAGGATTTGGATTGTTTAATGAAATTTTCTAATTTTTGAACGACTGATATACGTACGCCTGGAATGCAATGTTCTGTTTTGCTTTTCGGGCTTATCGTTACCTCGTTGTGGCAGGTTTTTCTAATTCTGCCTCTTTTTTTTTATTATCTCCGAAAAACGAAGCATACATGTAATATTAAAATTTCTCCTCTCAGGAATCGAATGTTTGTTGAAAGCAGAAAGAAATGTTAGTCGTTATTGAAAGAGAAAAAAAAAGAGTCGTGCCCTTATGTCTTTTTAAAAAAAATACACCTGATCCCATTAGTCTCTTCTATTAGTACTAAGTCGTCTTTACATTGCTTTCACTCGCTTAAGAAAATAACTCACAAAAGGCTAGTATTTCAAGGGAATTCACAATTAGCATATTTTCAATTTTATTATAGTTATCCATCAAGTTCTACAGTGCCAATAACAAAATATATTGAATCATTTTCAGGTCAGATCATTCAAGATGGTATGCTGTATTTTATGATTGACTCTACCACTCGGACTAACAATATTTTTCGCCTGCATATTATTTACGTACTTATTTTTGGGAATCAATATAGAATTATTCATCACCTTTTTTTTAGAAGCAAACTAACGTCCTCCCGCTTTTACCCTTCGTAATGTCTCACTGGTAAACCCTATTATAAAGATACCTGTGTAGCGTTTATATTAAAGTCTGTGTTTTTCAGTACTGGGAAAGAAAATACGTGTTTTTATTTATGACCTATAAGTTAGTATCCAATAACATATCAGAATCGCCCAATTTATTTATTTTTTAATTTTTTTTTTTGTTGACAAAGATGTGACATCTGTTTAGTAGTTCAGGGCATATTATAGCTGTATAGCCACCTTTTTTCCACTTTTCTTTATTTTTGTTTGTAGAATAAAAGTCAGATCTTCAAAGCTATTAACACTGCGATTTGTTATCACAAATAACACATAATATTATTTTCATTTTCTATCACATAGATCTAAACAGATTGTGTAAAAATATTGATAACTTGAGAACTTTTGAAGATTAATATATACCCACTGAGTTCGAACTTTTAATTAACTAGTGCATCATTTTACAGATTTTTCTTCATTTTCATATATGCAATGCAATATACCTTAATTTTGTGCAATGAAATTTCGCTTTGCATACTTTGATGAATACATGTATTGTGCCGCTTATTTGGATGCTGGCTGAGACTTTGATTGAGCGTCATATAGTTGGATGAAATGTCGTGTTACTATAACTATGTGTCTTGAACGTGGTTGTCGTGGTTCTCAAATGTCAGGGAATTCAATTTTGTTTGAAAAATTCTGACTGCACCACATTTTGTCCATTCCATTTCTTATGTATTGAATGTTTGATACTAACATTATTTTCAAATTGAAGACTTGCAGGAAACAATAAATATTCAGAATGGAAAGTACAATTAGGTTGTTTCTTGAGTGAAAAATCATTCTCTTGAATCATAGAATGCTATAAGCGAGCTATTTACCTGAAAGCTTCTCAGTCCTCTCACGTATTATTTACGTTTACTAATAACGGGGGCCGTTTTTCCAAAGTTTGCATTTCCAGTAGATTTTTTGGTCCTTTTTTTTTTAACTTGCACGAAGAATAACCATAATTGCATCAAAGAGGACTCAGAATTAGTACACCAAAATTTTATAATTTTTATTATTTCTAACAGAACTTATAGTTGTTGATTTTTTCTATCTATTTTTGCATGTTTGCACTTTTACAGGTTAAGAGGATACTTTTATCTTGATATTGAGTACTAACTAAGGACACGGGGAAACACTTTGGAGCAGCATTAAACACATTAAAAGTACTAACATTCATTTTTTGCTTGTTTTCGTGTCAAAAGTTCATATTTTATTACTCAAAGGGTGTTAAACTGTTAAATAAGAACACCCCAATACGTCTGCATGATATAACTGTTCTAAGCTTCGGCGAGCAAGCTAGCGCTGTTCTTGTGTGGGATCCTCGACAGAAATTGCAAGGAAAATTAATAAAGAATATTACTGGATAATCTTTTTCCTTCAGTTCACTTCCGCATCCGAGTGATGGATCAACACAAGCCCCGCACTTTATCTCCGCCGTCTTCGGGAAATACGTTTTGGCAGATCGAAGCGGAGACCAGCATCCTCTACGGTATGGTTCATGAAATTCCAAGTTAGGTCTAGGAATAGTTATAGTCGGCCAGCTGTTAAAATGTATTATGCCCAACGTTGTATTCTTTTTCTTTCTTTCTATTAAATTGCAGCTTCTTAATCTGTGGTATGGACTGCATATTATGCTCAATAATATATTTTGTCGACTTGCATAATCTAATTGTTGAAAAGAGCAAGAAAAGGTATATAATATAGGCACAATTTGTTTAACGAATGTTACTTGTTGATTTGTTTTCTCTCTCTCTCCTAAAATATCTTGCTTTCTGGATTAAGAACAGTTAAAAAGCTTTCCTACGTTATGCTGAGTACTTTGAGTTTCTACTATGATAAATGGAGATGGAACACTGCATCTTTTCTTGAAATGTGTGCTATGCTACGACTTAAACAATTCTGTGATCTGTCATATTGATGAATCAATATTGCGTTTCAATTCTCAATCATCCTATTTATTTTTATGCTATGAAATCTATTCGGGCTTTTTACTGAATCTCGACTCAAAACAGAATGAAGTCAAAACTATATAGCTGCCGCCCTCCCCCTCCCTCTTACACACACATGCACG
>NW_004797356.1:1158171-1159612 GCF_000002075.1 Aplysia californica | reverse complement strand
TTGGTGTGGTGTGTGTGTGTGTGTGTGTGTGTGTGTGTGTGTGTGTGTGTGTGTGTGTGTGTGTGTGTGTGTGTGTGTGTGTGTGTGTGTGTTTGGGGGTAGGGGTGGGGGGTGGAGGGGGGTGATATGGCATATATCACGTGGCGAAACCAGGCGTTCGTGAAAATTATGAAATCGAAGAAACCGACATTATTTTTCTACCTGTTGGGCAAAATTTCTTGATTATAATTTTGACTCAGTTCCTTTTATGTGCAACCAAAAACACATTAATTGTTGTGTTGATTTTACTGATCAAAAGTTCAAAAATGTTAATTGCAGTTTCCAAGGACGCTCGAATTTTGAAAATCAACAAACTTCGGAGGGCATTTTCTGGCTCATATTTCCTCTGACACGATGCGACCCCTGTCACTTTCAATAGCAAACATCTCGCATTCTATTTTAGATAGATGGTTATTCTTTCTTCTAAAGGAAAACCTATTAATAAGCTTTAGTAAGTAAGTAAGTTTAGTCAGTGTTTAAAGCCATTGGTCCACATCACATCATATAAAACACTATTTTTTAAAAATATTTTTTTAAAGTTTCGATAATGAAAGAGTACAGGCCGTGCACATATCTCTTATCAAGGGTGAAACATTGCATATTTCTGTCACTGGGCCGTAATAAGCTTTATAATTATACCAATGACTCCATGTGCCTTTCAATTGACGAGCGCCAGAGTCCACTGAGTCGTGACACATACAGACTTTAACATAAGTTAAGGACCGCTTTGACAGGGAGCCTTGATTTTTTTTTAAATATGAAAAAAGACAGCAAGGAAGGTTTCAAAATTGTTTGCTTTGAAAGTGTTAATGGATTACCAATGCGTACTGCAAAGCTTCCTAAAGGAGAAAAACCACCACGTGCAGCACGGAAATCCTCGGGGAATTTGAGTCAAAGTTGCTGTTTTTCATCGACTTTGTATGCAACACCACAGACATTCCTCTCTTAAAATTTCTGGTGCACGTTTTAAACGGGCGTACGGTCTCGAAGTGAGTTCCTTTGGTGGCAATTTAAGCCAAGGTTTGCGCAAAATCCAGTATTGCATCAATATGCCACCCAGACGAAAGCTGAGAGACTTTGACTGTGCCAGAGCTATGGCATAGCTGTAGGAAGGAGTTGGAGCCCGATAAGTTGCCAGAAGGCTATCAGTGTCACACTGTGTCATTTTCCGCTTGAGGCAGCGACATCAAGCCAGTGGACCAGTCCAAGAACGCCCACGTGCAGATCGACCTAAGACCACTCAGAGGGTTTGCAAGTGGTCCTTAAACTATGTTGAAGTCTGTATATTATGGTGCTTGAACAGCACAGATACTCCCGCACAAACACTTCTAAGAGCCAGCCCAGAGTTGCGTCCTCACAAATAGTATATATATATACACACACACACACACACATATATATA
>NW_004797356.1:1155681-1157905 GCF_000002075.1 Aplysia californica | reverse complement strand
ATTTTTGTTGTTGGTTGGCGGGGATTTTTTCCCCTTTAATTGTTTATTGAGGCAATGCTACTGTGGCAGTATTACTTGCATGCTTGTTTTGTTCAATGAGTAGTGAGGGTGAGGTGCAATTCAGAGAAGTAAAATGTTAGCAGCTCATTGATCCGTAAACAATGCAGACTTTTAGGGGAAGCGGACAAATCACTAGCTTTAAAAAAAATTGTAAACCAGGTTAGAAAACAGATTTGGTGTTGGGGCGAAAATCCTTTCTTAAACTGTCGACTTTCAACTTTCCACAGCTGAAAGCTTGATTTTCTACTTAAGAAAGGTCCCACTTGGGTATCTCCGACAGTTACCGAGACATTTGCCGAGTCACTCTCCCTTTTCTTTTTCTTTGTCTACTTTTCTACGAAATAATATAGACCACTCGCTTACGAACTCGTGACGGCTTTTTTTCCTCATAGAGACAAACTACCTATTTACGATTCACCAGCCGAGAACGTTGTATCCCTGTCTTTCGTCTCGTGACAGGGCAAACCAATTTTCCTCGTAACCTAAGAACCCAAATCTCCGTTCTGGGAAATCAACTTTTTCCCTATTCCACATAAATAGTCGTTGTCATCGACTAACCACGCAAGACAGTGGACAAGCGGTTCAAGAATCATAATATACCGCCCAAGTTACTGAAACTTGATCATTGGATGGCCTTGTGTGCGTGAGACTGTATGAATCGGAACGCGTGTGGAAGAGCAGATGTCTATCTGTATGTGTGTGTGTGTTTTTGTGTGTGTTTGTATGTGTGTGTGTGTTGTGTGTATGTGAGTGTGTGTATGTGTGTATGTGTGTGTGGTGTGTGTATGTGAGTGTGTGTGTGTGTGTGTGTGTGTGTGTGTGTGTGTGTGTGTGTGTGTGAGTGTGTGTGTGTGTGTATAACTGTGTGTGTGTTTTGTGTTAGAGGTAGCGTGTGATTATATATTTTTGCTAAAGTGAAGTACATGTATAATAACATAGAGGATGACAGACAGACAGACAAACAGAGAAACAGACAGACAGACAGACAGACAGACAGACAGACAGACAGACAGACAGACAGACAGACAGACAGACAGATAGATAGACAGAACAAAATAAAAATAAAATGATGTTTCTTTGAAAAGAGAGAGGAGAGACAAGTACGAGAACACGATTGGGCAAAAAAATATTTTTTTAAAAGTTGAAAAGATACATTACAAGATAACATAATCTTTCCAACATTCATTTACACTGTGATACCTTTGATTTCAACAACATTATTTATTTTTTTGTTTGGATTTTCCTCTGCCCTGACATCAGATGAAGATTACATCCGGAAACAGTTTAGGGGCGTGGAAGACAGCCAGGAACAGAGCATGCGTGGCTTGCGCTGGGATACGGCTAATGTCCGACAGGTAAGTTAAGAACAGCCGTAACATTGGGTGCGCCAGCACAAAGTATCAGTTGTCGGAAATCCCTCTCTTATCCAGATGTCTCGAGTTTTGATCAATAAGTACTGATCAATCACGAATGACAGGACTTTAGTGAGGTCAACGTACGTTCTGTATAGCAAATCCTAATTTGAAAACCCCTGTGTAATGAGATTTCATTCAACGCAGACGTCAATGTTGTCTCGTCAATGAAAATAAGTTAGAACTGTTTTTGTGACATAACAGCGACCTGCAAGAGGCCTTACTAAGAGTGAAGGCCTCGAATGTGCGTTATAGGTCAACTCAGTTCCTCATGGAGGGCTCAAGTTCTATTTTACCTTATTAAGTTCTTGTATTTTCTGCCGGCGATAGGGTCAAGCTCTTCCATTTTCGACACATGTACAAATGTGGCCCCTTAAGTAAAGCACAACGCACAATGCAACATTGTAATGGTTTCTGTTCTCTATTTATATTGAATGCCCGTGTTGAGACTTTTAACGCAACTGCTGTTTTTAATGTATTTTGGGCAACTTTCACAAGTGAGCCTGGATTTTGCAGCTTCAATAGTTGTTGTCTTTTCTATTTTACATCAAAAGACGTCATTGAGGATTGGTAGAGGGGGGAAGAGAGGGTGGAATGAAGACAGACAGATACAGAGGGGAGAGGAGGAACTTGGGAGATATGGCAAGAGATGGGGGTAGAGGGGGAACAGATAGAGCAATGAGATGGACACACAGAGAGACAGAGAGAGAGAGAGAGAGAGAGAGAGAGAGAGAGAGAGAGAGAGAGAGAGA
>NW_004797356.1:1151803-1153286 GCF_000002075.1 Aplysia californica | reverse complement strand
AGGCGACTGAAATACAGATAGAGGAAGGGAAAGGGAGCTGCAGGAAGAAAGAGAGAGGGGGGAGAGAGAGAGACACAGAGAGAGAGAGAGAGAGAGAGAGAGAGAGAGAGAGAAAGAGAGAGAGAGAGAGACTACGAAGATACAATATTATTCTGTTAACGTTAACTCGAGAGAGAGCAGACAGAACACGCAGTTCGATCGTCATTATTTTAAAAAAGAAAGGTGCATATACTCAGAAGAACAATAAACTGCCCTCCTATTCATTGATGTATCCTATGCTTCCCTTATTGAACTATTTTTCGAAATCGTATTGTCACAACGTTTTTCTTTATAAGAGAGAGAAATATTAGACTCGAAAATAAAAATATTTTGTCTGCAATGAAATATGTATGAGCAAGATCGGCACTAACGTTTTATTTCATATATATAGACAACCCAGATTGAGTGGAATTACAGCTAGGCTTTGAGCTAAACATAGCTCATGGGGAAGGCTAATAATCGTCATCGATAGCTGCACATTGCAGAAGAGCCCTCATTTATTCAACGTTTTTATTCATGTCTGTTAGGACCGTGCATTAAACAGGGCTTAGGGAGAAAAAAGAAAATTGGGCGAGATGGGCCGGGGAAAAAACCCCGAATTGTTACCATGATAATGTAACAGACACAGCCCTTTACTATGCCTTTCATGAAAGGTACAAGCTGACTCCATGTTACGCAAGCTGCTATCTTGATGGTAGCGTTACTCCTATTGACCTCCAAATCCCATCCCTTTGTCCCTCATAGAATTTGTATTTTCTGTTCTTTTCGTGTATCATGTTCAGAATACAGAATAATAAGTTTCTTTTTACCCGAACGTACTGCCAATTTCATATACACAGAATAATTATTTTCCTATATTACCCGTCGTGGTGGATGGTTGGCAGGTGCTCTGATAATATGACTTGCTCCCTCTTTCCTTTCAAACTTAAATCATTCTTATCTCTCCTCCCGTTTTAAAAGTGTGTTTGTTTCTGTCTTTTAACACTTCTATTCTTCTGCACCTATAATAATAACCTAACAGAGTGCTATTTTTTCTATGTTCTCTTCTGCTCACCTACGAGGGATTTACCCTCCTCCCCCCCCAAACAAAGCCTGAAGTTTTGAACCGTTCTTTCATCCTCCAGAGAAATAACCGGAAAAATAGAGGCAGTGGTGTTTAAAGCAATTCTAAGCTTTATTTTCGTTTCATGAAATTCGCTGTACCTGTTACCGTGTCATCACCAAAGAAATATTCATGATCCATAGCGCTGCTGTTCGCGATTGTTGGAAAATAATTGTTAATTATAGATAACAAGCAAGACTGGAACATTTACATAACTGTGTTTATATTTGTTCATAAATATGCATTATGTATGTATATATAAATAGATAGATAGATGCATGCGTGTGTGCATAATATAAATCTTTATAGATATCTAGTTTCATATATACGAAAATGTATATA